>NW_006399829.1:778780-780443 GCF_000299155.1 Elephantulus edwardii | reverse complement strand
TGGAACAACACATCAGCAGAGAACTGCCAGAAAAAAACTTTCCTAATTACTCAAGCTAAAAAATTAGAAATCATCCTTAATTCAAGCCATGATGAGAACCCCATCCATATTCAATTCACCAGGAAATTCTACATATTCTGTCCAAAAATACATCTCAAATCCAGCCATATGTTTTCCTTTATTCACCACAACTAATCTCGTATAAGCCAACATTATCCCTTGCCTCTGCAACACTTACATCTTATAAAAGTTTTATTGCTAAGAACTCTGCTGTTATTCTTACTTCCTGTGCTCTATATAGCAATCAGTATAATCCTTTAATAATATCATTCTAAATAAGCCAGTTTTTCACTTAAAATCCTTTTCTGGATTTCTTTTTAATTATCATCACTCTATAACAACCTACATTTTCTAGTATCTGCTTTACTTACAAATTCACAGATACACAATGACTGTAACAATAGCCTTACATATATATCAGATGATGAGGATGGTACAAGACAGGGCAGAAGCACTGTTCATAGAGTCACTACAAGTGGCAGTCGCCTCAATGGCACAAAATAGCAACAGCGGTGGAAACCCAATGAATGGTTGTTGCAAGTCAGAATGGACAAATCCAACTAGACAGCAGGAGGTGGGTTTGCTCTGCATTAGTATCCAACACCAAGCATCCCACTGACTTCCTTCCATTCCTCCAACACATCCAGTTTTCTCCCACATCAGTGCGGTCCCACATACTTTTCCATCTGCTGGAAAACTCCTCTATACCACTTTGTTTGCATATCTAACCCTTTCTTTTTCTTCTACTATACATTTACATGTAATTTTCTCAAAGATGTATTCTTTGCGTCCCCATTCAAGTAAACATAACCCACTCTGTTGTTCTCTGCCATGGCAAATTTTATTCATGTCCTCTATTAACATTCATCTTGATAAATAATTTTGTATCTACTGAAGGATGAGAAATTCTAAAATTAAATGGAAATAGAAAAAATAATAAAGTAACGCCACCACACTAAAAGGTTAAATAAAAGTAACTCAAGTAACTATATATTAGGCTGTAGAATAAAAGTTAATAATGAATCTGATTATGAACAGGACATTTCTTTCATCTCAAACTATCTCCATGCAAATACCTTAATTACAAAAGAGAGAACTCCATTCTTTATAAATACTATCTTATATAAGTGAGCAAAGTTAGAATCACCAATACTGGTGATTTTACCATCATATACTCTATGACTATGGAGGATGCAACATCATTTCTGTGACATACCTACTAAAAATGCACAACTTGACTAAATGAGGGAAAAAATGAGAAAAAGCAAATCCCACATTTTACAAAGTACCAGGTATGCAGTCTTCAAAACTGAAATGCTCGTCAAGAAATCTAGAAAAAAAAACACCTGTACAACTAACTCAAAGAGATCCCTAATTGTGCTCATTCAAAAATAAAGTAATCCAACAAAATGGAGAAACTGTTAAATAACATCACACACTAGTAAAATTTTACTGAAGACTTTTCATAGCAATTGGCAGTAGTAAATCATCAACAAATTGCCCAGAATTCAAGCGGACATCAGATGAAGTCATAGGATGACATCATTGCTGATGCCAGATGAAATCCCGGCCTAAAGCAGAGGACACTAGAAAGATGTTTGTC
>NW_006399829.1:777342-778398 GCF_000299155.1 Elephantulus edwardii | reverse complement strand
TGTGGATCATACAAAAATGCAGACAACATTTTCAAGAATGGGAATCTCACAACTCAACTGTACTCAGGCAGAACTTGTACACAGACAAAGAAGCAATTGTTGGAAAAGAACAAGAGGATTCTGCCTCATTTACATTAGGAAAGGTGCACACCAGGGTTGTATCCTTTCAGCACATTCATTCCATTAGTTGCTCAGCAAAGAATTCAAGAAGCTGTACATTGTAAAGATCACCATCCAAACTGAAAGAAGATTCATTAACAACCCGCAATATACATACGACACAACCATGCTTGTAGGGGAAAAAAGCAGTTGTTGTTGTTCTTGTTGTTACGTGTTGTCAAGTCGCCGGCAACACACAACAACCCTATATTCAGTAGCTCTGAATCCTGCCCTGTCCTGAGCCAGGCTCACTGATTCTGACACATCAACCCCCACTGCCCCAGTTACTGTATCAGTCCATCTCATTCAGGGTCTTCCTCTCCTGTGCTGTCCCTCCACCCTTCCAACCATGATGTCCTTCTCTGAGGATTGGTCCCTCCTGGCCACGTGCCCAAAGTATGTGAGACAGAGATTCAAAATCCTAGCCTCCAAGGAGAAATGTGGTTTCACCTTCTCCTAGACTGACCTATTTGTTTTCTTGGCAGTTCATGTTATGTTCAAGATTCTTCTCCAGCACCACAACTCAAAGGGATCAATTCTTCTTCCCTCCTCCTTAGTCACTGTACACCTCAGTATTTAAAAAAAAAAAAAAAAAAAACCAAACCAAAAGTCCTCACAAATGGACCAATAAACATCATCATGATAAATGGCAAAAATATTAAAGTGGTCAAGAATTCCGCTTAACTTGAATCCACAATAAATGCTGATGGAGGTGGTAGTCAAGAAATTAACTACTTCTGTTGGGCAAACGTACTGTCAAGGACCTCGTTAATAAAGTACTAAAAATCCAGGATGGAACTTTGAAGTATAAGATGCACCTGGCTCAAACCATGCTATTTTCAATCACTTCATAGGCATGATGCTTTCAATTTTATTTCAAAAAGGAGAAAATTAAAA
>NW_006399829.1:776708-777242 GCF_000299155.1 Elephantulus edwardii | reverse complement strand
GGAGGGAGAGAGAGAGCTGAAGGAGAAAGAAAGGGAGGGGGGAAAGCAAAGTGAATGGGATAAAAATGCAAAATGTTTACAAGTGGTAAATCTGGGGGAAAGTATAAAGACAGTTCCTGTACTCTTTTTCCAACTTTTCTGTAACTTTGAAACTATGCCAAGAATATATAAATGTATTCTAAATATTCTGGCCATTTAGTGAAGGAAAATTCTTCCAGTGACAAATAGGAAATAAGCTGGCCACCTGGAAAGATAGCAATGTAACTCATGTGAAAGATGAGTGATTCAAACATGGAAGCAGAAGCAGTATTGAGAAGTATGCAGATCTGGATATATATGAGAGGCAACAGCAGACACAAATAATTTGGTCTAGGCTATAATCCTAACCGATGTCAAAAGTTTTTAATCTGAGCAACTCTGTAATATAGGGTGACTATACGTTGGCCTAGTGGAAAGGAAGCTATGCTACCAAGCCGAAGGTGGGTGATTTTCCTCTGTGGCCCTCGGCCAGGTTCAAATTGTCTTCCTGTCAAA
>NW_006399829.1:773984-775903 GCF_000299155.1 Elephantulus edwardii | reverse complement strand
GGCACATAACAACAACAATAACAACATAGCAAATACATCTCATTCTTTTGGGGCAAAGTAAATTTTCAGTTTTAATTCACAAGGTACTCCACACAAAGATAGGCAGTCTCCTTCTGAAAATTCACTATGAAACTAATGCCTCTCTGAGTCAGGTTTTCCTCCAACAACTCTCCTAATGCTTTAGTGCCTTACTGGGTAAAGGAGTTGTACTGTCAACCCAAAGGTAGGAAGTGTGAATCCACTAGCTGATTCATGAGATATAGAATGGGCAATCTCCTCCCATGTGATTCACAGCCTCTGAAAACCCACTGATAGTCAGCTATGAGTCAGTCTGATAAATGGCATATAACAAAAAGAAGGTCACTAACCTCCTGGTTGGTTCCCAGCTTAATGTTTTCACCTCCTTTTCTAAGATTCGGAGACTGACTGCCTCTCAATACGGTCCTTGGTACGACACTACCCATACTCTATCCTACTGGCAACCCAATAGCTCACCTAGCTTAGGCAAACCTTGAAGGTATGTCACCAAACTAGGCCTGTTAATGATATTTGTTTGTTTGAATTGAACTGTCTTAAGACAGAAAACATATTTTGTAAAAGTACCAAAACAAGATTACCTCTATTGCAAAGGATATGTTGTCACTTTAGCCATGTAAGTATATAGATCAAGTGTAGAAATAGATTAAATGGGAAAAGATCTAAGACTGTTTGAATGTTGTTTCTTGTTTGTAAAAACAGGAGCATGACAAAGGCAACAGGAATGTTAAGTGCCCTTGTATTAAAACAGTGACCAAAATCAGTCATAACAAAAATGAAGTTCAACTAAGGATTCTTAAATGGATCTAAACAATTCAGTACCATGGCTAACACTAGTGGAGGACAAAAATTTAAAGTGACACCTATTAAGAACAGTTAGTAACTAAAATACTTTTTTATCAAATAAACTAGTTTATTTCTTTCCTCTTTATCTAAACACAGGCACTCCTGAAAGATTTCCATCCTTTATTTAACAACTTTAGCGGGAAATGGCCTAAAAGAAAGAACTAAGCAAATATTTGTTTCTCATATAATGCTATTTTGCATAAAGAGAAGATATTAATGATCAATGAGCAACAGGAGTTTCCCCTGCACGCATGCTCATAGAGAGGTGTGCTGACCTATACTCATCTGCCCATTGTCTTGTGGCTAACCCTTTGACAACAGCTGTAAAACAGCCACCCTGCTGGATGTCCTTTCTAGCCACTAAGTAAGTAAGGTTCCATAATCCACAACATCAAAGCACCAAGGTCCTTAGCACAGTGAGCTAATTAACAGAGTCAAATCCTATGAAGAGATGAAACTGCAGAAAACATACTATGAACTCAAATCCAAACTTCTTGTTCTTTTGTTTATTGTGGTTTGGGTAGAAGCTTACAAAACAAATTTTTCATTAAACCCTTCACATGCATTATATTTTATGACATTGATTATCATTCCCACAGTATAACAGTACTCTTCCCAATACCTCTCTGCATTCAAACTTTGTAAATAAACCAGTAAAAATTTAAAAAAAAAAGGATCCAAGCTCTTTTTTTTTAAATTTAATTTGTTTATTTTTCATTTCAATGAACATCTACAGAGATTTTGGAATTCCATTCATTCATTGTAGCACCCTTCTCCTCGCACAAACCCCTCCCCCCCCATTTGCTCCTCTCCTTGAAAAGCAAAAGAAAAACTCCCTCATTGGTACACAATACCCCCGCACCTCCCCAAACACCACCCCCTACCCCCAAATATAATCCACTCTGCAACCCGCATTGCGTACTCCTACGATAAAAATAATGCCCTAAAATATAAGACTTTTAGACTATTCTCTCCCCCAGACTTCAATGCCGTAAACATATTTCATCCAGTTTTTCGCAGTCTTACCCCCACCCCAA
>NW_006399829.1:769101-771869 GCF_000299155.1 Elephantulus edwardii | reverse complement strand
CTTATATTGAACCATCCTTGCATGCCTGTTATGAATCCCACTTGGTCATGATGGATTATTTCTTTGATGTGTCGTTGTATTCTATTGGCCAATATTTTATTCAAGATTTTTGCATCTATTTTCATAAGAGATATTGGCCTATAGTTTTCTATTTTGGTGGTGTCCTTTCCTGACTTTGGTATCAAGGATACGTTTCTCTAATCATTCATCCATTGATAGATATGTAAGGTGCTTCCAATTCTTTATTAGCATAATAATGCTTGCTGCAGAAGGTCAAGGATTACAGCCTTTATTATGGATTGAAGCTCAATACCAAGAAAACAAAGATTCTCACCCCTGGGCAGATTGGGGGCATTATGATGGTGAGGACATTGATTGAGATTGTTAACAGCTTTAATTTGCTTGGCACCACAATCAACGTTCTTGGTACTAGCTGACAGGAAATCAAAAGACAAATTGCACTGGGAAAGTCTGAAGTCAGGGATCTCTAACTCAACAACAATAAATTTACATTTTGTTTTGGCTTTTTTGTGTTTTTCAGTGTGATTGCTGGATCAAACAGTATTTCTATTCCCAACTTCCTAAGGAAGCAGCAGAACTGCTTGCCACAGTGGTTGCACCATTTTACTTTCCCATGGATAGTGTATGAATGCTCCGAACTTTCCACACCACTGCTTATATTTACTGTTTTCTACCTTACAGAACTTTATTCTTGCTGCTGAGGTGAGATGATATTCCATTGTTGTTTTGACATGTATCTTTTTGATACCTAATGATCTTGAGCATTTCAATTGTTTGTTTGTTTGTTTGCCATCTGAATCTTTTCTTTGGTGAAGTGCTTTCTTTATGTCCTCTGACCATTTTTAATTGGTTACGTGTCTTTATCCTTTTTGAACTTTTGGTGTTGTCCATAAATTATAGATTAGGCACTTGTCAGATAAGTCATTGCCAAATATTTCTTCCCAATCTGTAGGTTTTACTCTTTTGGAGAAGTCTTTCAATGCACGCAATGCATTTGGAGGAGGTCTCAACCACATGCATAGATCCTCTACTGACTGGGCACTTTCTGTTATATTTCATAATTTATTTAGACTACTAACTAGGGTTCAAACTTGGTCCCAATTTTTCATTTGATAAGCTTTATAGTTTTACATATTATACCTGGGTCCTTGATCCATCTTGAGTTAATTTTGGTATATAGTATGATGTACGGCTCTCATTTCAATTTTCTGTCAATAAATATCAAGTTCTGCTGTCATCACTTGTAAAGAGGCTATCATTTCACTTAACTATGTGTCAAAGATCAGCTATCTATACACCATTGTTGTTATTACTATGGTTAGGTGTCACTGAGTCAACTGCAACTCATGAACACCAACATCCTCCTGATCTCTGCGATGCTCAAATCCATTCCCGTGGCCACCTCATTCAGAGTACTCCTTTCACTGCACCTCAATTTTCTGAGCATGATGCCGTTTTTGGTTTGTTTCGGGTTTTTTTTCACTGAACTTTTGCCTTATTGATGTGGAGATATATGTAACCCAAATTGAAGACTGTAGTCTTTGAACTACTACAGTAAACACTTCAGGTCTTCCTCACATGCTGCAAGCAAGGCTGTGTGTCATCTGCACAGCACAAGTTGCTGGTGAGTGTTGTTCCAATCCTATTCATGTCTCATATAATCCAGCTCCTCAAATGATTTGCTCAGCATACAGATTTAATAGGTATGGAGAAGGTATAAAACCCTGACTCATTTTTCCTTATTTTAAGCCATGCCCTATCCCCTTGTTTTGATCTAATGATTGCTTCTTGGTCTATGTACAGATACACATGAACACAATTAAGAGTTCTAAAACTCCCCACCCAATTCACAGAACTGTGAGAAATAATAAATTGCTGTTTTAAGATAATAACTTCTGGGATGGGTTATCAAAAATATGTGGTATGGAGCCACTGTCATCGCAATGACCCGCAACATCCTGCATAAGCTCACCGGTCAGAAGAATATGAAAAAAGCAGAGTAACTCGGTTAAGGAAAAGCACCAAGATGATGGCCTTTCTGCCATTGCCCACAAGCAGGCGGACTCAAGCAGACGGAGATCATGCAAAAGAAGCAAGAAAAGGCAGATAAGAAGAAGGAACCGAGGTAGCTTGGTGGCTTCATGTCCACCCCTCTTGCCCTTTGCCTATACGCCTGGAGCAAGTCTGACCAGGTTGGAGTTTCCTCCTGTCACGCTCACTGGTCCCAGTGCCAACGGATAGCATTCCTTTTGTCCCAAGTCTGCAGCAGGTCCTACTGTGTTTACTTCCTTTCAGGTGGCCCCTTTCTCTCTGGACCACAGCCGGGGATGAAGTAGTTATCCCTTTCTAGTGTTTTTAATTCCAGTGGGGCTCACTCCAAAGTATTAAAAGCAGCTTTGTAATTTAAAAAAATGTGGTAGATTAATCCATTAGAGATATGTAATACACATTTAATATAAAAATATAGGATGCACTACTGATGCCGTGGTTATGAGCATGGTTGCTGATCTAAAGGTTAGCGACTTGAACCTACGTAATGATTCCACAGGAAAAAAGCCTGATAATCTTCACTCATAAAAATTACAGCCTATACCACAATAAGATAAAGGTAAACAACCCAACTGAAAAATGGGCACAAGATATGAACAGACACTTCACCGAAGAAGACATTCAGATGGCCAACAAGCACATGAAGAAATGTTCAAAATCCCTAGCTCTAAGAGAGATGCAAATCAAAACAACTATGA
>NW_006399829.1:764126-768153 GCF_000299155.1 Elephantulus edwardii | reverse complement strand
GGGGGGGGGGTTGTTCAATAAAAAGTTGTATGCTTACCTTGGTGTTGGCCATATCCACGATATACTGGTCTCCCTTTATACACTCCATCACTTCAAAACCATCTCGGTCAATCACTTTAGCCTGAGAACTTCCAGATACCACAAGAATCATGTCTCCTGTGTTACTGTACTGCAACGATTTGATCTGGTGACTGAAAAAAGAAAAACAACCTAATGGTACACTGAATGTTAACCACATTAAGCACTATCAGGAGGGGTGGAGAAAAATCACAACTGTTCTATGAACTAACTGTTCTAATTAACTAATTGTTAGTTCTACGAACTAACTCAGCCTCATAAGGACAAATACTACATAAGACCATTATTGTAAAAATAGAAGGATAACTAGTAAAATGTGTACGGGGACCCAAGGTAGGAAAGGGGTAGGAGCAGAGGAGTCAAGATGGATAGGGACGAAATCACAGGGTTGTACAACTTGGTAGGTGGAGGGAGGAGGTAAAGGAAATGGGAAAGATCCAGGACGGAAACAATGGGCAAGGTCCAATGATGATTAATTTTATAAAACATAATGTGTGAGAATGATTGTATGAAACACAATGTGAATGAAGAATAGTGTGAAACACAAAGTCTAAGAACTTTGTAAGCAAACTAAAATAAAATAAAATTAAAAATTATCAACTTCAAATTCTTTTTCAACATTCAGTGTTGATCTAACATCCTGTTAGGTCTCTCCTCATACTCTCTATATATGTTGCTGTCATTGTTAAGTATTATCGAGTCAGAACAACCAACCCATAGCTGACCCTCCAGTGAGTTTTCAGAGGGAGTTAATCACACAGGAGGAAACTGCCCATCCTTCTCCTGTGGAGCAGCTGATGGCACAGCTTCCTGCCACCAGATCATCAGAGCTCTCTAAAGTCTTCTCTCCTTGCCTTAAACCTTCAATCCAACCAATTTCCCTTCTTCCAGCTATTTCCTTTTCTCAGAAGGGATTGATAAGAATTGCCTCAAATTCCTCCCTTTAATGCTGTAAACTTCAAATGACTATCCTCAATCTCCTTCATAGTGAAGCTCTTTGAACAAGTTTTCAACCACCCTCAACTCCTTCAATTATCTAGCACCCTTACCACTTCTGAACCTCACCAATCTACTAAATCTGATCTCGCCACTGTGACTGTAATGAGTAGTGTAAAAATGTATGCTGTTCTTCCTACTCAGGGCTAAAGTCCTTCTGTGACCTCCCAGGACTTGTATGCTGGACCCTCAGGGAACATTCCACCTTCAGCATTTCACTAAAACTGATCCTGCCATAGTGACCACAGGGAACAGTGTGCTATGCCAGCCTGAGGTCCACACTTAGCACTAAGGTACTAGTCAACACCACATTACACTCATACCTTGTTAGAGTTGGTCATTCTTTATATTAAACTTGCTCTCTTCAAACTACCGTATGATTTCTCTCTCCTAATCAGTCTCTGACCCAAGTATCAGTCAAGTAGTTATCAAATGAAAAAGTTAAAAGCTATTTGGTCCAATTTCTTTTATTTACATGTACATACACACAAATGGATCCTATCTTTGATAATTAGCTCAGAGAGCTAAGTCAAAAATATCCAATGTAAGAGTGGCATTAATTAGTACACAAGGCATCTATGCTAATAGTAAGTACTTCCATTGTGAAGAAATCTTAATTTTTGCACTTATCATAAGTGATCATTTTATTTTAGCTAGTGCTTCATCTTTATTTCCAAACAGAAATTTAAAAAGAAAAGATAAGAAAAATCTAACAAGTTGCGGAAATAGTCACTGGCTCCATTTCTCTATGTGGAGAGAAAGGCAAGCTCCCATTCACCAACACTAGCGTTCACCTTGCTTTCAGCTGTGCAGGGAAACTCAGAACACTTTCTCTTATTGTTTCTGAAGCACTCTCTAAAGGTCCAACATTAAAATGAAATGTTCCGTATGAAGCTCAGTGTTGCTGTCCCATTTTGCTCTTAATTCTGCTATCCACAGAGCTAAAGGGGCAGGATTAAGAGTAATTAGACACAGTACTAAGCAGAATTAAAGGGCTTGTTCAAGGGGTATAACATCTGCTCCTCAAATTCCCACCTAAACAGCTAAGATTCCGATCAAAGAGGGGAAAGGGAAAACCAATCTGAGGTAAACTGGAGTCATGAGGAAGTGAATGTTCTCCCAGGGAGTAACTCTGACACCAGAGGAGGGCTTAGTGACATTGCACAACTCTGTGAAGTTATTCATGGGGCAGGTGGGAGTAGAACAGTGTAAGTGGAGGGGAGTAGGGAGGTGAAGAGTGAGTATCCTTTTAAGTACTTTTTGCTCAGTTAGCAAAACAAGCTGGGACATGCAAGACAGATAAACACAGCTGTTTGGGGCTGTCACTTGGGGCTCTGGGGCCAAGGTGTCCTGATGTAGTGAAAAGCGCACCGGCATGTGAATTAGGAGCCCAAGGATGTAAGTCATCAACTCTGGCTGCTGACTAGCTAGCTGCATGTCGATGAGTCCCGATCTCCCTGTGATTTGGAAAGCACGTGGGTGGGGCGAGATGACAGCCCGCTCCAGATGCACCCCCAAGACCCGGGCGAGTGAACCAATGAGCTCTACAAACTCATTGAATCCCCGTGCTGCCACTTGATGGGCGGGGAAGAAAAAGAATATTTCACTTAGATGGTTGAGATAAAGAATAAACGCAATCTACAAAAAGGCACCTCACCTAGCACAGAGAAATAAAGAACATCAGGTGGAAGGTTTGGTTGGTTTTCATTTCTAGATCTTTTAAAGATTATTTGAGAAGTATAAAATCTTCATAGTCAGATAAAAAGCAATTTGAAATTCACTAGAAGATTAAGTTAATACACGTTAATACATGGTTCAATCGTCACTAACCAAAGTACCTAAGAAGCATGTTCTTACCTGCTTTTCTATATCTACTGATAAAAAACTCTAGAATATTTTAAAGATGGACCCTTTCTTCCCATATTGAGAATGGTTCCAATTCTTGGGAACAAAATGCAATAATGTTTAGTAAAAACAACTTGGGATTTGCAGGCCCTCCTCTCAAAGCATCTCCTGAATTGCCTCCTTCTTCCAGGTACGGGGTACCCACTGCCGAGCACAGACACTATCGTTTTTTCACTCCATCGGGAGTTGCACTGCTAACGCAAAGGCTGCGTCTCTCTGGCGCTCGGAATCCAGCAGCAGTTCCAAAGAAGAAAGATGGGTGACTTTGTCCTGTGCAATGGACAGGAGAAACCCACTGGCGAGTCAGCTTGAGGGGTGCTGCCTTGACAACAATGAGAAAGTGCAGGGAACAGTCTAAGAATCAGCAGAGCATTCACGATGAGAGTATGCTAACAGGTGTGCCTAATTTACATCCTAGCAAATCTACAGCTGCTTCAACATTCCCTCTTTTAAATTTAGGAATAACTTAAGAATGTCCAATGTAAAATTAACTAAGAATTTATCACTTATTGGTTTAATTTACTAAAGGCTAGCAAATGGCATGCCAAATTTACAAAACAATGTACCCACTGAACAAAACAAAAACCACAGTTTCTTGCTTAAATGATTACTTTTAAGATCATTGTTTGTCAGAATCGTTTTTATTTCAGGACTGCATGTAAATTTTATTAAAGCCAAACTTTAACTCCCATTTCCTTTAAAATGAATACTTCTTTAGAAATGCGACAAACCAATCCAATTTGGACTAATAGCTCTAAGACTTAGTAAAATTTTACATATGAGGTCCATGCTAAATTGGAATACAAAGGGAAAGGGACCCAGAATACTGAACAACGTTTTCCTGTCTCCTGGAAATTTGAGAAATATGGTCAAAACCAGTCAATGCTGAAGATAACTAGTAAAAGCTACTTCACTGTTTCTACTTATTCCCAATAATTTCCTTTACGATGATACTGATGTAATGAGCAACAACACTTGAGTGATACTGAACTAGCAGCTGAGCTACAGAGAATCAGAATTTAACACTGACTTACTTCTTTCTTTTTTT
>NW_006399829.1:760902-762301 GCF_000299155.1 Elephantulus edwardii | reverse complement strand
AGTGACTGGGATAGTTGGGATGGGAGTGTCAGAGACAGTGCGATTGGCACAGGACAGAGCAGAGTTTAGGGCTGTTGTACATAGGGTCGCTATGAGTCTCAAGCGACTCGACGGCACATAACAACAACAATCTTCAGGAATAGAAGAGATTCATCTTAGTAGCAGAGTAATCTAAATGGATTAGAAAACACAGCATGCAAAAATCTTGTAGCCATTTCTTCCAAGCTCTGTGGCCTAGTGGTAAGAAATTGCACTGCAATCCCAAAGGCACGCAGTTCAATTCCAACAGCTGCTTCCTCCGTAGAAGGCTGGACAGTCTCTTCCCGTGTGATTAACTGTCTCTGAAAATCCTTTGCAGGGTCATCTATGGATCAGTTCCAACTCAATGACACATAACAATACACTAAGGGCACTCTGGTGGCCTACTGGGTAAGGAGTTGCACTACCTAACCAAAGGTACACATTTCAACCAGCTGCTTCTCACGAGAAAAATGAACAATCTCCTCCCATGCCTTTTACAGCCTCTGAAACTTGATGGTGAGTGAGCTATGACTCAGTTTGAACTTCACGGCATGTAATAATAACAACATACTAAAAGATGGGAAGAAACACAAGAGGCTTAAAGGCAAAGCATTTGGGATTATTTTAGAGTGTATAAAAAAGATATTAAAGAAGTCTAGCATAGAATGTTGTTGTTGCTATGTGCCATCAAGTCAGAACTGAGTCACAGCTGACATTCCAGTTGGTTTTCAGAGGCTGTAGAGTACATAAGAGTTGACTATCCATCTTTCTCTTGCAGAGCAGGTGGTGGATTTGAACCATATGCCTTTGGGTTGGCAGAGTATTTCCTTTCCAATGAGCCACAAGAGCTCTATGGAATAGTGGGAAAAACAGTAGGGAAAATGCTACATAACTCTAGATGAGACTTAAGCAAAATATTTACACAAGCAGAAGACTTGCTGCAGCCTGGAAAGACAAAAGGACCAAGTAACTGTTGGGGGAAGGGGAAGAAGAGTTGGGTATGGTGGGGGCACTGAACTGACTGCAGTGAAGCTCTCCTGTTGTGAAGTAACAAGAAACAGAAAGATAACAGCATTCTAAAAGTGCTTCAAAATTAAGCAGACTATAAACACAAGACTTTAGAAACTAAGTAATGGCACAAGGTCATCCAAGAATCTAAAAAAATATTTGTGAATGTAGGGGAGGTCTTGCAAATGCTGTAAGAAGAATATAAGGCCCTTAAGAACTTAAAAATAGGGCTGATAATATATTTCTATGGAAAAATAGCTACTTGAGGAATATTTAAGGTTCATCTACTACAAATATCAAAAGGGCAGGGGAATGGTAAAATTTAAAAGCACTGGGAAAGTTTGCTCTTAGAGACCTCAACAGGGTACTA
>NW_006399829.1:759387-760552 GCF_000299155.1 Elephantulus edwardii | reverse complement strand
TGGATTGACTCAGTGACTGGGATAATGGGGGTAGGTGTGTCAGAGACAATGAGACTGTCTCAAGTCAGCACAGGGTTGTGGACAGGTTGTACACAAGGTTGTACCCAGGGTTGCTATGAGTTGCTCATAACAATAACAACAACAAAGGAAAGGTGACTATAGGATCGTTTAAAAGCATTTCAAAACCATAAATTTCTAGATGAATATGTTCTCAAAGTAGCAATGTTATCCTTAAGGAAATAAGTACAAAAAATATTAGACAATAGTTGAAGATGATCAAGATTGCACAGAGACGGCATCAAAGTAAAAATGTACTAACAGTCAGACCCCTAACAGACCAGAATCCATCAGAGTGACAACCACCCTGTCAACACTCCACAAAGCACTGCCTCGTTCCATTAGGCACAAGCAATTACTGTTATGACAGAAGATCAGCACAGCCTGTCATTTACCAGAATCAACAACAGGAAATAAACAGTAAGGATGCCGTGTAGAAGTTGCAAAGAACAATTCAAAGGCAAAAAATACGTTTTCAAACCATAGTTGTTTTATGCTGAAAATAAGCATCAAGAAAATATGCGTTTTATTAATATAAGCAAGTGAAGTGAAAATAAAGATTTACTGAGAGAACTAAAGTTGAAGAAATACAAAAAATATTTAAAACTGTATTAGAAACTTCTCTACAAAAGACACAGTTAATGTTTGTTTAGACAATGAATATGTCTTTCTGCTAGAGCGGAAGTCTAAAGGCCAAAGTTTTATGAATTTTCCGAATACACTTCATTTGTTCTAAATCACTGTATTCTACCCCTGAATGATAAAAAGAAAGGTGTAAATCGGGGGGGGTTCTTGTTGTTGTTAGGTGCCGTCGAGTTGTTTGCGACTCATAGTCGAGTTGTTTGCGACTCATAGCGACCATATGCACAACAGCCCTAAACCCTGATCTATCCTGCGCCAACCGCACTGCCTCTGACACAGACATCCCGATTACCCCAGTCACCAAATCAATCCATCTCATAGAGGGTCTTCCCCTCCTGTGCTGTCCCTCCACCCGCCCAAGGATGATGTTCCTCTCCAAGGACACATTCCTCCTGGCAACATGTCCAAAGTATGTCAGACGAAGCCCCAGAATCCTTGCCTCCAAGGAGTAGCTTGGTTTAATCCT
>NW_006399829.1:731145-756852 GCF_000299155.1 Elephantulus edwardii | reverse complement strand
ATTGTCCAACCCATGATCTGACAGCTTGTATCTTAAGCTTTCTTGGCTTCTGTGATTCCAAACACGTCAACTGCTGACATTTTTTTTCTTTTGACCAGTGTCTCTTAAGTTTAGTTGTACTGTCTCCAAGGTAAGGTGACGTGTCCTGTAGAACTCCTGTGTAGATTATGTTTTCCTTTCTGGCCCGAGGGCCACAGGCCGGTTTTTCTGTGTACCTGAAAGATGCCTCCTCTCTATTGTCTGAGGTGACTTTCCCTGGTGCGCAGCTTCCCGGCTTCCCTTCCGCCCAGGAGCACGTTCTCCTGCCGGTGGACCCCACAATTAAGAAAACAGAAAGGCAAGGCTGTAAGGAAGTATTTGGATACAGTGGTTGTTATGTGTTGTCAACTCAGAACAAATTGTAGCTAACCGTCCAGCCGGTTTTCAGAGGCTGTAAATTGCATGGGAAGAAACTGCCCATCTTTTTCCCAAGGAGCTGCTGGTGGGTTCAAACCACCAGAGGGGCATCGCCTTTGGGTTTGCAGCACAGATTTTCATAAAGGACCACACCAGAGCTCGTAAATATACAGTCACTGAAAACTCTATGGACCACATATTACTCTGACACATGCAGGGTCCTCATAGCTCAGAATCAACCGGACAGCAAGTGTAAGGAACAGAGTCCTTATGAGCAGTAATTGCTATGAAGAACTCAGCCTAGCTCTGTATATGTTAGCTGTAATTGTGACAATTCAGTATGTTTTTCTTCCATCATTGTTTCCCAGAAGGAGCTCTGCGGTGAAGGCATTCAGCTACTAAGCAAAGGCTCAGGGGCTCAAAGTCACGAGCGACTCTGCAGAAGAAAGATTAAGCAGTCTGCTCCCGTAAAGATTTAACGCTTCAGAAATCACACAGGCAGTTCTGCTCTGTGCTACAAGACTGGAAGCCAGAACTCACTCAACAACAGTGGGTTTGGGGTTGATTGTCAATCACTCACCATCAATATGAGGGAGAGAATAATTTAAAAGTGATATATGATAGGGTATTATAGTTATCACAAGAGACCAGAATTAAGGCTGCACAGTGGAGTGTACCTGGGGCAGTGGGAGGGGTGCGGGTAGACTGTATACCAAAGAAAGAATTTTTCTTTTACTTTTTCAAAGAGAGGAGCAAACTGGGGGCAGGGGGTGTGGCCGGGAGGGAGGACTGGGCAGGGAGAAAAGAGCAACAATGAATGAATGGAAATCCAAAATCTCTGTAAATGTTCATTAAAATTATTAAAATAAAATTTTTAAAAAAATAATAGAAAAAAAAATACTGACAGTTTCTTATTTACCTTCCCAGGACTGCTTATATACATGTACAAGCAAATAGTATATACTATATGTTCCAAGAATGGGTTTTTTTCCTTCCTCATTATATGATGTTTTATATTACTTATAAAACATTAATTTTATTAATTAAAAAAATATTATTTATTATTATGTTCTTTCCCCCTCCTTATTGTATCTTGAAAATTTTTACACAGTTTAAGCTTTTCTAAATGTTTTAAGTCAATGTTTCTCAAATTTGAATGGTAAAAACCTCTCAGGGAAAGACAGGAAGACTTTCAACAAGATGGACTGACACAGTGACTTTAACAGTGAAGTCAAGCATGTTAGAGATACAAGACAGCATAGGACAGGGCAGGGTTCAGATCCATTATTCATAAGGTTGCTATGAGCTATAGTTGACTTGACAGCACTTAACAACAAACACAACTTATCCAAATTGATGAGAAAACACAGAAAGTCATTTTGTGGTTACCGAGAGCTGGGCATGGAAATGAGGAGTGACAAATGGAATGAGGTTTCTTTTCTGAGAGATGGGAGTCCTCAGCACACAACTCTGTCAATTTACTAAATATTACTGTCGTATGCCATCAAGTTGGGCCTGACATATAGTTGACTCTCCAGAGGGTTTTCAGAGGCTTTAAGCGGGATGGGAGGAGATTTTTTTTGCCCATTTTTCTCCCATGGAGCAGATGGTGGATTTGAACCATGTGCCTTAGGGTTGGCAGCACAAACTGTTACCACTAGGCCACCAGAGCTCCCTAAATATTATTAAGAGTTGTGAGTTTTTAATGTAAATATCTCAGGAAAGCCTTTTCTAAGTGTAAATTTAAAAGACTAAAAATTCATTTTCACTGAAGATCTTGTTTGCTAACCCATCGTCATTTAGAATGAAACCATTTCTTTACTGTGAAACATATTCATTATCTAATTCTAACCTAGAACCCAGATGTGCCCTGAGATCAGCAATTAATGGCCATGAATTGTCCACCACTGCACATGCCTACTGTACTGTAGTCCAGTTATGACTCAATTCTTCCACCCATTTTCTGTCAGAAGTACTTTGAAAATTTTGGTCATATGACATTTTATGACAAAATAGACTTTCATCTAATGCCAAAGCATCTTTTATGAATGAAGCATGGCAAAGCAGCTATGGGCACACTTTCAGAAGTCAAGGGAATTTAAATACAAAGGGAAATAAGGAAGGGATCAGTGGCAAGCCGAAGGATTATGAAAGAGAAAAAAACAAGTTTCAAACAAATGAAAATCATTTCTGAAGCCCTAAAAATATGTCCGCGAACCACAGATTGGAAGACTATTACAAACTGCAAAGTTTCAAATGTTTCCTTGTAAAATTTCACACTAACTGCTACACACTGATGCTGCTGTTTGGTGCCTTCAATTACACAACTAAGCAATTTATAACAGAACAAAACACTATCTGATTCTGTGCCACCCGCACAATGTGTTTTGCTTAACCCACTGCTGCCCATCAGTCAATCCATCCCACTGAGGGCCTTCTTCATTTGCACTGACTTTCTATTTTACCAAGCCTGTTGTTCTCAAGACACTGTCCTCTCCTGGTAACATGCCCAAAGGATGTGAGATGGAGCTTCTAACTGTCCTTTCTTCTAAGGAGAATTCTGGCTGAATTTCTTGCAAGACAGATTTATTTATGCTGTTAGCAGTTCTCTTTGCCAAGACCCTAGTTCAAAGGCATCAATTCTTCTTCATGCAGCTGAGAAATTCTAATTAGTATCAATTCTCAAAAACACATGGGGAAGTTATCACTTAATGCATACTGAAAACAATTTTGTCTTTAATATTTGTTAAAATTCTGAAATTTAAGTTTCTTTTACCATTAAACAAATAATTTGAAGCAAGATATATCTGGTAAAAGAAGTAAAAATTATTTAAAAAGGTTGTTAGGGAGGGAGGACAATGTGCATGAATGAATACAAACCATCTCGTAAACCTTCACTAAAACAAAAAAATATTTTAAAGGTTGTTAACATTTGATACAAATTATTAGCAAACTATTTAAAATGAAATTTTGTGGTAATAAAAAAAATCACGAATAATTATCTTTGAAAGTGAAGATAAGTAACTAAACATTATCACTTAGATCAACAATGACTGGGAATAAATTAAGCAACAATTACTTGATTAAATTCTCTTTAGAAATGTAAGTAAAACATGGTTTATAAATCTCTGATAGTTAACTTTTTGGTCAAAAAATCAGAAGCCTAGGATAAAGGGATAAAGTTTATTTTCCACAACAAAGAAGTTCTTTCCATCTTGCTCTGTTTTAACTTTGATGCCAAATGCAGGCAATTCTTCCTTGGATGATGCTGATATTAATTCATTTCATTTATCATTTTTCATTAAAATAACACCAAACCTCCAACAACATGGCTGATATTTTCATTAGCATAGTATATTAACTATGAGTAATCACAAAAGAACAAATTTTACCGATATCTCCTCAGATCAAAAATCACTGTGTAAATAATAGATGCACATCAACTGATCAATTTCTCTTCTTTCAAGGTCTGTTCGTGACTAGTCTGTTCTGCATCTGTTATTCAGTTCATCTATAGACAGCAAAACATGTAGTTACAGCTTCTCCTTGTCCCCAGTGATAAATCCACTCGCCATTTTACAAAAATAGATAATTCAAAGAGGCAGACTAATTAATAAGGACAAAAACTTTCAAATATATGCAGAAGCATTCCACGTCTTGGCATGTGCTCTTAAGAAACACTCATATTACACACAAATATAATCAATTCTTCAGTCCTTTTTATAACTGAATAAAAAGAGAACACAAGTCAATAGCTTTACTAGATATACCCAAAGAACAGTATTTAAAAAGAAAAATAAACAAACTCTATTTATACATGAAAATGTTCATGTTTCTTAAATATACAAATTGAAATATTTAGACATAAAAGTTTTGGTTATAATTTACTTTCAAATAGTTCAACAAATTTAAAAACAAATTAAGTAAGAAATTAAAATTAATTCTAATTAATTAAACAAAATTAAAAGCTAATTAAAATAACAAATTAAAATAAAAATGGTTATAACTTTCACATAAAAGTCAAAGAACAAAACAAAAACCAAAACCTCTGCTGTTGAGTCAAGTGCAACTAACTCATCAAGACCCTCCATCAGGTCTCTAAGCTACAGAACTATACAAGAGACAACTACCTGTCTCCCACACAGCAACTAGTAGATTCAAACTGCTGACCTTTTCATTAGCTGCCCAACACACTACACTGTTCACTGGCACAGCTCCTTAGATAAATGGTTGTTGTTGTCATTATGTGCCATTGAGTTGCCTGTGATTCATAGCAACCCTATGTACAACAGCTCTGAAGCCTGCCCTGTCCTGAGCCAGTCTCACTGACTCCAACACACCAACACCCACTGCCCTGGTTACTCTATTAATCCATCTTATCCGGGGTCTCCCTCTCCTGTGCTGTCCCTCCATTCTCCCAAGTATGATGCTCTTCTCCAAGGATCAGACCCTGTCACCACTTGCCCAAAGTATGTGAGATGGACCTTGAAAATCCTAGCCTCCAAGGATAAACTTGGTTTCACTCTCTCTAAGACAGACCTATTTGTTTTCTTGGAGGTCCATGGTATGTTCAAGACTCCTCCAGCTCTACAACTCAAAGGCATCAATTCCTTTTCTATCATCTTTAGTCATTTTCCAGCTCTCTGATGCATAGCAAGTAATTGCAAAAAACATGGTCTGAATCAGGTGCATTTTAGTCCCTAGACTGACACTGTTGCTTCTCAGTACACTGAAAGGGTCCCTGACACCAGATTTACCTTATGCAATACATCTTTTGATTTCCTGACTGCTGGTACTCAGAGTATTGATTGTGGAACCAAGCTAGCTGTAACTGTTAACAACCTCAATCTCTTCTCCATCCGTCACAGTGCTGCCAATTGGCCCAGTGGTGAGATCTTTTCTCTTTTTGATGCTGAGCTTCAATCCATATTGAAGATCACAGTCCTTGACCTTCTATAGTAAGAGTTTCAGGTCCTCCTCAGTTTCAGCAAGCAACATTATGTCATCTGTATGTCACAGGTTGTTAGTCAGTCTTCCTCCTACCTTAATAGCTATTATTATGTTATGGCTACATTCTCTTAGTTTTCACAACAAAAAATGAATTATATATTATATATAATATATATATTTACATAACGAAAGAGCTGTTGGATGACATTGTGTGGCCACGAGTTTTAAAGGGTTTTCAAATTGCACAGGAGGAAACTGTTCATCTTTCGCCCTAGGGAATAGCTGGTGGCTTCAACCACCTACTTTTGAGTTGGCAGCACAAGCCCTTACCACTACACCACCAGAGCCAGAGATTTAAAATTATACAGTGATAATTATTTTCATCAAAAATACAAGCACATTCCTTGGAGATTACCAGTGAATTGTGACTAATGTTAAAATTGCTCTCAAGATTTAAATTAGTAACATTCGCATCATATACGAATTTTGCAGTCAGAAATTGACCAAATATACAATTAAGATGTAGCAATGATAAGTAATGACTGGGATGTAAAAAATTGGAAACAAAAAAGAAACAGTATTCAGAAAGTATGGAGTTGGTGACATAAATGAGGCAGGAAAGTGAAAGACTAAAATGTCTAATTAAGTAGGAGGGGGGAAGTTTTGGGGAGGAAAAAAGGATATAATAATTATTTAAGTTAATATTTAAGAATTCATCATACTAATTCAGAGCAGCATGCTAATATTTCAAATCACAAGAACTATTTTAGTTATTACCATACTGAAGGTACTCAACTTTAAAATAAGCGTCGCCCTCTAGCTGATGAAATATATGATATAATCATTTAGAGACTACTCAAACCTTTCCTAAAGACAGCTCAAGAGTTATGACTTTCAAATTT
The DNA here is from genome assembly GCF_000299155.1 of Elephantulus edwardii. Taxonomy (NCBI): domain Eukaryota; kingdom Metazoa; phylum Chordata; class Mammalia; order Macroscelidea; family Macroscelididae; genus Elephantulus; species Elephantulus edwardii. The sequence continues at coordinate 750,604 of NW_006399829.1, read as the reverse complement.
ACCAATTAATATGATTTCTTTTGTCACATGAGCAGAGACACATAATAAGCTCTTTTGCTATGTAACTGTGGATGCCAGAAAAATTTGATGCTTCAGAGCTAATTCTAATCCAATGGAGACATTTACTATCAAAATATTTATTAGCATGTAAGAAAAAACAATCCTATGATCTGTTCTGCAGGCTTGAGAAAAAGCACATCCAAGTACTCCAATCACAACTACCATAAAAGATTGCTGGAAGCAAACACAAACATCCAGAGAAACTGACCTCCTCATGTGTTGATAAAATCCAGACATCTCAGGTGGCCACTGAGATGAGCATAAAGCATCATCCCTAACTGTTCAGATACAGGCTTAACTGATTTTTACATCCAGTTTACACAAGATGGAAAACTGGCCTCCAGGAAATTTTAGCTAATCTACTGAAGAAAAAATTCAAACCTCGAGTTGCTATAATCAAGGATGCTTTAGGTAGAATATTAAATGATCGAGGAAGTATTAAAAGAAGATGGAAAGAATATACTGAGTCACTGTATCAAAAGGAATTGGCAGACAGAGAATTTTATGAAACAACATATGATCAAGAGCCTATGGTGATGAAGGAAGAAGTTTAAGCTGCTTTGAAGGAAAAAGAAAAAAATAAGGCCCCAGGAATAGATGGTATACCAATTGACGTATTTCAGCTAACAGATGCTGCCCTGGATGTGCTCACCAAGTTGTGCCAAGAAATCTGGAGAACAACCACTTGGCCAACTGACTGGAAGAGATCTGTATTTGTTCCCATTCCAAAGAAGGGTGACCCAACAGAGTGTGAAAACTATAGAACAATGTCATTGATTTCACATGCAAGCAAAATTCTACTGAAGATTATCCAAAAACGACTGGAACAAGACATCAGCAGAGAACTGCCAGAAGTCCAGGCTGCGTTTAGAAGGGGTCGTGGTACTAGGGATATTGTAGCTAATGTTAGATGGATCTTAGCTGAAAGCAGGGAGTACCAGAGGAATGTCTATCTGTGTTTCATTGACTATGCAAAGGCATTTGACTATGTGGATCATAACAAACTGTGGCTGACTCTAAAGAATGGGAATCCCAGAACACTTGATCGTGCTAATGCGAAACCTATACTTGGACCAAGAGGCAGTCGTCAGAACAGAGCAAGGAAACGCTTCATGGTTCAAAATTGGGAAGGGTGTACGCCAGGGATGTATCCTGTCTCCATACCTTTTCAACTTGTATGCAGAACAGATTATCCGGGAGGATGGGCTCTATGAAGAGAAATGTGGGGTCAAGACTGGTGAAAGATCTATCAACAATCTGTGATATGCAGATGATACAACCCTGCTTGCTGAAACTGAGGAGGACCTGAAGCGCTTGCTGCAGAGGGTCAAGGACTTGCAGCCTCCAATATGGATTGAGGCTCAATGTCAAGAAGACAAAGATTCTCACCACTGGGCCAATTGGCAGCATCAGGATGGATGGTGAAGAGATTGAGATTGTTCACAGCTTCAGTTTTCTTGGCTCCACAGTCAACACTCTCAGCACCAGCAGCCAGGAAACTAGAAGACGTATTGCCATGGGAAAGTCTGCTGTTAGGGACCTCTCTGATGTACTGAAGAGCAATGGTGTCTCTTTGGAGACTAAGGTGCATCTGATACAGGCCATGGTCCTTGCTATCACTTGTTATGCACCAGAGAGTAGGACAATGACTAAGGTGGATAGGAGAATTGATGCCTTTGAGCTGTGGTGCTGGAGAAGAGTATTGAGGGTACCATGGACTGCTAGGAAAACAAACAGATTCATCCAGGAAAGGGTCAAACCAAGTTGCTCCTTGGAGGCAAGGATTCTAAGGCTCCGTCTAACATACTTCGGACATGTTTCAAGGAGAGACAGGTCCTTGGAGAGGGACATCATGCTCGGTAGGGTGGAGGGACAGCGCAGAAGGGGAAGGCCCCCCTATAAGGTGGATTGATTCAGTGACTGGGGTAATCGGAATGGGTGTGTCGGAGACGGTGCCAGAGTTTAGGGATGTTGTACATAGGGTCACTATGAGTTGCAAGCAACGATGGCACATAACAGCAAAAACAACACGTATCTTAAAAACCTTCAAATATTATCAACAAATGTTCACATCTAATACCCATTACTAAAATTAACAAGATAAAAGTTCACCAATAAAAATCTATTCTTATTATCCAATATGCTAAAAGATCACATATGGTCAAAGATAGCGCAAAAATGTTGGCCTTTGGCAGCAACATATCAAGTCATTTAAACACAGATTAAGACTGGAGTATTGGCTTCCCATAAATCACTCACACACCGGTACTATAGCAGAGCATCTAAGGCAGTGTCTTCAAATGACCTAGATAAGGAAATTATTTCTAAATTAAAATACTGAAGAACACAACAAAAGACACAAAATGTCTTTGTTTTCATTTTGATAATTGTTTCTTCCCACACAAACACTTTCCTTCATTGACACAATGTTTCATACTATCATTCCCATATACTGTGTTTTATAAAACTAATCACCATAGGGCTCGCCTACCATTACCCGATCTTTTCAGGTTTCTGCAGGATCTTTCTAATTTCCCTTACCCCCTTCCCTACACTCACCAAATTGTGTAACCTTGAGATTTTGTCCTTACCCATCCTTACACAGGAATTAAAGAGAAGCATTGCACTGGGAAATATACACTTAGGGACCTTTCCAAATTATTGGGTAGTAGTAACTTCAGTTTGAGGATTAAGGTGTGTCTGATTCAGGCCATAGTCTTTCCGATTACTAGTTATGCATCTGAGACCTGGACAATGAATAAGGATGACAGAAAAATAATTGACGCTTTGATCTGTGGTGTTGGAGAAGAGCACTGACTATCCCACAGTGTTCTTCGAAGGCAAGAATGAGAAGGCTTTGCCTCACATACTTTGGACATATTGCTAGGAGGTGCTATTCCTTGGAGAAGGACATGATGTTGGGAAGGGTGGATGGTTGGTGAAGGAGAAGACCCTCAACCAGGTGGACTGACAAGGCAACTGCTGCAATGGACTTTGGTGTGTCAGGAAGTGTGAGGATGGCGCAAGATAGAACAAGGTTCAGATCTTTTGTTCATAGAGTCACTACAAGCTATGCTTGACTCCACAGCACCTAAGAACATCCTCATACAAATGCCTTCAAAGCACAGGTTATCACCTAGTTAATACAGACTCATAATGACCTTCCACTGAGTTTTTGAGGAATAAGATCTTGAGGGGGTTTTTTCCTTAAGATCTTCTACAGTTGGATCTATTTACTTTTATTTTCCTTTACTCTTCAAAACAAAGATATGGTGCATGTGAGAATGTCTATTCTTTGCCCCTCTCCTCACACTTGGTTTCTTTTGAAATTATTCCACAGCACTCTATTTAGGTCTTATTTTCTTGTTTGTGTCTCCAGAGGTCTCTTCACCCTTTCTTGAATCTTCTGCTCAGATGATGGTGAGTGAAGCAACTCAATCTCATAAAGAGAAACACTGCATAAAAGTCACTACTGCAAAAATGGAAGGTTAACTAATTAGATAGCCTAAATGTCTAACCACAATCAAATGGACTGAGAAACTGTCATACATCCACACAATGGAATACTACACAGCATGCAGAAACAATGATTTTGAAAATTACTATATAACTTGGGAAGGACTGGAGAGTATTATGCTAACTCAGTCCCATAAGGACAATACAGTACAAGACCACTGTTGAAGAAATAGAAAGATAATTAGCAAAATGGGTACAAGGATCCAAGAGGGGAAGGATAGGAGCAGAGGGGTGAGGTTGGGCAGGTGGATAAATGAAAGGGTTGTACAATCTGATAGGTAGAGGGAGGGGTGGGTAAGGGAAATGGGAAAGATCAGGTGTTAAAAACAATGTATACAACCTTTGTTAGCAACCTAGTATAAAATAAAAATCTATTTTTTTTTAAAAAAGGGGGAGGGGATTGGCAAGGGAGCAAAAAGTGAGGAGGGGTAGGGATCACTGGATAACAGAGTTTAGTGGGCAGATGGGGGGGTGAAGGAGTGTGAAAAGATTCAATGGAACTAGAGATAGGATGATAATGGGCATAGGTCAATGGTGATACACAATGGAAATACACAGAGAGTACATAAATGAAACACAGTTTTAAGAAGAGCAGTTCTGCTCGGGCCCTGTCTCCTTTGTGTTGCTTTCAGGCACACAACCTCTTACAAATCCTTTGCAGTGACAGTATGCATTCAACTTTTTGCTTATTTGTGCTTTTTGATTCTTTTTTTTTTTTATTTGAGCGATTCTTTACTGGAGGAAACGACCCATCTTTCTCCTGCACAGCAACTAGTGAATCTGAACTACTGATCTTTTGATTAGCACATAATGAACCACATTATCAGAGTTCTTTACTGAGACTAAAGTAAAGACATTTAAGGCTCATTTAACTTTCATTTTAATAATGATGGCAGTATACTTAGTGCATTTTACTGTAAATCATGATGGTTAATGTTACATGTCAACTTGTACGTTTATCTCTGGTTTGAGAAACATTACATAATCTTCCTTTCCTCCATTCTATAATCTGATGTGAACAGTCAGTCAATTAGAAGAGACATTTCTTTGAAAGTAGATCCTGTATCTAATTCATATAAACAATCTGGCAAAATTTGCTCTCTCTATCTCGACTGTACATCTGCTTTCTCATCCTCCGACAGCCAGGCCCTGGGATCTGAGCCAGCTGCCTGCAACTCAACTTAACAGATTTTGGATTTGCCAGTTCCTGAAACCTCTCGAGCCAGCAGTCTGTTGCTCAGATCACAGACTTTGGACCTGCCACCATATGCAATGATGTGAAATAAATCACTAGTTGTTGTTGTTGTTGTTATGTACAGTAGAGCTGAAATCAACTTACAGCTGACCCTTGAGCTGCTCTTCAGAGTTAGTCAATCACACAGGAGAAGACTGCCAATTTTTCTCCCACGGAGCAGCTGATGGATTCCAACCACACGTCTCTGGGTTGGCAGCACAACATTTTACTATCAAGCCACTGTAGCTCCCTAAAACTCTATAAATCCTTTTACATGCATTTCATTTGTTTTGTTCCTCTCAAAACCCAATCAAAGACAATCCCTATATAGAATTCAAATGACTTAAGCACTCTATTTTCAAATGTAAAGATAAGAAGTTACTCAATACATACCACTCACAGGGCTGAAGAGATCGAAATGCCTTAAAAGAAGCATCCATTCCAGCAAAATCCCAAAATTTAACATCATAGTCGTAACCTCCAGTTACCAAACGAGCACCTGAGGGATCCAGACCCAAAGCAGAAACCTGATTTGAGAAAAAAAATTCATTTGGATAAGAGCTGCAGATAGTCACAGGCACTGGGCACTTAGGCCACCTAATGTTTTTACTTCTAAAATGTAGGTGTGGATAGTACTTTCTATATAATCTGACTTTTTATATCTTCTCTTTATTTTTAAATAAAAAAATATGCTTTTAATTTCCAGGTTTTGTTCCAACTAGTCAATCATGTGCTGTGAATAGTTACCATTGCAATTAAATGTGACAAAGTTGCTTTAGTATAGTAAGAGAAATTTGACACAAGTAGCTCAGCTTTGTCAATAAACATTCTTGAGGAAACTTGTTTAGTTGAACTGTAACCAAATGAAGATATTATATACATAAAATTACAAAAATGTATAACTCAACTGAATTTATAAGTAGCCTTATAATAACACTCACATGTTGTTGTTGTTGTTGTTGTTAAGTGTCATCAAGTCAACAATGACCCACAGTGACCCTGTGAATTACAGATCTGAACCTTGACCTATCCTGCACCTTTCCCCTTTCTCATCGTTTCTGACATGCTCAAACACACTGTTACAGTCATTGTCTCAACCCATTTTCTTACTGGTCTTCTTCTCTTTCTCTTTCCCTCCATCTTTCCAAGCATGATATCCTTTTTCCAAGCACTGGCTCCTCCTCCAAAGAGGTAAAACCAAGTTTCACCATTCTTGCCTCAAAGAAGCACCCTGGTTGGAATTTCTCCAAGATATATTTGTTTATTCTTTTGAAATTCCATTGGATCTTCAGTACTCATCTACAACACCATAACTCAAAAGCAACCATTCTTCCTCTGTCATCTTTATTCACTGTGTAACTTTTAGATGCACAGAAACTAAATTAAAAGACTATGGCTTGTATCAGTGCACCTTAGACTATAATCTGCTATCCTCGCTCTTTAGCACTTTGGAGATGTTTTTCTTTTTTGAAAGTTTAATGATAATACTGGCTTTGCATTCATTCACACATTCATATAGACATTTTGTTTTATGACATTAATTACATTTTGTTAATGTAATATATTACAATGTTCACACCTTTAGTTTGCTTGGCTCCACAGTCAACACTCTCGGCACCGACTGTTGTTGTTATGTGCCACTGAGTCGCCTGCGACTCATAGCAACCCTATGTGCAACAGCCCTAAACCCTGCTCTATCCTGTGCCAATCGCACTGCCTCTGACACACCCATCCCGATCACCCCAGTCACTGAATCAGTCCACCTCACAGAGGGCCTTCCCCTCCTGTGCTGTCCCTCCACCCTCTTAAGCATGATGTCCCTCTCCAAAGACCTGTCCCTCCTTACAACATTTCCAAAGTATGTCAGATGAAGCCCCAGAATCCTTGCCTCGAAGAAGCAGCCTAGTTTAACCCTCTCCAGGATGAATCTGTTTGTTTTCCTGGCAGTCCGTGGTATATTCAATACTCTTCTCCAGCACCACAGCTCAAAGGCGTCAATTCTCCTTCTATCCTCCCTAGTCATTGTCCAACTCTCTGATGAATAACAAGCGATTGCAAAGACCATAGCCTGTATCAGACGCACCCTAGTCTCCAGAGTGGCACCACTGCTCTTCAGCACTCTGGAGAGGTCCCTAACAGCAGACTTTACCATGGCAATACGTTTTTTGACTTCCTGGCTGCTGGTGCCAGGAGTGTTGACCGTGGAGCCGAGCAAACTGAAGCTGTGAACAATCACAATCTCTTCGCCATCCATCCTGATGCTGCCAATTGGTCCAGTGGTGAGAATCTTTGTCTTCTTGACATTGAACCTCAATTCATGCTGAAGGCTGCAGTCCTTGACCCTCTGCAGCAAGTGCATCAGGTCCTCCTCAGTTTTAGCAAGCAGGGTTGGGTCATCTGCATAATGCAGATTGTTAACAGATCTTCCACAAATCCTGACACCACACTTCTCCTCATAGAGGCCAGCTTCTCAAATAATCTGTTCTGCATATAGGTTGAAAAGGTATGGAGACAAGACACATCCCTAGCGTATGCCTTTCCCAATTTTGAACCATGTAGTGTTTCCTTGCTCTGTTCTGACGACTGCCTCTTGGTCCAAGTATAGGTTTCGCATTAGCACAATCAAGTGTTCTAGGATTCCCATTCTTTAGAGTCAGCCACAGTTTGTTATGATCTACACAGTCAAATGCCTTTGCATAGTCAATGAAACACAGATAGACATGGTTCTGGTATTCCCTGCTTTCAGCTAAGATCCATCTAATATCAGCTACAATATCCCTAGTACCACGACCCCTTCTAAACGCAGCCTGGACTTCTGGCAGTTCTCTGCTGATGTGCTGTTCCAGTCATTTTTGGATAATCTTCAGTAGAATCTTGCTTGCATGGGAAATCAATGACATTGTCCTATAGTTTCCGCACTCTGTTGGGTCACCCTTCTTTGGGATGGGAACAAATACAGATCTCTTCCAGTCAGTTGGCCAAGTGGTTGTTCTCCAGATTTCTTGGCACATCTTGGTGAGCATGTCCAGGGCAGCATCTGTTAGCTGAGTATGTCAATTGGTATACCCTCTATTCCTGGGGCCTTATTTTTTGCTATTTCCTTCAAAGCAGCTTGAACTTCTTCCTTTATCACCATAGGTTCTTGCTCATTTCATTATTGTTATTTCATTAAATTCTTCTGTGTCTGCCAATTCCTTTTGATACAGTGACTCAGTATATTCTTTCCATCTTCTTTTAATACTTCCTGGGTAGCCAAAAAATTAAAAGATGTATTGCAATGAGAAAGTCTAATGTTAGGGACCTCTCCAAAGTAGTGAAGAGCAATGGTGTCTCTATGGAAACTAAGGTGCATCTGATACAGGTCTTTGCTATCACTTATAATGCATCAGAGAGTTGGACAGTGACTAAGGAGGACAGAAGGAGAATGATGCCTTTGAGCTGTGGTGGGTACCATGGACTGCTAGAAAAACAAACAGATTCATGCTGGAGAGGGTTAAACCGGGCGGCTCCTTGAAGGCAAGGATTCTGAGGCTCTGTCTAACATTCTTTGGACATGCTGGAAGGAGAGACCGGTCCTTGGAGAGGGACATCATGCTCGGTAAGGTGGAGGGACAGCGCAGGAGGGGAAGGCCCTCTATGAAGTAGATTGATTCAGTGAATGGGGTAATCGGGATGGGTGTGTCAGAGACAGTGCGATTGGCACAGGACAGAGAAGAGTTTAGGGCTGTTGTACACAGGATAGCTATGAGTCGCAAGCAATTCAACGGCACACAACAACAACAACATTTTTTTTTTAAATTTTAATGAAAGTTTACAGAGACTGGATTTCCATTCATACATTGCTGCACACTTTCCTCCCTACCCACCCCTCCCCCCCAGTTTGCTTTTATCTTTGAAGAAAAAAAAATTCTTTCATTGTTATACAATCCTTTGCCCCCAAGTCCACTTTACTATGTAACTCTTATTCTGGATTCTTGTCATGAAAAGAATACCTAATCATATACTGCTTTTAAACAGTTCTCTCTGTCATCTGTTTCAATGTCGTGTACATTATTTATCCCTTCTTTTTCTTAAGTTCCCCCCAACCCCGAAGTCAGTCCCGTTTTAAAACAGTGGCACTATGCAGTATTTGTCTTTTTGTGACTGAGATATTTCACACAGCATAATGTCCTCCAGAGTCACCCATTTTGTATAATATTTCACGAGTTTCTTGTTTTTCAATGCAACATTATATTCCATTGTGTGAATATACCACAGTTTCTCTATCCATTCATTTCTTAATGGGCACTTGGATTGTTTCCAACTATTTGCTATTGTGAAGAAAGCCGCAATAAACATGGGTGTGCATATATCTGCTTGGATGGTCATTATGGTTTCTTTGGGATATATTCTCAGCAGTGGAACTGCTGGGTCAAATGGTATTTCTATCTGCAACTTTTTTTTATTTTATTTGTGTGTGTGTGTGTGTGTGTGTGTACCATCAAATCAGATTTGACTGGTACAGGAGGAGATGGTTCCTCCTTCTCCAGCAAAGCATCTGGTGGATTTGAACTGCACACCTCTGTGATTGCAGTGGAGATCTGCAACTTTTTAAGAAAGCACCATACTGCCTTCCATAGTGGTTGCATCATTTTACAATCCCACCAGCAGTGAATAAGGGTTCCAGTTTCGCCACAATATCACCAGCATTTATTGTTTGTTGCTCTGTTGAATTTTGCTATTCTTACTGGGGTGAGATATCATGTCATAGTTGTTTTGATTTGCATCTCTCTTAGAGCTAGGGATTTTGAGCACTTCTTCATATGTTTGTTCGCCATCTGAATGTCTTCTTTGGTGAAGTATCTGTTCGTATCCAGTGCCCATTTTGCAATGGGATTGTTTATCTTTTTGTGGTATGGAGATATTCTTGATAGCAGATTTTCCCAATGCCACATGTCTCTGATTTCTCGACTATTGGTACCAAGGATGTTGATTTTCAAGTAAGATGAAATTGTTGACAACTTCAATCTTGTCTCATCTATTAGAAGATGCCTAGTGGTCCAGTGGTGAAGATTTGTTTTCTTGATGTTGAGATGTAATCTATATAAGTCTGTAGACTTTGCTCTTCTACAGCAGGTCTTTCAAGTCCTTTTCACTCTCAGCAAACAAGATTGTGTCATCTGCTTAATGCTGATTGTTACTGAGTCTTTCTCCAATCCTGCTGCCACATTCTTTTTCATATAGTCCAGCTTCTTGAATTATCTGCTCAGCATACAGACTGAATAGGTACGGAGAAACGAAACAACCCTCACATATACTTTTCTTGATTCTAAACCAGGCAGTATTTCCTTATTTTGTTTGGACAAATGTTTTTTGGTCTATGTGTAGATTTTGCTATATAACAAAATATAGTAAAAGTTATATAATAAATGATACAGTAAAAGTTATAGTAGAGACTACACAACACTTATATTGTTGTTGTTACATATCGTCAAGTCAGAACCCACAGCTGGTCCTGCAGTGGGTTTTCAGTGGCTGTAACTCACATGGGAGGAGACTGCCCATCTTTCTCTCACACAGCAGTTGGTGGATTAGAACCACTTGCCTTTGAGTTGGCAGCACAACTCCTCACCACTAGGCAAGCAGAGCTCCCACTTCTTTGTCTTCTTCAAGGTTCCAGAGCATAAACACTGATAAAGTTTACCTATAATATTCTTCTATCCTGTAACTTTTTCAAGGTCCTATTCTTAAGTGAGTCACTGTTCATCAGTTATCTTTACCATTCTGTCAACATAGCCTATCCTTGGATACACAGCTCACTCAGAAGGAAAGAACTGCAACAGGAATATTTAATGATAGCCACGTATGAGATAATGAAGAGACCAAAGTTTGATATAAAAATAATCATTTACTTTAATAAACAGACTTTACAACTCGTTGCCTCCATGACAGTCCATGGCTGTAAATCACACAGGAAAGGCTTGCCCATCTATGGAACACACCATTAGAGTTCCCATCTTGGAGGGTTTTTTTGGTGGTTGTTTTAATTAGTCTTTCAAGAAGCTTCAGACTTTGATAAATAGTAACAGAATTAAATGTATTAATTTTATTGGATTTTTAACACATTAAGGAGCTCTGGTTGTGTGGTGTTTAAAGTGCTTGGCTGCCAACAAAAAAGGTCAGTAACACAAACGCTCAGTCACTGAACGAGAAAGACGGACCAGTGTGGTTCCATCAAGATACACAGCCTTGGAAAACGTACAGGGCATTTCACCCAATCCTATTAGGGTTTTAAACTAGCTTCTTGGTAAAGCTAGTTACTTGACATAATAGAGCTTAGAAAAAAAATTTTTAAGTATTCAAGTAGTCTCATATATACTCCACAGACTCAGCTTACTCTCCAGTCTGTCTTACAACCATAGTAAAGAATTCTTTCAACTTACTACAGATAAGAACTAACTCAACAGCATCTAACAACAGAATTGTCACTAGACTATAAACTTATAAAAGGTGGAAAATGTCTTCCTACTTATTTTTTCATTTTGTATTACAAAAAGGTGGGGGAGGACCAACATTGTATTAGAATCAAAGTGAAAGTTCTAATACCTAATATATACTTTATATAAATTATATATTCAACCAAGTGAAAGTCTATTCATTTAAAAAATAATAAAAGGGAAATCTAAATAATCTCAATAATCTTTTCCATTTGAAAAGTCTCTAACTATATGGCCAATCAGAAATAGAAAATTCTGTTCTTCGAGCAACAAGAAAAAAATTCAGTGAACTTACGCTAATATCCACCTAAAACCAGAACAAATCTAGAAAAAAGCAGTTTTCATTAAAAGGAAAAGGCAAGGCAACTTTTTTCTTTAAATCTTACATTCAACTAGTATTCTTAATAGTTTTCAATAACATGTATGATTTTAATTTACATCTCACAAAGCTTGTATCATTAACACATAACACACACTTTAAAACTAAATAACAAAAGTAAATTTTATTAATTAAATATGATCAGTAACAATGAAAAAGAATATGCAAATAATAAAACACTATAATCTTAGAACAACAAAGTGATTGCTTAATTTTCATTCTTTATCGTAACATTCATCTAAAAAATTAATAAAACCAAGGCCATTTATTGATACAGAAATTAAGCCAAGGGTGAAAAGACATTTTCCCACAGCACAAAAAATAAAACTGTATTTGAGTTTCAATTCTTTCTTCCATTTGTAATGTTCCTATATCAAAGAAAAAGAGATTTCAACGCCAACAACAACAATGACAATAATAAGTGTTCCTATTTTAAATAGCAAAGGTTATTTTAACTGAATAGAAAAGCAATCATTCTCTTTCAATTCTTTGATGTGTACAACTTTTGCAACATCAGCTGATTACAAAATTAGCCTGAACAGAAACGTGCCTTATTAGCTCAATTTTTCATGAAAGATTATTAAAAGAAAATAAGGAAAATTCTTTAAACTTACTGTTTTTGTGCCATGCTTCAATGTTATCTCATGTGAGTCAGGAATCTTTTGGACAGGATTCTGCAACAAGAAAATTCCATGACATCAATGAGTAAAATAGGGTATTGGGGCAGGGATGAAAGACTGCGTGCCACATTTACAGGAAATACAGTTTTTTTAAAGTGCATCAGTAGCTTTTTAACATGAGCTTAAAAATGAACAGGAAAAAAGTACAAGGATGTCTTATTTCTACACTTTCAGACTGACCAAAAGGGAGTATTGGGAGTAAAGAATTTAACATTTCCATAAAATCTAAACTTTCTGGAACCACTGAGGCTGAGTGACCACCAAAGTACTGCCCTGAGATAATTTTTCAACCCAAACTACCCCCTAAAGTCATCTTTAAACCAAACTACGGCTTAGCTAATTAGGAAAGAACGTCTGTCTTGGCCATGGTCATCCTTTAAGGAATTCTTCGTATGAGGTCAAATTAACAACAGCAACTTAAAAAAGTTAAGCAGACATTAGGGGGCAGTGAGTTTATGTTACTGGTGGTAGAAGAATATGGAAAAGGATTTCAAAAATAGTTGCATAACTTGAAGAATGTAATTACTCAATTGTGAACTATGTTTTAATGTGGATATTTTCATACACACACACTCTTTTTTAAAAAACCATTTAAATCAACAACTACTCATGTATCTTGCTCTCACTGCCATGGAGTCAGAACCAACTCATAGCTGACTCTATAGATTTCCAAAGGCAGCAAATCCCATGAGCATTGACTTCCCATCTTACTCCAAGGAACAACTGGTGGCTTTGAACCATGAACCTCTGGGTTGGCAGTACAGCTGCATACCAATGAGCCACAAGAGCTCCTGTCACTGGATTTTAGAGATAGTCGGAGATTGTGCATCTTTCCTTTGCAGAGCCACTGGTGAATTCAAACTGTCAACGAGGTATGGCATTGGGGTTGACATCACAACTCACCACAGACTACATGGACTATAATCTTTTAATTCCTATATGATGTTATTGTTATGAGAATTATGGGATGTATCAAAAACTTACACCAAAGTATCCAGAACAAAGTTATAATATTTTCCATTTGTTAAAAAAATTAAGCATATTTTGATGCTTAAGGTAAAAAATCATGGAACTTTTTCTAAGTAATTTCTAAAATTCCCTATTGTAGAAACGAAAGCCTTTGACAGATAAAGATAAATGAATGGATTAAATCATCATTATTAATTGAAAATGGGATCTAACTTCATCCTAAAATTATAATTACTGATAAATGTAAACCAAAATATTTTACATAAAATTATTTCTCTCGTGATGTCTAATAAAATTAAACCGTAATTTACATCAAAATTTGGTTACATGTTACTATATGTAATCTTATGGTTTTCTTTAATCAAGCCTGAGAGAAAAAAATCCTACAAGAGACAGATAATAATAAATCATGATATTAATAAATTTGAGCATTGTTTAACATACTTTAATATTTAAGTATAATTTAAGGTCTGTGTAAAGTTATCTTTTCAGCATTTCCTTAACAATAATCAACAAGGTGTTTCAAAATAAAAAATACTGTCTTTTCATCTGGGGTTTGCAAACTTAACTTTATCTTAAGAGTGAGGGCCCTTCAGTCTTTCAGACCCTGGAACAGTAACTGAGCTCACTTGGTTTTGGACAACGCCATTCTACAGCTGAGCGGCAATTCCCCTCCTTCTGCTCCAGCCAACCCTATTCTTCAGCCCCTCAGACACAGCAGCCCCATCCTCTTTGCTTTAGACAGAGGAAGAGACTTTGTCTCCATCCTCCTGACATGCCTGAATGGCAGCCAGAACATTGGTGAAGATTTTACTATTTGAAAACTAGGAAGCCATGGTTCCACACTTTGAGAAGCCAGAGTTATGGCCTTACTCTTTGAGATCCTTGGAGACCCTGTAAGCCATGGTTCCACACTTTGAGACCAAGGGGTTTTAGTCCTATCCTTTGAGATCAAGTCACTTCTGCCTCCCATGCTCTAATGTCTTTGGTTTTTACTTCCTAATTCCATGACCTCTTGGCCTCTCAAATCTCTTGGGCAGCTCAACAGCAACTGAGACTGCTTAAATACAATCAAATACCTCATGGGGATTGATTCTTTGGTTTAAAAGTTATGGGTCATAATTTCATGGAAAATTCAGTTAATTGGCCTAATAACATATTAAGTGCTTCCTTTCTACTTTCCAGTTCAGTTGGGCTGCCAATCCAAAGGTAAGTGGTTTAAATCCACCAGCTTCTCCAGGAGATAAAGATAGGCAATCTCCTCCCATGTGTTTTACTGCCTCTGAAAACTTGCTTAAGGGTCAGCTATGAGTCTGTTCCAAGCACGTCCATAACAACCACAAATTCATTGCACAGTGCCTGGAGCCTTCAAAGCTTGCAGGTGGCCATCCAGAACATGATAACTGGTCCCTCTTCACCTAAAGCAACAGAGGAAGAAGGAAAGTCTGGAACAGAGGATATGGAATGTGTGGTTACCGAGCAGCTGCTTGCTTTGTCACGAGAACAGAAGAACTGAATGGTGCCAGGATGGTGAATATTTTTATCAAAGATTTTATAAAAGAATCCTGATCAAGGGAGCTCTGGTGGCCTGGTGGCAAGAAGCTGCACTGCAATCCCAGAGGCGCACGGTTCAAATCCACCAGATGCTCTGCCGGGAAAGGAGGGGCAATCTCCTCCTGTACCTGTCAGATCCAATTTGATGGTACACACACACACACACACACACACACACACACACACACACCATAATAAAAAAAACAATAATAAATAAAAAAATAATCCTGATCAAATGGAAAGAAGAAGAAGAAAATTCAAATTCTCATAGACTCCAGACTTTTCAGAGCCATGGAGGCCGGAAAAACCCTCAAACTGTTTCCCTGAGATAACCCTTAAACCTTAAACCAAAAATATTGTCTGAGTCTTCTTAAAACCAAACAACAATGTAGCTTTAGATAGTAAAAACTTCCTGCCTTGAGCATTATTCTCTTTAAAAATCTACAATAGAATAAACAACATAAATTCTGGAAATCCATAAATGTCCCAATGTCTACAATGTTGAATAAACGAAATGACAATTTTGCATTTCAGATTGCCCATCCTTTTCCCACAGAGCAGCTGGTGGATTTGAACCGCATGCCTTCAGGATTGCAACACAGTTTCTTGCCACTAAGCCCCCAGAGTTTCCCTAATAAGTGCTCCAATGTTCACAATGTTCATCAAACAGAACAGTAATTTTTCATTTATTCTCAAACTTTAGATTAATACTTTTGCCGCATAAGAAGCACAGGTTCTATCCATCAGATAAGCCTGGTAAAAGAGAAGTAGGGGACAATTGAAAAGCTCCAAAAAATGGAAAAGTTTCAACCCAAATGCTTTTCTCTCTCTCAGGCTGATAAAATTACATACCTAGTTCGTGCATAGGGTCGCTATGAATCATCTATGACTCGATGGCACTTAACAACAGTGAAACAAAGAGAGCTCTGGTGGACTAGTGGCAAGAAGCTGCACTGCAATCCCGAAGGCACGAAGTTGGAGGTCACCAGCTGCTCCACGCAAGAAGGATGGGCAAGCTCCTCCTATGCCATTAATTACCTCTGAAAATCCGCTGGAGGGTCAGCTATGGGTCGGTTCCGACTCCACAGTACCCAACAACAACAGTGAAACAAAGGTCAGCTTTGTTTCAGACTTTGCATCTGAGAAAGCACTGTAGTCTACAACTACATCACTAGGAGATCACAGGACTGTGTATCAGAAATTGGTGAAAATTCCTATATCAGGAACCAGGATAGAATAATAAAAAGGGAGTTTGAGCATTTTGGTTTCTTTTCAACCAAAGACATTTTAGCTTACCATTTTGTGGAAACCCATTTTAAAGATAACAATATTCCAAAATAAATTCAAAATAATTTTAAAACACAAATTTTGTACTTTCGCTTTGATGAATATTCTAATCCACTGCTCCCTCTATGGCTGACATTTATAAACAATAAAAACCAATGCATAAATGTTTCATTGTCTTGCCAGAATAGGGAGAACAGTTCAAATGTTTCTCTTTGAGAAGATTCTATGATATTCTGTGTCTTATTCCATAACTAACTACTTTTTCATCCCTCAGCAAATGGAAACAGTGTCAGCAAAAAGCTGGGAGTTAAATTATTTCATTTAATTCAGTTCAGAATGTGCCTATATATAGACAATTTCTGACATTTAAAGAAAAGGCTTGCCAGGATACAGAACAATTTTGTATTTACATTAGGAGTAAATTAAATATTTAAATAAATGTTGTTTACATTTAAAGGCCAAGTTTTACTGGTAATCACGTAGGATATAACTCATAAAAAGGCCATATAATTGGCACAACTAAATCATCTAAAATAGTAGCCATCCATCTTTTGGCTACGTATCACTTGATGGTGACTGTTCTTTTTCCAGAACTTTTACTGATGACTTTTTGAAATATGGCTTAGTGTGAAATTTGCTGTGATGGTAAACTATTTTCAAGATTTTCTTGCTAGGGGACATCATAAACCAAAAGACTTCAATGAAGCTATTTATTACCAGAAGTCATCACTGGGACCACAGTCTTAACAGAAGGGGAGAAAATGAGGCCCATTTTTGTTTTGGTTTAGTTTCAAATGCCAACTAAAGGATTATTTCCCAGGCTCTTTGGTCTACCTCCAATAACAATGATAGCAAGCATAACTGTAATAGCATGAACAATTCCATCTGATGTACATCCTTCACAGCCTTTTCAAAAGAATTCCAAATCAGAAACAACCTTTCTGGAGTAAATGTGCCTTCAGTTACAAAAGTAGTATATATGTGGTATTTTACACTATAACGTTATGTGTTGTCAAGTTGCCTGCAACTCATAGTGACCCTCTGTACAGCAACTCTGAAGCCTACCCTGTCCTGAGCCAGTCTTGCTGATTCCAACACAATATATACCATAATAGTCTAAGAAAAAGATCTGTAACAAAGTAGCTGGGAGTTGTGAAGAGCGAGTGGGGGATGGCCAAACTTGGAAAAGAGTGTTATGATCTCCCAGGACCCAGTGGGTGACAATACAACAGGCAAACAGAATTGGAATCTTTCCTATTATGTTAGTGCAACTCTGGCAAACCAATTATGAGTTAAGTTAACATGAATTCATTTCTCCATTCACACTTAACAAGCATTTATTATTTGACTATAGTCATAATACAGATTTTAAAAGACCAATAAGAAAGCCTCGGTTCAGTCCCATACAGTCAAACAGCCTGATAAAGCAGAAGGCAAACAAAAATGCTACAGAGGCTTCAACAAACATACACAAAGTGTTCAATGTTCGATTTTATCTTCTTGCAGAACATATTAGAAAAGATTTCCTTTAAAACAGAGATGTCTGACATGCCTAGGTCTAAGTGGGATGTAGTAACATGAGTTTTGTCACTGTCTCTATTACAATATTTTCTTGCCTGGCTGTAGTCTAAACAGTTTGGCAGAATAAATGGCAGTAGTCTGTGTGTGAAGTAGAAACCAGAAAGGTTATTAGGAAGCAGATTGTATACAATGGAAATTTAACCTATAAGCAATAATCATGTCTTAGATAAAACCTGACTTTCTTTAAAGTCATGAGTACTTCAGTACTTGAGGGTCGACAAGAAAATGACCGATATGTTTGACGTCCTGCAAATTGTACTGTCAATACCTACTAACTGAGGGAAAATGGATTTATTTCAAAAAGTTTTCCCTGAGAATTCCGTTTGGAATTATATTTGGATACACTAGTATTTGGATTGAAGAGATAATTTTATTATAAACAATATTTGGCGACATATCTGAAAGAAGAAATAGACTCAAAACAGTAGTTCTTTAAATACAGCATGACCTTTGACTACCATGGCTGTACTAGCAAGTTCACGGCTTTTTAAATTATCAACAGAATTATAAATGGATATATTAAAATAATTTAATTTGTTGCATCTTAAATATAAATGTATTAAAAATTTATCTATTTATAAATGTACTGCTTTTTTGCTGTTTTTGGAATTAAGGGAATGTTGTGACACATTCCTCTGTGTGGTTGGCAATTCTTGGAATGGCTTGAACAGCACACAGCAATAACAACCTGTTTATAAAGGCTCCTAGATAGGTCTATTTTTATTATTTAAAACTACTGGTGGGCCCAGTTACCCGGCGTCCCCTGCGGCAGCAGGGACTGACGTGGCCGCCGTCAGAGCCGCCATCTTGTGGGAGCGAGACCGACGCGTGGCTCTGAGCAGCAGCAGCAGCCGCCCGGCCGCCAAGGGGTGTCTCTGGCCAGTGTTGATTTCACCAGTCTGCAAGAATGGGGAATATTTTGGCCAACCTCTTCAAGGGCCTTTTTGGCAAAAAAGAAATGCGCATTCTCATGGCTGGACTGGATGCTGCAGGAAAGACTACTATTCTTTACAAACTGAAGCTTGGTGAAATAGTAACCACTATTCCTACTATAGGTTTCAATGTGGAAACTGTTGAGTACAAAAACATAAGCTTCACCGTGTGGGATGTAGGCGGTCAGGATAAGATCCGGCCCCTGTGGCGCCACTACTTCCAGAACACGCAAGGTTTGATCTTTGTGGTTGACAGCAATGACCGGAAGCGTGTGAACGAGGCCCGTGAAGAGCTCATGAGGATGTTGGCAGAAGACGAGCTCAGGAACGCTGTCCTACTAGTGTTTGCTAACAAGCAGGACCTTCCCAATGCCATGAATGCCGCTGAGATCACAGATAAACTGGGATTGCACTCCCTTCGCCACAGAAACTGGTACATTCAGGCCACCTGTGCCACCAGCGGAGATGGGCTTTATGAAGGACTGGACTGGTTGTCCAATCAGCTCCGAA
Organism: Elephantulus edwardii; assembly: GCF_000299155.1. Lineage (NCBI taxonomy): Eukaryota > Metazoa > Chordata > Mammalia > Macroscelidea > Macroscelididae > Elephantulus > Elephantulus edwardii. The sequence goes on along the minus strand of NW_006399829.1, from coordinate 731,426 downwards.
ACCAGAAATGAGCCGAGACCTGTCCTCTTCCTCTCTGCCTCCTTTCCCTCCTCCTTCCTCTCTCCACCCTCTGCTTTACTCTCATGTGGCAAACTGTGCGGCTCTGTGGTGTCGAGTGCCAGAAGCTGTCTCCATGGGTTTGGTCACAGTGTGTATGCACCATGCTGTAAATGTGGCAGACGCAGCCTGCAAACAGGTTTTTTATTTAATGTAAATAGTTTTTGTTTCCAATGAGGCAGTTTCTGGTACTCCTATGCAATATTACTCAGCTTTTTTTATTG
>NW_006399829.1:726638-728677 GCF_000299155.1 Elephantulus edwardii | reverse complement strand
TTTGGAATTCAGATGCACTCTTATTGATTGTGCTTGGCTGTACATGTACATATCCTTCAAGATGTGTCATGGGGGGTCCTTGACCTTCTGCAACAAGCTCTTCAGGTCTTCCTCAGTTTCAGCAAGCAGGGTTGTGTCATCTGCATAACGCAGATTGTTGCTAGATGTTCCACCAATCCTGGCACCACATTCTTCCTCATAGAGCCCAGCCTCTCGGATAATCTGTGGTATTGTTCCATAGTTTCCACAGTCTGTTTGGTCGCTCTTTTTTGGGATGGGAACAAATATAGATCTCTTCTAGTCAGCTGGCCAAGTGGTTGTTCTCCAGATTTCTTGCCACAACTTGGCCAGAACATCCAAGACAGCATCTGTTAGCCAAAATAAGTCAATTGGTATCCTGGGGCCTTATTTTTTGCTATTTCCTTCAAAGCAGCTTCAACTTCTTCCTTCACCACCATAGGCTCTTGCTCATATGTTATTTCATTAAATTCTTCTGTGTCTGCCAATTCCTTTCGCTATAGTGACTCGGTATATTCTTTCCATCTTCTTTTAATACTTCCTAGATCATTAATATTCTGCCTAAAGCATTCTTGATTATAGCAACTTGAGGTCTGAAGTTGTTCTTCAGTTCCTTGAACTTAAGAAATGCTGAGCGAGTTTGGCCCTTTTGATTTTCTGACTCCAGCTCCTTGCACAATAGAAAAAAATTTTCCTAGAACAGTCTCCGAGTTACAAGTCCATACTTCCTACTTGTGTATCTTTTCTAAACTAATCTGGTTACTCTGTTTTGTTTTGGGTGGGGTTTATTATCATTGTTGTTGTCATTCTAATGATTTTATGCAGTATATTTGGGGAGGGAACTAAATTCATAAAAATTTTTCAGACTGGCACATCGTTTTCTATGATATGCATAGCAATGGTGTGAATTTTGCTTGGTTTTGATAAGATGGTGCTCGGTAAGTTGTAGGGACTGTATCTCAAGTCGTGTAAAATAAATTCCTTGTTTTGAATAATATAAAAAAAGAAAAACCATTAGAAAATAATTCTAACATGAGATGTAAGAGATGAGTATCTCTATTCCTAAAATAGAATGTAGGGGTTGAAATGTTATTTAGTAAGGAAGCAGGAATCTAGCATTTTTGGAACTGGAAAGTTCTAAGCTCATTCATTCTCCCTCCAAAACATTCTGTGTGGAACCAATATATCATACTTTTAAACTGCAAAGCTGATTTGTTTACTCACTTACTGAGAACTGAATTCCCTATCATCAGCTGGAGAAGGTATCCACTTTGACACACTGGACTTAGTGCCTTTCTCCCCCTTCTCCTGATGCTTACTCCTAAGTATCTTAAATTCCAAAAGCACGCTGAATGATTAACGTTAACATGGTGACCAAATTTAGGGAGGTCTGGGGGCCTAGTTCATGGGGAACTGCATTGCCAACCCAAAAGTGAGGCTTCTCTGGCAATCCAAATCTACCAGATTATCTAAGAGGAGTGGGGGTGGGGGTGGGAGAGCAATCTCCACCCACGTCATTCAGAGCCTCAGAAACTCCTAGAGGGTCAATGATCAGTCAGTTCCAATTCAATAGCAAGAAGTGAGTTGAGTACTGAGAAAATTGCATCGCTTTTGTGAGTGAACTAGAACAGCACACTGATAGTGAAGATTCTCCAAAGGGGACAGTCGTGGTCACTCTGGCCATGTGGAAACACAGGCACCTTTCCTGGTCTGTTTCAGGTCTTTTCACAAGTCTTCCCTCCATGTGTGCTTAGTCAGCCTTGTTCCTCTATAATCAACTCACTCGATAACCACCTTTTCCTGGCAACATTTTCCAGATGAGTATAATTATTTCTAACTCTTTCTGAGCCACTTGACTGTAGTATGACTTGAGAACAAGGGCTGAGAATTCTTTCTGCTTGTCAGCCTAGTTTCAAACAACTTTGATGGTAAGTATATTTTCAATAAATGCTCATTGGGATGTAAAAATGGATGCAATCAGGTCTCCTTACAACAGACTATATAAAAATTAATGTAAATGG
>NW_006399829.1:709792-719763 GCF_000299155.1 Elephantulus edwardii | reverse complement strand
TAAATGTTTATGAAAATTAATAAAATATAATTATAGAAAAAAAAAAGAAAAAAAAATTAATGTAAATGAAAAGTCTTTTCCACAGTGCCTGACAAATATTAGCTATACCAAACATGGTAGAACTATTCATTTTGACTTGACCACTAAATTTAGTTACATTAAAAAAAAATAAAACGCACAACTGGTACAACCACTCTGGAAGGTAGTCTGGCATTTCCTCAAAAAAGCTAAACACAGAAGAAATTCCATATGACCCACTTGCTTGGAACATACTCCAAGAAAATAAGAACTGAGGCACAGAGACTTGTATAGACCAATGTTCACAGCAGCATAATTCACCATCACAAGAACATGGAAACAACCCAAATGTAAAGGATTGAGAAATTATTCCATTCACACAATGGAATACTATGCAGCACACAGGAATAATGATTTTGTAAATTACTACCTAACATGGGAGGGACTGGAAAATATTATGCTAAGTAAACTAACTCAGTCTCATAAGGACAAATAATGTATAAGACCATTATTGTAGAACAAACACAAGGATCCAAGAAAGGGAGTGAGGGTTGGAGGGCTTAATCACACGGTCACACAATTAGATGGGTGATGAGAGGGATGGGTAAGTGAAAAAACAATGCATACAAATTTTATGAACATTGTATGTAAACCAGTATAAAAGTTTTTTTTAAAAAAGATAAAAAAAAACCCTACAATTATTAATAATAATTTCATTAGCTTTGAGGACTGAGTGGGCTCAGCCAGATAGTACTTGTTCACAATTTCTTCAGCAATTGAATCAAAGAGTGACCAGCCTAAAGTCTTTCAAAGGTATCGACACCCAAAATGTCAGACCAAGCTTCAGAAAAAAAGTATGAGTTTTTGGCCAGAACAACTACACGTGGCCTATGTGGACAAAATACTCTTCTCAGTGTAGTAGTTGAGTGTTGTCCCCCATGAGACAGATAAAAATAGTCTAAACTCGCCTGAAGTCATGGAGCTCACTCACTTCTGCTGCACATTGCTCAGTGGCAGCCACATGTAAATGAAGAAGAACACCTTCTAATGAGAAGATTCTGAAAGAATTTTCTGGCCTATCTTAAAGGTTGCACATGCAAAATAAATAAATAAATAAATAATAGGATAATCTGAATTCTTGAAATTGGTTCCAGAAAAGACAGAAAAAAAGAAAATACAATTACCATGAAGAAATTAGAAGAACGGTTATAGAACTGCCCTTTATCAAATTATCTGGTTCAAATAGTTTCCCAGGATAATTGTAGCCTTCAAGGAAAAGATAATATTTGTTGTTAGGAGTCATCCAGTCTATTTTAATTGATAGCAGCCTTGGGTACAACAGAACAAAATACTGCCCAATGTTGGGACATCCTCACAATTATCTCTTTTTGAGCCCACTGCATAGCAGTTATGTCAACCACACATAACTAGAATCTAGCAGTGCACTAATGAAAAAAAATAAAAATGCCAGCATCTAATGATGTGACTATAAGCATGCAAGGAACATTCCTACTTTAGAAAATCTATAAATACAATTCATCCAGTAGGGTGGAAAAACCCTTTATCATCATTTTATAAGGGCCCTAAGAGATCTTTTATGCACAGATAGAAGTGATTTTAGGAGAACTGATGCCTTTGAAGAAGAGTATTGAATATACCACATACGACTAAGAGAGAAAAAAAGTTCATCCAAGAGAGGGTGAAACCAGGCTGTTCCTTTGAGGCAAGGATTCTGAAGCTTCGTCTGACATATTTTGGACATGTTGCAAGGAAGGACCAATCCTTAGAGAGCGACATCATGTATGGGAAGGTGGAAGGACAGCGCAAGAAAGGAAGACACTCAATGAGATGGATTGATTCAGTGACTAGGGTGATAGGCGTAGGTGTGTCAGAGGCAATAAGATTAGCACAGGATAGAGCAGGGTATAGGTCTACTGTACACAGGGTCACTATAAGTTGCAAGTGATTCAACAGCACATAACAATATAGAAATTATATAGACTCATCAACAACCTACGTTATGCAGATGACACAACCTTGTTTGCTGAGACTGAGGAGGATCTGAAGCACTTGCTACAGAAGGTCAAGGACTGTAGTCTTCATTATGGATTAAAGCTCAACATCAGGAAGAAAAAGGTTCTCACCACTGAGCCAATTGCTAACACCACATAGATGGAGAAAAGATTGAGGTTCTTAACAATTACAGCTTGTTTGGCTCTACAATCAACACTCTTGGCACTAGCAGTCAAGTAATCAAAAAATAAATTGCATTGGTAAAATGTGCTGTCAGTGACCTCTCTTCAAAGTACTGTAAAGCAACAATGTCAGTCTAAGGTGTGACTGATCCAGGCAATAGTCTTCACAATTACTATGCATCAGAGTGCTAAACAATGACTAAGTTTGACCAAAGAAGAACTGATGCTTTTGAGTTGTAGTGCTGGAAAGGATTCTTGAACATATCACAGACTGCCAAGAAAGCAAATAGGTCTTTCTTGGAGAGGGTGAAACCAAGTTTCTTCCTAGAGGCTAGGATTCTGAAGCTCCATCTCACTTACTTTAGGCACGTGGCCAGGAGGGACCAGTCCTTGGAGAAGGATGTCATGCTTGGAAGGTTGGGGGAACAGCGCAGGAGAGGAATACCCTAGATGAACTAGATCAATACAATAACTGGGGCAATGAGGGTAGGTGTGTCAGAATCAGTGAGACTGACTCAGGACACACGCTTCAGAGCTGCTGTACATAGAGTCTCTATGAGTTGCAGGTGACTTGATGGTACATAACAGCAACAGCAATATAGAAATGAGTAAAATAGGGAGAGATGTATAATTCCAAATTATCACAAGTATTTATTTCTGAACTCAAAGTTCATGATCAGGCTAAACAATAAAGGAAGAACCGCTATTTAGCCCTGTGTGGAAGTGACAAGCAATTAGGAAAAAGAGGTATAAATTCTGGCAAGTAGAAAGATAGTGTACCTCTGTTGTAATTGATTTGCAAAAGTCGAGAAAAGCAACTGAAAAAACTAATAAAACCCATAAACAGAAATTTAGGAAGATAGCAAAGTCAAAGTCTATCATGTTTCTCTATAGAAACAGTAATTCAAAATGACAATGAAAAATACAGCAGTTGAGGGTTTTTTCAAATGTCCAAAGTATGTGTGGAGCACCTTTACAAAGACTAACAGACCTAAAGAAAAAGAATAACCTCACTAAGATACTAAATGTATCGTAAAACTAAAAGAGAACAAATGGGTTTAATAAGCATCAAGTCAGTTCTGACACTCGGGAACCCCCTATTAGCAAGGGTTCTGAGGATATAAATCCCCACAGGAAGAAACTCCCCATTTCTCCTGGTAGATTCAAACCACCAGAGCTTTGACTTAGCAGTGCACTTGACTATGGACTGGGAATAAACAAGATAATGTAACAGAAAACAAGTCGTATCATACCCAGAAAGATGATAATTTCATTTCTTCTGGTGGGGATACAACTGGATTATTCAATAAATGATTGCAGAACAATGATAGACCCATTTGGAAAAATCTTCCCATGTTTTCAGAAAAAAATAAGTATTCTGCTATATTTATAGTAAAATTTATCCTAGACATAATAAAGATTTCAATATAAATAAAACTGGAATAACATCTGACATAAACACAGATCATTTTTACGATCTTAGTGTGAAAAATTTTTTCCTAAACATGACACAAAATGCAGATTTCACAAAAGATATAATAGATAAATCTCACATGGAAACAAGAGACAGCGTATAACGAACATTTGGTATACACTTCGTTTTTTCAATTAGTTCCTTCATTTATTTCTCAAGATACTTTTATGAGATAGAGTAGATATTCAACAAAGATTCTTGAAAACCAATGAAGCACAAATCACAGGCTTTGTGTTACTGACACAAGCAGTAAGTATCTGACTTATCCCTTTTTACAGTACTGGAATTAAGAATTTCACAAATTTATTATAATCACTCTCAAACCCAAAGGTTTCGCTTTTGGAACCTTTTTTATATGCTTGGTTGCTTTCTTGCAAAAAATCTGGCAAATGTAGCATGCAAAAGATTAAAATGGGGTGTAGCATTAACCCTGGAAATATATTTCTAAATGTTCTAATAAGCTTCAAAAAAAAAAAACCATTCATCAAATGTTTAAAATCTTCCTCCAAAAATATAAAGTTACATGTCTAAAATATTGCAGGAAGGAAAAACAATTTCCTACCTAATTCTCACAGCTGGTTCCAATCCTTCGATCAGTAATTTTCCCAAGCCACCTCTAAATTACCTCCTAACTGTACCCTGTTGCAAGGTGCACTCCTAGAGCACACCACCCAGTAACACACTTGAGAGTAAGTTGGAGAACTTCACTTACACTTGTGGACGGTCTTGGAACCTCAAAAAAGGAGAGTTCATCCTCAAACTTTATCAGAAATTATATTCTTTTCTAAAGAATTACAGGACTCTCTCAGTTTGAAAAAAAAATACCATTTTCTAGATGATCATTTTGTATGTTTCTCATACAATGAGAGTCAACAGAATTTACAGCAAGGGAAACATTTCTTTTCAAATGCCTTATCATTTCCTGATACCTTATAAGGTAAAGAAAGAAAGGAAGACCCTCAATAAGACAGACTGACACAGACACTGTAACAACAGAGATGAGGATATCAGAGGTCGTGAGGAAGCTGCAAGATAGGGCAAGGTTCAGATCTGTCGTTCATAAAGTTGCTGAATTGTAGTCAACTGGACAGCAGTTAACAACAATAGCACTGAACACTTAACAGGCTACAATTGAGTGTTAATACCATTTTGCTACGCATTGAAATAAAACACTTTTGTGTGGCCAGCTTTACTGATGATATCACCTTTATTCTGGTGGTCTGGAAAGGAGTCGGTAGTATCTCGGAGGTACGCCTGTGGGCTCTCATTCAATAATTCTAGCAATTTTACACTTCATGTTTCTCACCATATATGAGATTATTAACAGTTTATCATTCTTTCACCCTTGGTACCAGTAATCAGAAGATAAAGAGACATATTGAATCGGGCAAGTACACTGTCAGGGACATCTCCAAATTACAGAGAAGCAATGATGTCAGTTTGAAGACTAAGGTGTGCCTGGTTCAACGCATGGTCTTTTCAGTCACTTGCCATACATCTGAGAGCAGGACAATGAATAAGGATGACAGAAGAATAGATATGTTTAAGATATAGTACTGGGGAATTCTGAATATCCCATAGCCTGCCAAAACAATAAAGAGATGTGTCTTGGGGAAAGTGCAGCTAGAGTGCTCCTCAGAGGCAAAGATGGCAAAGCTTTGTCTCTCATACTCTGAGCATGTTTCTAGGAGAGATTGTTGTTTGGAAAGTAACAGTATGCTTGAACTCTCTACTGAGGGTCAGCAAAAGAGATGAAGACCTTCAACAAGATGAATTGACACAGTGACTGCAGCAGCAAGCACCACTATATTAGAGATGATGAGGATTGCATGGGGCAGGATAGCATTCAGATCTTTTCCCAGGGTCACTATTCCCAGAGTCATACTCAACTTAATGGCAGCTGACAAGAATCATTCCTTCCACGTGGGGAATACACCCTAAAAACCAGAACCACTACCTAAATAGATACAAGCACACCTATATTAATTGCTGTGTTATTTACAATAGCAAAGAGATAGAAGCAACCAAAGTGTCCATCAAAAAACAGCTGGACAGAAAAAGTATGGTATAATCATATAATGGAATACCACACAGCACCAAAAATAAATAACTAATAAAACATTAAACAACATGGGTGGTCCTATAAGACATTATGCTGACTGAAATATCTCAGTAACAAAAAGACAAATATTGCGTAGCACAACTGTTACAAAGCAGGTCTGACATGAGGGTTTAGGAGGAGAATAGGATAAGAATAGATAGATAATGAACACTACCCTGGAACAGATGAAGAAAGAACTGTTTAAAAGGAATATATGATTAGGCATTATATGTATGACAACAGCCCAGAATAAGAAGTGCATTGCAAAAAGGACTGGAAGTGGGGGAGATAATTGTGCAACAATAAAGGACTATTTTTAAAAAACAAAAGGTGAACTGGGGAAGGGGGGAGGGAAGTAGAGGGGGTAAAAATGTGCAACAATGAATGAATAAAAATCTAATTTCTCTGTAAACTTTCATTAAAATCATAATTAAAATAAAAAAATTTTAAAAAACAAAAAAGTCAATGTAAAAAAAAAAATTTTTTTAAAAAGTCAATGTGATGATAACCAACTGTTTAAAATTGCCCTTGGGCATTTCTTCTCTAAAGAATAGATGTTGATTCCATACATTTGCCATTGTCCTAACAGGCAGAAATTTGATCATGCACACAAAGAATTAATGCCTCTGCATTGTAGTGTTGGCAAAGAATGTTGAATATATCATGGACTGGTAAAAGAACAGACAAATCTATATTAGAAGCAGCACAGTTAATGTGCTTCTTAGAAGTAAAGATTGTGAAACTTCAGCTCATATACTTCGGGAATATTTAAGAAAGGGCTAGTTGTTAGAAAAGGCTATTTTGCTTAGAAAATTGAAAGGTCATCAAAATAGAGAATCTCAAAAAGATGTACTGATACAATGACTGCAATAGTATGCTTAAGTATGGTACAGATTATGACGATGGTTCAGGATGGGGCATGTTTTCAATCTGCTGTGCAGAGGATCACGATGAGTCTGCATCACTTGGCTGCACCTAACAATTGTCTTCCTTTATACTGAAACCTAACATTGAACCAGAAACTGTTGTTGTTGTTGTTGTTGTTGTTGTTGTTATGTGCTGTGGAGTCACCCTGCTCTATCCTGTGCCAATCTCACTATCTCCGACACACCTACCCCCATCACCCCAGTCACTGAATCAATCCACCTCATAGAGGTCTTCCTCTCCGGCACTGTCCCTCCACACTCCCAAGCATGACATGCTTCTCCAAGGGCTGGTCCAATCCTGCAACATGTCCAAAGTATGTCAGATGAAGCTTCAGAATCTGTCTCGTGTATATGAGGAATATTATCTAAGCCACTTTCCTCTACCTCCTTCTCCCGTACATCTGTAAGTAACACCTCCAAGTCCATTCTCTTTATAAATTACAAGTTTGTTCTAAGTTTGCTCTCTTTCCTGTAGGTAACCTGAACACTGAATCTTGCTCCAGACCTGAACCCTGATCCAAGTTCCAGAGACAAAGGGAAATAGAACTGCCAGCCAAGGAAACTAAGGAGGAAGGAGCCTCAAGGTTCAGCCAGCCATCCCCACTGGACTCACTTTGACAAACACTTTGCAGCCCAGAGGGCAGAAAACATCAGGAAAGTTATCTGCTAATTGAACAAGAAGGCATGCATCTTCAACTCAGGACCACCAGTAAAGTGTTAAAGTAGGTACCCCTTCCCCCTTCACCTCAACACCCTGTTCAACATGAAGAAGCCAGAGAGTCTGTGCCTCATTCCCAAATGAGAAACCCACAAGTAAATAAGAAAAGTTTTTCATTTGGAAAAAATAAATAAATAAATAAATAATCACCATTAAACTATGCTCACCATCACCCTTTCTTTTCTGGTCCCCACTGGATCTTTCTCATTTCCTTCACCCACTCCATCTACCCACCAAATTGTGCAGCCCTGTGATTTCATCCCTGCCTATTCTTACTCTTCAGTTCCCAACCCTTACCCACTTGTATCCCCATACATATTTTTAACAAGTAAAAAAAAAAACAAAACCAAAAAACCCAAACAAGCAACCATGAAATCAGTGGGGGGGAAAAATAATCAGTGTTTACACTAACAGGTTTAATAAATTAAATAATAAAAGGCACTTATTATTTCTTTTTTACATCAGCACTTGGGATTATTTTTCTGTATAGTGTTGTTAGGTATTATCAAGTCAACCACAACTTATAGCAATCCTATGAAGAACAGAGCAAAACCCTGTACTACACTGAGTCATATCCACAACTCCATCATGTGCTCCAAGAAGCATCCTGGCTGCCCTCTCTCCAAGACACATTTGCCAATTCTTTTAGTGGTCCATGGTATACTCAATATTCTTTCCCAAGACAACAATACAAAGGCATCAATTCTTCTTTGGTCTTCCGTAATCATTGTCCAACTTAGCAGTAAAATTTCATAACTCACTCTGTGATGGAATATGATTTGGTAATAAAAAGGAATAAATAACAAATATGCTACAACAAAAATCTGTTTCTTTTCCCTACAGTGACAAACAGAATATAAAAATGGACCTAAGAAAAACAATGTCCATCACAATAACTAATCAAAAGACTAAATACTTGGAAACAAATATAACTAGAGACACAAAAGATCTATACAAAGAAAATTACAAAACATTAGTACAAGAAATAAGATATCTGGAGAAATGGAAGAACATACCATATTCACGGATAGGAAGACTCAAAATCAAGAAAATGGCAATTCTATCAAAAGCAATCAACAAATTTTGCGCAATCTCAGTACAGATACCAATTCCATTCTTCAACAAGAAGCAAAAGTTAATTTCCAACTTTACCTGGAATGGAAAGAGACCCAAAAAAGCAAAGTGCTACTGTAAAAGAGAAACAGGCATCATACTCCCTGATCTCAAATCCTACTGTACAGGTGATCAAGACAGCATAACAGATACAGTCACAGACACATAGATCAATGGAACAGAACTGAGAACACAGAAATCAGTTCATCTACCTATGGTTAACTAATATTTTTTTTTTACAAAAAGACAAAATAAGTTAAGTGGGGAAATGACAGTCTCTTTAACAAATGGTGTTGGCAAAATTGGAAAACTATCTTCAGACAACTCAAGCAAGACCCACACCTCACACCATAAACAAAAACCAGCTCAAGGTGGATCACAGCCCTAAGAGTAAAACCAAAGACTATCAAAGTCATCTGAGAAACACTAGGAACTACGTTAGAAGCCCTAATCCACAGCATCAACAAGAAACAGGAACTTCCAAGCATAATGAAAAGCCTAAAATCAGGAGAGAATAAAATAAATGAAAGGGACTTTCTAAGAATCAAGTCCCTATGCATATCAAAACTTTCTCTAATAGGGTAAAAAGGAAGCCCACAGACTGGGGGAAAAATATGTAGCAATGACATATCTGATAAGGGACTCTTATCTAAAATTTATAGAATACTCTAGCAACTCAACAAGAAAAAAGGTAAACAACACAACCACAAAATGAGGACAGAATATGAATAGACACTTCACAAAAAAAGACATTCATTGAAAAACAAACACATGAAGACATGTTCAAAATTCTTAGCTCTCAGAGAGAAGAAAATGAAAACACCTATGAGATATCATCTCACCCCAGCAACAATAGCAAAGTTCAACAGGGCAACAAACAATAAATGCTGGCAAGGTTAGAGAGATTGGAACGCTTTTTCACTGCTGGCAGGAATGTAAAATGGTGCAACCACTATGGAAGGCAGTCTGGAGCTTTCTCAAAAAGTTGAAAACATAAATACCAATTGAACAAGCAATGCCACTACTGGAAATATACCCTAAAGAAACCAAACTGCCACTTAAACAGATATATACACATCCATGTTTATTGCTGCAATATTGCTTTTCACAGTAGCAAAGAAATGGAAGTAATTCAAGTGCCCATCAACAAGGGAATGGATAGAAAAACTATGGTATGGTCACACAATGGAATATTATGTAGCACTCAAAAACCATAATTCATAAAACATTATGTAACACGGGTGACTCTGGAAGACATTATGCACAGTGAAGTATCTCAGTCATAAAAGGACAAATACTGCATAACAATGCTGTTGTAAAGCAGGATTGACATGGGGGATTGGGGAGAGGATCAAGAAAGAGTGGAAAGATAATTAACACTGCACTGGAACAGATGAGGGAAAGAACTGTTTAAAAGGAATACATG
>NW_006399829.1:708099-708667 GCF_000299155.1 Elephantulus edwardii | reverse complement strand
GAGATAGCTAGGTTTGCACAGGATAAAACGGTATTTAGACCTCTTGTACATAGGGTTGCTATAAGTTGCAAGTGACTCGATAGCACTTAACAACCACAACAATTAAACAAACTGTCACAGAATGAGCAAATCCAAAAAGACTAGAAATAGAGGAGTGGTTCCCAGTAGGCAGAATAGGAAAAAGAGCAGAGACAGCTAATGGGATAAGGTTTTGTTGTGGAATGATGAAAATGTTATGGAAATAGTAGTGGAGACTCAGCTATGAGTTGGATTAAACTCAATAAAAATCAGAGTATAACAGCAGAACTCTGTGAATATAATAAAAATCCTGTGACTTCCAGACTTTAAAATGGTAAATTTTATGGAATGTACATTACCTCCATACAGTTGTTACAAAAATGTAAAATAAAAGAGTTAAGTGACACATAAAGAAATAGCAAAAGGAGGAGGCATTCAATTCCGCTCTTGTTGACAACTAAAAGGTTCTCCCTGGATGAAAACACTACACTGTTCACATACCACACAGATAGGGTTATACAAACAAGTAAATGGCTCGGAGGTAAAAGGT
>NW_006399829.1:686316-707999 GCF_000299155.1 Elephantulus edwardii | reverse complement strand
CACACACACACACATATATATATATATATATATGTGGAATATATATTTATGGAATATATCAGAAGTGACAGTTGGTACGGATGGAGCACAGGGAGAGTTTAGGAGAGAGACTAGACATGAACCGAGGAGGCAGGATAGTTCACTGAAGGCCGTGAACACCACAGCCAGTAGTCTAAACGAAAAAGCATTTCCGCTGTCATCAAGTCGACGCCAACTCATTGCAACCCTTCACCGGGTTCTGATGGCTGTAAATCTTAACAGGAACAGAGTGCCCCAACGTTCTCCCATGGAATTCCTCCAACGTTGTGGTTAGCTGCTTTAAATGGAATGTAGTACACTACCAGGACTCTTAACCAGTTGTATGCTGATTTAGTGTGCTGTTGAACTGGGACCAAATCATAACTGGTCCTCCAGTAGCTTTTCAAAGGTATTAAATCACGCCTAGTGGCAAGAAGCTGCACTGCAATCCCATAGGAACACGGTTCGAATCCACCAGATGCTCTGCCGGAGAAGGAGGCGCAATATCCTCCTGTACCAGTCAGATCTGATTTGACGGTACACACACACAAAATAAAAAAAAAACAAAAACAAAGGTATTAAATCACAAGAGGAGACTGTTCATCTCTCTCCTGCAGGGTAGCTAGTGAATTCATATCATGTGCCTTCAGGTTGCCAGATCAGCACCTTACTGCTAGGCTACCAGAGCTATAAAACACAACATAAGGTATAGCATCTTATGGACGACCAAAAGAACAAACAGATATGTCCTGGAGAGGATGCTGCCAGAGTGCTTTTTGGAGACAAGAATGTCTTCGCCTCACATACTTTGGGCATGTTGCTAGGAGGGGCTATTCCTTGGAGAAGGACATGATGTTGGGAAGGATGGAGGGTCAGCAAAGGAGAAGATCCTCAACCAGGTGGACTGACACGGTGACTGCAACAATGGGCTCTTGTGTGTCAGGAAGTGTGAGGATAGCACAAGATTGAGCAGGGTTCTGATCTTTTGTTCACAGGACTGCAATGAGTCATACTCCACTTGACAGCACCTAACAACAACAACAAGGGCATAACAAGTAAGCATATGGATTTGGGGACAGAGTCTAAAGCTTTTAACCTAGCTCTGCCACCTATGAATGGATGATCTTTTTGAAATTAGTGTCATTTGGTGCCAGTTTTCATATCTGCAAAAAGATAAGAGAACTTACATTTCATAAGGGGGCTGGGAGAATGAAAATGAGCTAATTTACTAACTATGTTTAGAACATTCTGCACAAAACTAGTAGCCACTTAACCAGCAGAATTTTTTATTATGTATTATCATTAATTACTTGATGCTAGACTTGCACCTATACTTTTTTGTACTGAAAATCAAATGAAAAAGGACTGTAAATACAGATTGTAACTTAACAGTGAACTGCTGGTTTGTTGGAGTACCTGTTTTATGAGAGTGAAAGCCAAGCCAGCCACAATGTTCTTCATTTAATCAAAACAAACATTTAATCTTCATTTACAGGGTGAAAGGCACAGTAGGATACAAAGTGAAGAAACACTTCCTGATTCCAATTCAGATTAGTAGTGAAAAAGGCAAAATTGCCATCCAACAGCTGCCTGGTAGACTCTCTGCCTCAACTTGGTGGTCTTGGTCTCATTTCAAATTCACAATTGGCTGCACTTCTACCACTCAGAACAAGTAACTATGAGCAAAATGTCTTTCCAAATAAGGAACAAGGTCTATGACAGAATAAAAGTCAGGTCTGTTTTTGCCACTTTTATACATACTTGTGTGCTAATCATCAACTTAGCACTTGAAAAATAGAATGCAAATATATTTACTCAAATATAAACTTTATAATCATGGTAACTGGAAAAATGACTAATTCTTCGGTATTTATATATCATGGACTGCCAGAAGAATGAACCAATCTGTTGGAAGAAGTATACCAAGAATGTTCCTCAAGAAGCAATGATGACAAGACTGCCTCCTTGTCTGTATCATATAACACGGTCTTGTTACCAGAAGAGACCAGTCACTAAAAAAGGATATGCTTTGTTAAGTAGAGGGTCAGTGAAAACGTACAAGTCCCTCAGCAAGATACACTGACATCGTGGCTGCAACAGCAAGCTCACACATAGCAGTAACTGGGACAATCATGCATGAAAAGGTTGCATTTTCTTCTGTTGATATACAAGCATATATGATATTCATATGATAGATATATGAACATACCATATGAATACTGAACATAAGTTGGAATTGACTCAATGGTACCTAAAGGCAACAATAACATAGAAACAAACACAGTTGTTCAGAGATAAGCAGAAAAGTCCACGTAGCTAGAGTTGTTGTTGTTGTTGTTGTTGTTGTTGTTGTTGGGTGACATCAAATTAAGTAGGATCCACAGCAATCTTATGAACAACAGATCAGAACTTTGCTGTATCCTGTGCCATCCTCAATCTCTCAAATAGTGGAGCCCATTATGACAATCACTGTATCAATCCATCTTGTTGAGGGTTTTCCTGTCTTTCTCTTAACCTCTACCTTTCCCAGCATGATGTCTTTTGCCAGGGACTGGCCTCTCATGACAACATGTTCAGAGTAATAAGATGAAGCTTCATCATCTTTGCCTCTAAGAGGAGGAAGAAAGATTGAGAATTGAAAAAGATAATCACAAAACAACTATGAGATATCATTTCACACCAGTAAAAAAAAAACAAAATTCAACAGAGCAACAAACAACAAATACTGGTGAGGTTATGGAGAAACTGGAACCCTTATTCACTGTTGGTGAGAGCATAAAATGGTGCAACCACTATGGAAGGCTGTATGGCACTTTCTCAAAAAATTGAAACTAGAAATAACATTTGACTCAACAATTCCACCCTAGCAGATATATGTACACCCATGTTTATCGCGGCTTTGTTCACAATAGCAAAGAGCTGGAAACAACCTAAGTGCTCATCAACAAATGAATGGGTAGAGAAGCTCCAGTATATTCACACAATAGAATTATATGCTGCATTGACAAACAGGGAACTCATGCAATATTATACAAAATGGATCACCCTGGAGGATATTATGTTGAGTGAAATATCTCAGTCACAAAAAGACAAATACTGCATAGTGCCACTGCTGTAAAACAGGACTGACATCAAGGTTGGAGGGAGACTGAAAAAGATAGTATAAATTATGTATACTGCATTGAAACAGATGAGGGAGAGAACTGTTTAAAAGGGATATATGATTAGGTATTATTGTCATGATAGCAGTCCAGAACAAAGGCTACGTAGTGGAGCGGACTTGCAGGGAGGGATTGTATAAAACAACTTTTCAAAAAGAGCGAACTAGGGGGGAGGTTGGGCAGGGGAAAAGTGCAATAATGAATGAATGGAAATCCAAAGTCTCTGTCAACTTTCATTAAAATTAATTAATAATAAAAGACATATAATATAAAGCACAAAAAAAGAAAAAGATAATCAAAGAGATATGCCATTATGACCATTAATGCCATTTATTCTGCATGACCCAGCTATTCCACTACTTGGAATAACCCCAAGAAAATTAGAACTGAGGCACAAAAGGCGATTTGTACACCAATGATCATAGTAGTGTTATTTGCCCTCACAAGAATAAGGAAACAGACTAAATGTCTAACCAAAATCAAATGGATTGGGAAATTACAGTACATTCACACAATGGAATACTGCACAGCATGGAGGAGCAATTATTTTGAAAATCACTAATTTGGGAGGGACTGGAAAGTAGTATGCTAAGTGAACTAATTCAGTCCCATTAGGGTGAATATTGCATAAGATCATTACAGCACAAATAGAAAGATAACTAGTAAAAGGTGTATAAGGATCTGAGGGGGGAGAGTAGGAGTAGAGAAGTGAAGATGGGCAGAGGCAATCAGAGGGTCACACAATGTAAAGAGTGGAGGGAGGGATGGGTAAAGGAAACGGGGGAAATCAGGTGTGAAAAACAATGTATACAAACGCTGTAAATAAAATAGTATCAAATAAAAATGTTCTTTAAAAAAAGAGAGATGCAGGATTTTAGAAAAGCAAAAGGAGCTAGGGATTAAGGATTAAATTGATGTTTTAAAGCAGGAAGGAGTAAGATCTAGCACACATCCTCGAAGTTTAGATTACTCCAAAGATTAGAGAAATTATACAGCCTTTCATTTCATCTGGAGGATTTCAATATTAAATTATAAAATATCCATCCTTAAAATTCCTTTTGTTTTCTTATACAGGTGTAATTCATCTAAAAAGTTTCAAAATAAGAAATTTTAAATATATTTGTATAAAAATTACCCAACTACAAATATAAAGATCTTTTTTCTCTAGGGAGCTCTGGTGACCTAACGGCAAGAAGCCACATGGTTCGGATCCACCAGATGCTCCACTGGAGAAGGAAGGACAATCTCCTCCTGTGCCAGTCAGATCCAATTCAACAGCGCACAAGCTAAAAAAAAAAAACAACCAACTTTTTTTTCTGTTTTAGTCTTCAAAAGTAGTAATTAATTTAGCATTAATTTCAAACTCAACAAATCTCACTTTTTCTAATTTGTAGAAGAGATAATTTACTCTTTTCTGGTCCTTCCCACTCAAGGAGACAGAAGAGGGGAAAACGGATTCTTGCCAAAAAGGATTCCATCGCCCTCTAGTGTCTATTTTAAAGCATGAAAACCACATGTCTGCCTTACAGAAAGTAAAAATACTGTCACTGGACTGGAATAGAGCTTCGAGCATCCTCTACTGACAGAAGCCTGCAGTTGTATTCAAATAGCTCTGTTTCCACAAACATTCACCTTTCTTTAAAGTTAAAACCATTATGCTTCCTCATACTGTTATAGTTTTATCTTTCCTGAAAACTTCCCAGAAAGCTTAGTAAAAAGTGGTTATGAATTAAAGATTATAATCAACAAAAACAATAAAACCCACCAATTTTGAGTACTTAGGATGTGTCTATCTTGTGCTAAGTGTCTACATAAAACCATCTGATTTTTATGACAACCTCTTCAGAATGAAAAAGGAACGGTTTTCCCCTCCACTTTTTTTTCCGCCCTCCACTTTTAATTCTCCAACCTCTTCTTAGGGATGCGGGAGAATGATTGCTACAGGTGGTTGGCAGTGACCACAGCCAACAGGACTCAGACAAGAAGCCATTGTGGCGGCCTGAACTTGGACTCTACTACAGAAAGTGCCAGCCAGAGAGTCAGACAAAGTTCATGGAAAACAGGTGTGCTCTCAACCAAAAAGTCACTGTTACATCTAGCCTTTAGTTACAGTCATAAAACCCGACTTTCCGTTTTCTGCAGTAATGGGAAACATGACAGCAAGGATAATAAAATGCTTCAATAATCCTAAAGTTTCTACTGAATTATGAGTTATCATATTCTTTATCTCTTAAAAATGAGAACAAAGAACAAGAAATAGATTGGTTAAAAATTATTTTTTCCTCTTTCTCTGATCCTGTCCACCTAAAAATTTTAATTATGCAGTTAGAACAAGAGTAATGAATATTCAAATGCTCACTAAACACTTCTGAGTATTTCAGTTACTACGAAATTTGACAAATTTCAGTACTTGTTTGCACACCTCATTCACCTGCATTCTACTACAAAAGCAACTGTATTATGACTATGTTGTTAGCTGTCCATGAGATGACTACAAGTCATAGTGACTCTTATGACAACAGTTCTGAACCTTGCCCTCATGATTTCCCAATGCAACATGTCTTTTCATTTCTTAACTGGTGCTACCATGTGGTGTTGACTGTGGCTATCAGTAAAGAAGTGACAATGTCAACCTTTTTTCCTTTTATCATGACACTGTCTATAATATCTCAGCATCAAGAAAACAAAATCCTCACCACTAGACTAACAAGCTAGTCAACACGATTACCATTATACAGATGAAAAACAGAATAAAGCAAAAATGACTGAAAATCAAGCTTGTCCTCATTTCATTCATCCACCTTCCCAAGCATGATGTCACTCAAAAAAGGAATAATCTCTCTGAGCAACAAGCCCAAGATATATGAGATGAAGCTTATCATCTTTGCCTCCAAGAAGCACTTTGGCTACACCTTCTCCAAGACGTATATACCTGTTTGTTCTTTAGGCAATTCATGGATATTCAGCATTCTTCTCTAACACCACAATTTGAAGGTATCAATTCCTCTTCTGTCACCCTTTTTTGTTTTCTAGTTTTCAGATGTATAGCAAGTGACTGAAAAAGGCCATGGCCTGAATTGGATACATCTTAGTCATCAAACTGACATCATTGCTCCATGGTAATTTTGAGAAGTTGCTGACTACAAGAACCTCCCAATGCAATATTTCAAAGCTCTTATTTCCTCTCTTCACTCAAATACATTTCATCAGCCATCCATTTGTGCTTAATTGCACATTAACTGACACTGCAGTAATGTCAGAGCAACCAACTCAATTTCTAGAGTAGCTATCTGTTCACAGCCCCTCACAGAGTTTGAAGGAACCAGTTTTATGGGATAATTAAAATGAACCAGTTTTATGGGTATAACTAAAATCACTTATTGAACACCTGACCAGGCATTAAACGAACATAAAAATGAGTGCAATTTAGTAGGTCAAGAGCTTATACCCTCTCCCACTTCCTCTTCAGTATTAAATGCTGATTCTCTACATAAATTTAACTTAATAGTTTATGGAAGAAATTTTACCATAAAATATTGATCAAAACAAATATTACTTCCAAGGCATTTAAGATATTATATTCCTACATTTATTCCATGAAAATGTCAGTGTTGTTGTACCTTGACAGAGTAATATATTAACTTCAAATCATGTTAGGAAACAGCACTTTATAAGTACACTCTCATGTCCCTCAGTATCTATTAAGCATTTTACAGATTATAACCTATGGACATACCCTACCACAGTTAACCTGGGACCCAACAGTGAAGTAAAGAGCCACAGCTGGACTGGGCTGAGAATGTCAGAATTACTGGTGAAAACTTTTCAAGTACAACAGATTTGTAGGAGCTGCAGGTTCCACACCAGTCCTAGTAAATCGATCTCCAAGTTACGTTGCCCTAAATACTACTCTTTTTAACAACACAATTTATTCTTATTTTCAGATTAAGAAGCACTGGATTCAAAATTCATTCTTTTTCAAACGACTGCTCTTGTTACTGCCAAGTCTGTTCCGACTCAAATCAACCCTGAGTACAACAGAAGCAAAACAATGACAAGTCATGTACCATTTTTTAAAATAATATTCTGTTACATCCGACAATAATGGCTGAAATATTTAGTCACTCAAGCATGTGAACTTGGCTTCCTGCCTGTTAAGTAGATTAGAGCTCTAAGAAGTCAAATTCTCTCACTGCTGTCAAGTCGGAACCAGCTCCGACCTGGCAGGAAGAGATATGCCCACCTATCTCCCTCAGAGCCAGTGGGAGATTCGAAAACACACACACATCACCACAGAGTCAACTCTAATTCATGATAAGCCCACATGTTACAGGGCAGAGCTGAGTACCACAGGATGTTCTTGGCTCTAATCTTTATGAAAGTAGGTACCAAGACTTTCATCCACAGAGCTGCTGGTTGAGTTTGAAGCATCAGTCTGCAGCAGAGTTCAAAATATGTGCAACACTAAAGGACCTTCAACTATCCCCAGTACTGCCCAACAAAATATAATCCTCTACAAGGTTAATTCAAATTACACCTCATACAGAAAATGCTTCTTCGTGCTTTTTGGTTTTGACTTAATTATGGTTGTCTTTTTATTTCTTTCCAATAAGAAAAGTCAGCCTTAATTTCTCAATCCATTTGATTATGGCTGGACATTTGAACTGTTTCCATGTTCTTGTGATGGTGAATAAACTTGCTATACAAGTCTCCATTTGTGCCTCAGTCCTCATTTTCTCAGGATATATTTCAAGCTGTTGAATAGCTGGGCTATATGGAATTTCTACGTTCAGCTTTCTGAGGAAACACCAGACTGCCTCCCAGAGTGATTGTACCATTTTACAATCCCACGAACAGTTATAAGAATTCCTATCTCACTACATCCTCTCCAACATTTAGTACTTGTTGTTCTGTTAAACGTTGTCACTGCTACTAAAGTGAGATTGTATCTCACTGTGGTTTTGATTTGCATCTCTCTTACTGCCAGTAATTTTGGGCATTTCTTTATGTGTCTGTTGGCCATCCAAATATCTTCCTGTGTGAAAATTCTTTCCTTGTCTTTTGCCCATTTTGTAATTGTGTGACCAGCCTTTTTCTTGTAAAGGACCTATAGGATTCTGTAAACTTTTTTTTTTATTCTTTTTATACTGCTCTACATACAGAGTTCATAAAGTACATATACATTGTTTTTCACATTGGACCTTTCTGTAAAGTTTTGATCTGAGACCCTTGTCTGAAATGGTATTGCCAAATGTTTTTTCACAATCAGTGGGTTTTCAATCTGTTGGAAAAGTTTTTGATGCACACAAGAATTTAATCTTTAAAAGGTTCCATTCTTCAATTTTATCCTCTCCAGATTGTTAATTTCTGGCTGTATTTGGCAGTCTCTTCATACCAGAGACTAGACCGTCTAGAATACTACGCAGCAGGAAGGAGCAATGATTTTGTAAATCACTACCTAACTTGGGAGGGACTGGAGAGTATTAAGCTGAGTGAACTGACTCAGTCACATAAGGACAAATACTGCTAATATAGATCATTATTGTAGGAATAGATAACTAATAAAATATGTATGAGGATCTAAGAGGGGAGGACAAAAGGGTGGGGATGGAGGGTAATTATGGGGTTGCACAGTTTGATGGGGGTGGGGAGGTGGGGAGAATCCTGTGTCAGGGGCAATATACACGAACTTTGTAGGCAAACAAATATAAAATTTTTTAAAAAAAAGAATCACAAGGGAAAAATACACCAACAGAAAATATGTTAGGCTTTGAAGACTATACAGTGCCACAAGTATTCAACTGTGCCATAGTAGAAAGACAGTAGACATAACAATGTATAAACAAATGACTGACTGTCTTCTAATAAAACTTTATTTACAAAAATGGATGATAGGACAAATGTAGTTCATGGACTACAGATACAGTCTGCTGACTCTTGTTACAGATTAATAAACAAATAAAGAAAAAAAAATAAACAAATAAAGAAAGAAAATAGAAAATTCTTTCTTACAAAAGAATTAAAAAAACCAAAAGTCAGGCTTGCACTATTTTTTTTCTTCTTTCTTTTTTTCTTGTATTAGTCATTTCACCACCACACCGTGCACCTTCCTACATCTGGACCTTTAAGACTTTTTTTTTCTTGCATACACGCTTTCTTCCTTTCTCTCTCCTAAGGTTCCATGACAGCCTCACACCCCACAGTCAGTCAATCTAAATATTCCCGACCCTGTAGGAATTAGCCAAAATAATTAATCACACCTTTCACATACATAAATAGTTGTTAATGGTTTCAAAGTACTTTGTGCCCTTGATGTATGCTTGCTGCATTTGCTTAAATGTCCATGTGTACTTGAAAAAAAAAATGCTGAGGAAGGATCCTCCACATGTTCAATGGATCAAAAAACTGTGGCATTTTAGAATTCAAATATACATTTAAAACAATTATATAAAAGATATTCTAATTGGAAGCAGAAGTGGCATCCACTTCCTAAACAACATGCCTCTGGAAACTCTATGAACTTTGTGAAATTACACTAGTTATAGAAACGTTTTCTTCATAGGGTCACTATGAATCGTGCTCAGTACAACAGCAATCAACAACAATCTTCCCTTATGACTACAGATTTGTCCATCTCTCCCTATAATTCTGGCAATGTTTCTTTTACATATTTTAAGTGTATCATGTTAAATGCACAAAGGTTAAAGAATGTCAAAACTTTCCGGACAATGTACAGTTCCTTCTATCATAAAGTTGTGATTTTTTAAAATATTTTTCTAGTATAATTATTATCTATTCTTTGAATTTGTATATCATTATAGTATTATAAACAGAGCATGCTGGAACTTTTTAAATCAAATCTGAAAATTTTTAAGTAGCAAGCTTAGCTCATCTTCATTTATGGTGAATTGTGGTTGATTAAGTGACATTGGATATGACTCATAGCGACCCTATAAACAATATACCTGAGCTCTGTCCTATCCTGTGCCATCCTCATCATCACTGATATATGACCTCACTGCTGCAGTCACTGCATCAATTCAGCTGAGGGTCTTCCTGTCTTTCATTGACCCTCCATCTTTCCAAACATGATGTCCCTGAACAAGGAATAGTCTCTCCGAATAACATGTGCAAAGTATGTGGCACATAGCTTGGGCATCTTTACTCCAAGGAGCACTGAAGCTGTACTATCTCCAAAACTTATTCATTTGGCAGCCCATGGAATAGTCAGTATTCTTCTCCAACATTACAACTCAAAGGCACCAATTCTTCTGCCATCCTTATTCATATCCAGCTCTGAGATACATAGCAATTGACTGAAAAGACCATGGCTTGAATCAGTCTTAGTCTTCAAACTGGTATCACTGCTCCTTAGAAATTTGGAGAAGTTCCTGAAAGAAGCCTTGTCCAACACAATATGTATTCTGATTTTTTTTTTTAACTTTTTTTTGTATTCTGATCTCTCAACTGCAAGTACCAAGGGTGCTGACTGTGGATTCAAGTAAGAGGAAATCATTGACAATTCAATCTTTTCTCCGTCTATCATGATGTTAGTTGCTTATCAGTCCAGTGGTGAGGAATTTTGTCCTCTTGATGCTGAGCTGTAACCCATATTGAAGGAGTCGGGCTTTCCTTTTCCACAGAAAGTGCTTTAAGTCCTCCTAACTTTCAGCAAACAGGGTTGTGTCATCTGCATAATGCAGGTTGTTGATTGAGTCTTCCTCTGATCCCGATGCCATATTCTTCTTCAAAGAGTCCAGTTTCTCAAGTTATTTGCTCCCCAAAAGAGTAAATTGTTGCTGTTGTTGTTGTTGTTGTTGTTGTTAAGAGCAGTTGAGTCAGAGGCGACTCATAGCAACCCTATGAATGAAAGTCCTCAACACTTGTGTGACTTTCATCCTGTCTCCAGGTTCACAGGGTTTCCGGAGGCTACTCCTGCTTCCAAACTTGTTTTAATCAGGTAAGTAAATAGGTATGAAAAAAGGACACAACTCTGACACATGCCTTTCTTCATTTTAAACCATGCAGAATTCCCTTGCTCTATTTGGACAACAGTTTTTTGATCTAGGCATAGTTTCTTAGGAGCATAAAGAAATTTTCTGCTTACATCCAGTATCCATCTGACATCAGCAATGATATCACTGGTGCCACTGCCTCCTCTGAATCTAGCATGAATTTCTGACAGTTCTCTATAAACATGCTGTTCTAGCCATTTTTTATGATCTTCAATAATATTTTCCTTGTCAAATATTGTGAATATTGATACATTTATGCCAACCATCTTTTGTTTGTGTTTTGTGTTGTTGGGGTTTTCTTTTTTATTATTTTGCATTTGTATACCATCATATTGGATCTGACTGGTACAGAAGAAGACTGTCCCTTCTTCTCCAGTGGAGCATCTGGTAGATTCAAACTGCATGCCTTCAGGATTTTGTCTGTCTTCTTATTGTGTACCAATGAGTCAGATCTGCACAGGAGATTGCTCATCCTTCTCCAGCGGAGCATCTAGTGGATTCAAACTGCGTGCCTTTAGATTGCAGCGCAGCTTCTTGCCACTAGGCCACCAGAGCTCCCTCATACACTGGGTCTTATAAAATTAATCATCATTGCTCTAATGCGCACTGTTACCTCATATTTTTCATATTCCTACTGGATCTTTCCTAATTCCTTCACCCCCTCTCTGTACCCTCCAAATACTGCAATTTCCTGATTTGTCCCCTCCCCACTCTCAGTGCCCCTGCTTCCTTCCCTTCCCTCTTTGGATATCCATACACATCTTACTAGTTATCCTTCTGTTTTTACAATAATGGTTTTACACAGTATTTGTCCTTAGAAACCTGAGTTAGTTCAGCAAAAGGTTCTCCCATCTCTCCCAAGTAATGTATTTTTAAGAAATCGTTGCTTTTGAGAGCTGCATCACATGAATGTACCACAATTTCTCAATCCATTTGTCTGTTATTGGATATATGTGGGGATGTTTGCATGTTCTAGTGATTGTGAATAACGCTGCTACGGACACTGGTGTGCAAATTTCCATTTGTGTCTTAGTTCTGTTTTCCTTGGGGTACATTCTTAGCAGCGGAATAGCTAGGTTATATGGTATTTCTACATTCAGCTTTTCAAGGAAACGCCAAACTGCCTTCCAGAGTAGTTATACCATTTTACATTGCAGGAAGTGTGAGGATGGTGCAGGACAGAGTTCAGATCTTTTGTTCATAGGGTCTCTATGAGTTATATTCAACTCAATGGCACTTAACAACCACCACCAATAGTGCATAAGAGTTCCAATCTCTCCACATGTTCTCCAACATTTACTGTTTGCTGTCTTATTAAATTTTACCACTGCTACTGGGGTGAAATGGTATCTCTCTGTGGTTTTGATTTGGTTTTTTCTGATTGATAGTGATTTTGAGCATCTCTTCTTGTTGGCCATACAAATGTCTTCCTCTGTGGAAAGTCTTTCTACTTTTTGTGTACTTTGTAAATATGTTATCGGCCTTTTTTTATATGGAGGCTCTGTAGTATTCTGTAAACTTTCATTATGAGTCCTTTGACTGAAATGGCATTGTCAATTTTTTTTCCAGTCAACAGGTTTTCTTTTCACTCTGTTGGAAAAAGTTTTTTATATGCACAGGGACTTACTATTTAGAAAGGCCCACTCATCAATGTTATCCTTTCCTAGAATGCATTTTTGGCTGTATTTGCCAGCCTATTTAGACCAGGAGTGGCATCCATTTTCTAAATAACATGCCTCTGAAACTCTGTGAACTCTATAAACTTTGATAAATGTAGATAGTTGTAGATGGGCTTTAGGCCTTTTGTTCATAGGGTCACTATGAGTTGTGCTCGACCCTAAGGCACTCAACAACAACAATAACAATTTAGACCACAGGTAGGCTTTCTTAGTTTGGTCCCATTTTGTCTCCTGTGATCTTTATGGTTTGGAGACTTATGTCTCATCCACGTTAAGGTGATTTTTGTGTATGGCGTGAGATGTGGATCCTGCTTCAGCTATCTGCAGGCAGAAGTCCAGTTTTGCCAGCATCATTTGTTGAAGAGGTTGTCATTTCCCTATTTGATAGGTTTTGTTTCCTTGTCAAATACCAAATGACTGTGGATAGATGGGTTAAATCTGGGTTATAGATTCTGTTCCAATGATCTGTGTCTGTCACTATACCAGTATCATGACATTTTTATTACTATGGCTAGGTAATAGGTTTTGAGATCAGGCAGTGCTATGCCTCATACTTCACTTTTGTTTTTCTTAAGTGTTTTGTTTATTCGAAGTCTCTTTCCTTTCTAAATTAACTTGCTTATTAACTTTTCAGTCTATTTGAACAATGAATTTGGGCCATGCAGCCAAGTTGCTCTCCAAAGTTGCTCCAGCCTACAAGGAGTGGGGTAAATGAAGAGGTATTTATACCATGGCTCATACAAAGCAGATCGCCCGCAAATCAAACAGTGGGAAAGCACCCAGGAAGCAGCTGGCAAAAAAAGCCACTCTCAAGAGCGCGCCCTCTACTGGTGGGGTGAAGAAGCCACATCACTACAGGCCTGGTACTGTGGTACTCCATGAAATCAGGCATTATCAGAAGTCCACTGAACACCTGATTCGAAAACTTCGAATCGAGTGGAGTGGTGGGAATGAGTGTGTTTGAAATGGCGAGGTTGGTCATCACAGGATAGAACGGCATTTAAGGCTCTTGTACATAGGGTCGCTATGAGTCGCAAATGACTCGATGGCACATAACAACAACAACATCATTTCCTACACTTCATTTATTTTTTTATTCTTTTTCTTTTGTCTCAAAGTATATCCTTTACAGTTCTTTCAGCAATTAAACCAACTTACACAGGGTTTTTTCCTCCTCTTTGGTGTAAAAGGATGTTAAAAAATGGTTATCCTTCGTGGATAGTGTTTGGTAGAACCCCCAGATTAATACAGGCTTGGAAGCAGGATTGGCACCAAATTCCTAAACAACACGCCTTTGAAAATTATGAACATTAGAGAAATGACGATGATGATAATTACAGAACAGGGTTTAGATCTTCTGTTCATTAGGGTCACTTTGAGTTGTGCTTAATTCAATGGCACTTAACAACAAGGTATAAAAGATTCCTACCTTAGCAGGGGATTGTTGTTGTTGTTGTTGTTGTTGTTGTTATAAACAAACAAACAAAAAAAACAACCACCCCAACAAACTAATACTCCAATGAGTCTGGAATTACCACTGAAATACTTACTTCTTCCTCTTCTGAATCATCATCACCATCATCATCATCCTCCTCCCCCTCTTCACAAAGTGGTGGAGGCAGAGGGCCAAGGATATCTTCTTCCATGAGATTATCTGTTTCTTTAGTCATTTTGAGGGGTAAGGGAGGGCCAATTAACTCTTCAGAAGAGGAATCTGAACTCTCTTCACTTTCACTGCTGCTAGTATCCCTGAAAATAGAGAAAAAGAAACTTCTCACCTCTGCTGCAAAGAGCAAACTACAAGCAATACTGAATTCCCAGGAAAATCTACCTATTTTTTTAATAACTAGGATTTTTAACTGTGTATTTGTACTTACTAGTCAAACATTAAAAATATAACTAATTATTATTTTCTTAGTCTTAAAAAATACTTCATCAATTTATTTTACAAAAACATAAATCAAATCAAAACGAAATTAAGGGCATAAGGCCACAACCATACCCACTCTCAAGCAAGTTCAAACTGAAGCAGAAGAACATAAAAAAATCCACAAAAGCCAAAATACAATCTTGAGTCTATCCCACTAGAATTTAAAAACCTGCTCAAGAATAGATTTGCTACCCCAAAGAAACCATAACCACCACCCAAGCAGATATATGCATGCTAATGTTTATCGTGGCTTTGTTCACAACAACAAACAAATGGATAGAAAAGCTGTGATATATTTACACAATGGAATATTATGTTGCACTGAAAAACATGGAACTCATGAAATATTATACAAAATGGGTAACCCTGGAGGACATTATGCTGAGTGAAATATCTCAGTCACAAAACAACAAATATTGCATAGTGCCACTGTTGTAAAACAGGACTGACATCAGGGTTAGGGTGATACTGAGAAAGATGGGATAAATTACATTGAAACAGATGAGGGAGAGAACTGTTTAAAAGGGATATATGATTAAGTATTATTGTCATGACAAGAGTCCAGAATGAAGGCTGCACAGTGGAGTGGACTTAGGGGGAGGGCTTGTATAGCAATGAAAGAATTTTTCTTTTACTTTTCAAAGAGAAGAGCAACTGGGGGGGCAGGGAGAAAAGTGCAATAATGAATGAGTGGAAATCCAAAATCTCTGTAAACTTTCATTTAAATTAGTAATAAAAACAGAAACAAAGTGGGGGGGGGAAGAACAGATTTGCAAAACAACTATGAGATATCATCTCACACAAGTAAGAATAGCAAAATTTAACAAAGCCGCAAACAACAAATGTTGCTGAGGTTGCAGAGACACGGGAACCCTTATTCACTGTTGGTGGGAGTGTAAAATGGTGGAACCACTATGGAAGGCTGCATAACGCTTTCTCAAAAAGTTGGAAATTTAAAAAAAAAAAAAGTTGGAAATAGAAATACCATTTGACCCAGCAATATACTGGGAATGTACTCTAAAGAAACCAGAACCACCACCCAAGCAGATATATGCACATGCATGTTTATTGTGGCTTTGTTCACAATAGCAAAGAGTTGAAAACAACCCAAGTGCCCATCAACAAACCAATGGATAGAGAAGCTGTGGTATATTCACACAATGGAATATTATGTAGCACTCAAAAAACAAGGAACTCGTGAACTATTATTAGAAATGGATGACCCTGGGGGACATTATGAATGAAATACCTCAGTCACAAAACTGTATAATGCCACTGTCATAGAACAGGACTGATATGGGGGGTGGGGAAAACTAAGGAAAAAGTCAATTAATAATGTACAAGGCATTGAAACAGACAAGAGAGAAAACTGTACACAAGGAATATATGATTAAGTATTACTGGCATGACAAGAGCCCAGAATAAGAATTGCATAGTAAAGTGGTGGGGGTGAGGGGAAGCAGATGTGATTATATAACAATGAAAGAACTTTTTTCCAAAGAAGAAAAGCAAACTGGAAGAGGGAGGACAGGGAGGAAGATGTGAAACAAGAAATGAAAGAAAACCCAAGTTCTTTATAAACTTTCACTAAAATCTAAAAAATTTTTTAAAAAAAAGGTGAACTGGGTTGGGGGAAAGGGGAGAGAGGGAGTAGAATGTGCAGTAATGAATGAATGAGGAACTAACTTTTCAGTAAACTTTTATTAAAATCACAACTGAAATAAAAACTTTATTTTAAAAAAATAATATATTTGAAGTATTGAACACTAAGGATTCAAGACCAGATAAACTGTGGTATAGCATCAAGAATATTACCCATGAAGAAAGGTCATTAATAAGACAACGGAGAAAAAAGACCAAAACAGATGTCAGAAGAGATTGAAAATTGGACTGGACCATCAAGAAATCAAAACAAAGGGAAGAAATGGTGAAGTAAAAGTTGAATAGAAGATTCAAAAAGGCAGTGCAAAAAAAATTTTTTTTTAAAAGGCAGTGCAAGAAGATGGGGGGAATGACAGAACAATGTATTATATAAAATGTGCAAATAGCTGGAGTTGGAAAAGAAAAAGAGAAACACTTTATTGGCATTTTTCAAACTGAAAGAATAGGGAAAAAAAAAACCTGAAGGCTTGAGTTGCAATAATGAAGGATGCTATGGGCAAAATCATGAACTACTCAGGAATAGAAGACGAAGGGAATAAATAGGATTCACTACCAAAAAGAACTGGCAGGCACAAAAGCATTTAAGGACAAAAGCAATGGATGTGTCCACCAGTGTATACCAAGAAATTTGGAAGACGAGTACCTTGTCAACTGACTAAAAGAGATACTTATTTATTCTCATTCATTAAAAAGACAACCCATGAGAATGTGGAAATTATCAAATAATATCACACACATTTAAAACCTTGTTGAAGATTATCCAAAAATGGCTGGAACAGGATTTAGAAGAGGCCAATGTACAAGTGTAGGCACAGGTGTGGGCTCTGTGGTCTTTTTTATTTCATTAACAAACAAGACTGGAGGAAGATTCATCATCACTTAAATTTGTTTTTCTGTTGTTTCAGCTTGAGAAATGTAGAGCAAGTTCTTTTTTATTTGCTTAACAGTCAGTTGTGGGCCTTTTTCTTTTCTTTTTTTTTTTTTTTTGTGGGTGTCTTGTTTCATGAACAGTCCTGTATGGGCTGTTTGGTTTTTTTATTTATTTTGGTCTTTTTTTATTTAATTAAATAAAAATGTGGCCTGGGAGTTTCTTGTTTAAACCAATTTAGGACCCTGTGGGTGGGCCATTGTGATTAAAAGTTGGTTGGGACCTGCCTGAGAGCTTCTTGTTTCTATTTTAAACAGTTGGAATCTGGAAGGTAGGTCGTTTTTATTTACAGTCAATTGTGGGCTGGTAGGTCTTCTTTATTTCATTAACAGTCAGGTATGGGCTGTTCAATCTTTTTGTGTGTCACAAAATATGAAGATGGCACATGACAGAACAAGGTTCAGAACTCTTGTTCATAGCATCACTTTCAATGGCACCTAACAACAAGGCAACCAAGAATATCACTGCTGATGTCAGATGGATCTGAGCTCAAAGCAGGGAATACCAGAAAGCTCTATATTTTATTGAAATATGAAATAGAGAATCTCACGGCAATTTCAAAACATTTGATTGTGCTTATGCGAAACCTACACTTGGACCAAGAAGCAATTCTCAGAACAGAGTAGGAAAATACTGTATGGTTCAAAATAAGGATGGGAGGGCATCAGGGATGTGTCCTGTTCTCCAAACCTTTTTCAATCTATGTGCAGAACAGATCATTTGTGAGGCTGGGCTTTATGAGGAGGAATGTGGCATCAGGATTGGAAAAAGACTCATCAACAACCTACAACATGCAGATGACACAACCTTGCTTGCTGAAACTGAGAAGGACCTGAAGCACTTGCTGCATAAGGACAAGGACTGTCGTCTTCAATATGGATTGAGGCTCAACATCAAGAAGACAAAATTCTCACCACTGGGCCAATTGGCTGCACCATGATAGAGAAGAGAATGAGTTTTGAACATATCATGGACCACCGAGAAAACAGATACATCTATCTTGCAGAGTGTGAAACCAAGTTTCTCCTTGGAAGCTAGGATTTTGAAGCTCCATCTCACATATTTCAGACATATGGCCATGAGAGACCAATCCTTGGAGAAAGACATCATGCTTGGAAGGGTGGAGGAACAGCACAGAAGAGAAAGACCTCGAATGGGATGGATGATACTGTAACTAGAGTAACGGGGATAAGTGTTTTGGAGTCAGTAAACTGGCTCAGGACAGGGCAGGCTTCAGAGCTGTTATCCACAGAGTTGCTATGAGTCACAGACAACTCAACAGTACACAACAAAGCAACCCCTGTTTATTACATCACTTCAATGCAAGTTCAATAATAAAATAGATCTTATCTGAGTTACTGATTTCCTGAAATGGTATCTGATTAACAGCAGCTACTCAATGAATAATAGTTGAATGACTGAATAAACCTATATTAACCTATCCAGATTCTCTAACTTTATCCTCTGTGATGAAAGACAGGTTTCTAGCTGCAAGAGATTAGGCTTACTTTCACACAAAATTGTCCAGGCCAGAAGCAAAATGTTAAACCTCAGCATCCATGCTTTAATTGATTTAATAGTTCAGAAGGAAGGAACTGGGAATAAAATGGATCCACACTGATTTCATGGCTGATTATCAAGGCCTAATAACCATACGAATCTCAACAAAAAGTATCAGCTTCTAAACAGCTTCTAATCCCATCTCTGGTTTTTTGCTTCTAATATGCCACAAGCTAAAATAAAAGACAGCATGTTTCAAATATTTTCAATATTCTAAAAAATAAAGCCTATGAAATTATGTACAAAAATTTCCTTAATGAAAACCAGAATGCATTCCATGTTTAAAATATGCCTTGATTCAGTGTGGTAACACAAAACAGTATCTGAGAAACAATACACAGTGGTTGGGAAAATAGTGAAGAGTGGAGCCCTAATTCTGTTTCTCAAATTGCTGACTTTCCTCAGAGATTTTAGCTAAACATTAAATAGGGTGCATAGTTGTTACATAATTCCAATTTAAGAACTGATTTCAAAAGCAATAGATACTGTTTCTGGTATGAATTCTTAAAAAGAAATGCAAATGCCTAAATTATTCCAACCTTACAAAATGTGGAGTAAACCAATATTTCTATTACACTGTATAACTAACACTCTTTCACATTGTTGCTATGTAAAGACAAGCTGGAACTGACTCAAAGCTGTCACGCCAGTGGGTTTTAAGGGGAAGTAAATCACACAAGAGGAAACTGCCCAGCTTTCTCTCACAGAACAGCTAGTGAATTTGAATCTTTGGGCTGCTAGCTCAACTCAAGTGTATATTATTGTTGTTATGTGCCATTGAGTTTGTGACTCTCAGTGACCCTATGTACAACAGCTCTGAACCCTACACTATCCTGAGCCAACCTCTGACATACCTACCACCGTTATCCCAGTCAACTAAGTCAATCTTTCTCATCCAGGGTCTTCCTCTCTTGCACTGCCCCTCTACCCTTCCAAGCATGATGTCTGTATCTAAGGACTGGTCCCTCCTTTCAATATACCCAAAGAATGTCAGACAAAGCTTCAAAATCCTTATCTCCAAGAAGCAGCCTGGTTTCACCCTTTCCAGGAAGAACCTGTTTGTTCTGCAAATAGTCCTAGTATATAACTACAGTCATATTTCATTGAATGGCAAATTTCTTGACAGCATTTTAGTGGCAGCACACATACACTTAACATTTCCTTGAAGTCAACAAAAATAGTAGCCTTAGGAGATTGCCTTTTACTAAAGTCAACAACACTGCAGGTATTTAAAATATAATTTGTATGTTTTTCATCTGTATGCAGAACAAATCATTCGGGAGTCTGGGCTTTATACAAATGAATACGGCATCAGGACTGGAGGAAGACTCATCAATAATCTACGTTATGCAGGCAACACAATTTTGCTTGCTGAAACTGAGGAGGACCTAAAGCGCTTGTTGCCGAAGGTCAAGGACTGTAGTCTTCAATATGGATTGAAACTCAATATTAATAAAACAGAGATTCTCACCACTGGGCCAATTGACAGCACCACGATGGATGGAGAAGGGATTAAGGTGGTTAACAATTACACCTTATTTGGCTTCACAATCAACATTCTTGGCACCAGCAGTCAGAAAATCAAAAGATGAACTGCACTGGGAAAATCTGCTCTCAGGGACCTCTCCAGAGTACTGAGAAGCAACAATGTCGGTCTAGAGATTAAGGTGCACCTGATTAAGGCTTCTTTGCATTTGTTTGCTATGCATCTGAGAGCTGGACAATGACTAAAGATGTCAGAAGAAGAATTGATGCCTTTGAGATGTGATGCTGGAGAAGAGACTTGAACATACCGTGGACCTCCAAGAAAACAAATAGGTCTGTCTTGGAGAGGGTGAAACCAAGTTTCTCCTTGGAGGCTAGGATTTTGAAACTCCATCTCACATACTTCGGACATGTGGCTAGGAGGGATCGATTCTTGGAAGGGTGGAGGAACAGCACAGGAGAGGAATCCCCTGGATGGGAAGGACTGATACACTAACTGGGGCAATTGGGGTGTAGGTGTGTTGGAATCAGTGAGATTGGCTCAGGACAGGGCAGGTTTCAGAGCTGTTTTACATAGGGTCACTATGAGTTGCAGACAACTTAATGGCATATAACAACAAAATGAACTCAATTCTCAATAGCCTACAATGAAAAAAATTAACCTGATAGTTCTTAAAAGATAGAGCACTGAAGAAAATACAAACAAGAAAGTAAAACAAACATTCCAAAAATTGATTTGAATTATTACAAGGAATCATTTCTATGTAAGCATGAATTTTTAAATTACAAAAATAGAATATTTGTAAAATAGAAAACTACCCTGATAACATTTGGCACAATGGAATCGCCAAGATGAACTAACGAATCAAACCAAAAACAAATAAATAAATAAATACGCTTCTGGTTAAATAAAGCCTATTGAAAAAAATCATTTATATCATTTCCCTTCTAATAACCTCAAAAATTATGGTACAGCTTTGTTAACAGGTGTAACTTGAGTCTCACTTCCATAAAGGTCAGGTAGATTGTATCCCCTTGCAGATAACAAGCAGAAATTTGGGACAAAATGTTATTTCCAACAGTAGGTAGAAATTGGATATCAAGATTTTCAAAAAGATTAAATCCCTTCTCTATGATTTTTCTCTTTTTTTTCATTTTTTATAATGTGAAAATGGAGTTTTAATTTTTAAGGGTTTTTTATTTATTTATTTTGATAATTTTAATAAACATTTACAGAGATTTTGG
>NW_006399829.1:678919-685552 GCF_000299155.1 Elephantulus edwardii | reverse complement strand
CCACCTGGCAGGGGAAGGTCTGCGTTGCCCTTCCTGGTACCCTGTGGTCACTGCCAGGCAGGAGCCAGCAGCAGCAGCCCTCAGTGGAGAAGGGGGCAGGTGGACCTGTGTGTGTCCAGTCCCTCTACTCGGTCCTGTGGAGTGAAGGCCCACAGGCTCATCCAGACCAGTCCAGTCGGTGTCCACCCCTCAGCACCTCGCAGAGAAGCCAGTCAGGAGGGCTAAGAGTCTCCGCTCGATGCACAGCTTACACTTGTCAATGTTTTCCACATCCGTCTGGTCTGTGAGGATCTGCTGCAGCCCCTCCATGAGCAGCAGGGCCTTGTGGTAGCGCTGCATACAGTCCTCCCGGTGGTGGAACATCTCATCCAGCGCTGCTGACTGCACCATCTGCACAGCGTAGCTGAAGATGAGCTTCTCTGCCCTGATGCTGGGCACACAGTCCATGAGCCACCGCTTGTCCACGAAGAACCTCTGCAGCCGCAGGCTCAGGCTCTGGCAGGACAGCACGCTCGACTTGTACAGCTCGTTGAGCTTGTGGACCACCTGCTTCACGGTGGACGAAAGGCAGAGCTTGCCTGCCCGGATCTGCTCAATGGCCATCTGCAGTCCTGCTGACAATAGCTTGGCCACCTTGAGGTACAGCACCAGCTGCTCTGTAAAGCTCCACTCACGGCTCAGCTGGCTGATCTGGTCAGCTACCAGGCTTGCCGGCAGTTGGTACTCAGGGCCAACGGCCACTTCCCCAGCGCTGCCCTTCAGGGCAGCGATCTCCAGCACATGCTGGACGAAGGCCAGCGTGAAGCGTAGCCCATGCAGCACCTTTGTGTGCTCTTGCTCCATGAGGGTTTCCTCAGGCAGGTCAGGGACCTCAAAGGTCACAGCTCCTTCCAGGTTTGCAGCAATGGGGTCAGCAAAGCTACAGCAGTGTCCTGAGAATATGCATGTACGACGGTCCTGAGGTGGCGTGGTCCCACTTGGGGGGGAGCGCATGGGGAACACCACAGGGGAAGGGCTGCTGGAGCCCCCAGCACGGGCCCCGGGGTGTAGATTTTCTCCAAAGCCAGTGGAGGGAGCTATCTCCACGGGCTTCTCCTGCAAGCAGTTGGTGCTGCCTGAGTCTGGGGCCTGTGTGCTAAAGGCTGCCTTCAGGAGCAGGTTGGTGAGGCGGCCACTGCTCAGGGACCTGCCGAAAGGGCCCTTGGCCTCCTCGGGCGGCCGCAGCCCAGGGCCCAGCGGCTGTGCCTGGAAGGGTCCACCCTTCGTCAGGTCGGGGAGCGTGTGGTTCCGAGGGGGTGCCACCACCACACCCTGGCGGGCCAAGAGGGCTAACAGGTTGTGGGAGCTGGGAGTCTTGGGGAAGTCAAAGGATGGACCGGCCTTGGTTGGGGACCCCATGATGGGGGGCAGGGGATTCCGCTGCAGGAACTCAGAGAACTTGGGTGAGCCACGCAAAGGCCGGCAGGCTGACAGCGGGGGGCTGGCCTGTCGAGTGCCAAACGCAGTCCCCAGTAGGTCTGTGGGGGACTTGGGCAGCTTCGGGCGCACAACATGCAAGTCCAAGAGGTTGGGGGCGCTGCATAGTCGGCAGCCCATCCCAGTGACCCGGGGTGAATGTTCAGGTGCAGAGGAGCCTGGCCTTGGGAACTTGCTGCCCCTCAATTCAGCTCCTTGTGGGGAGGGTGTCCCGCCGGAGGCAGGCCTCTCAGGGATGGTTCCAACTTGGGGAGAGGATGTGTAGGGCTGGGCACCGCCCAGTGAGAACTTCCTAGCCAGGGCAGCTCCATGCTCAGTGTGGGATGGGGGTGAGGAGCTGGCACGGGCAAAGCCCCGTGAGCTAGTGCTGCCCAACCTGCGGATGGTAGTGGACCGGGGTGCCATGGTATACTGGCCAGAAGACTGCAGATTCTGCTCAATGCGCTGGTAGTTGTGGACCTGTGTGGGGACCGGGAAGGGGACAGATATACCATACCTGCTGCTAGAGGGGCCAGCCTGCCCTGAGGGGCTAGGGGAGCCACCGTAAGGTGGGGAAGGTGATGGGGTCCGGCCATGACTCTCCAGGCGAGCGGAGGCCACCAATGAGCTCCGGCTGCACACCAGGCTGTCTAGAAGGGGCTTGGCACCAGCCACTTCAGCTCCTAGTTCACCTGGAAACTGGGCCGGGACCATGACATCGGTGTAACAAGATGAATCCTTGCTACTACCACCCAAGTCTCGGGAGCCTTGCAGGGTCTTCTGCAGCTGCTGAACCTCCTCAAGGGATGGCGGGGAGGCCAGGTGTGAGATGGAGCTACTGCTAGAGCTGCTGCTAGAGCTGCTGCCAGAAACGGAGCTGGGGTACGAGGGCACGGGCAGCGGGGGAGACTTAGAAGAGCTGGTGTAAAGGAACGGGTGATGGAAGAACTCATCGAAGTCCATGCGGTCCTTGTGATTCCGCTGCAGCAGTCCCCGGAGCAGGTGCCTCAGGGGAGCTGAGGCCTCCTGAGGGATGGGGGGTATCAACATCTTGTTCTTTTCGTAGAAGAGCCGCAGGTACAGGGGGCTGCTGGCCTGGAAAGGCGCCTTCCCCGTCAGACACTGGTAGACAATGGTGCCAATGCTCCACAGGTCAGCCTTCCCGTCATAGCGCTGGGACATAATGACTTCCGGCGCCATGTACATAGGGGAGCCGCAGAGCGTGGCTGCCATCATGTTACTCTGAAGATACCTCGCAAAGCCAAAGTCAGCGATCTTGACGCGGATATTGTTGGGGTTCACAGGGCGCCCACTAGGGTTGGACAACAGGATGTTATGGGGCTTCAGGTCCCGATGGATGATGCCCTTGCTGTGAAGGAGCTGCATGGCAGCCACAATCTGCTGCAGGAAGAGCCGGATGGTGTCCTCGCTGAGCGTGCACATGGTCTGTAGGTAGTCAGCCAGATCCCCACCATTGCAGTACTCCATGACCAGGTAGACAGAATTGGCCATTTCCCGGAAATCGTACAACGCCACAATGTTTTCATGTTTCAGCTCCTTCAGGATCTTGATCTCCTTCCCCAGCAGAGTCTGCGACTTGGCGAGGTTCTTCCTGTTGATGCACTTGACGGCCACCTCCAGATTGTGCTTCTCCCGGTGGCGGCCCTTGAAGACCACGGAGAATGCTGAATGCCCGATCAAGTCCTTTCGGGAGAATTCGAACTTGCCCACGGTCTCCATGCCGCTGTGGCAGGGTTCCATGGCACAAGCCGGGCCAGGGGTGCGGCGCGTGGGGGGCGCAAGCGGTCCGCCAGGGCCGGAAGCGCGCTCATCGTCAGGGCCGTGGGCCCCGGGGGCTCGTAGCGGGGCAGCCAAGGCAGAAGGCAGGCCCACGGTGGCTGGGCTGCGGGGGTGGTGGAATGCACGGGACGGGGTCAGCAGGCTCGGGGGAGGGGAGGTCAACGCTGGGCGCTTTGGCTTCGGTTGCAGATCTTGAGGGTCAGAGCGCAGGTCTGAGTGCGGGGGGTTTAAGTACGGGGGGTTTAAGTATGGGTGCGCATACACTTCACTTAGGGCTCGGCGATTTCTACCAACTCTTACAGTCGGAGATATATCGAACATGCGGTCAAGATGCATTGATAACAATGGGTGACTGGAACACAAAAGTTCGTAACAGAGAAGAAGAATCAGTAGTTGGAAAACATGGGCTTGGTGACAAATGAAGCTGGAGATAGAATGATTGAATTTTATACAATCAATAACTTATCCATTGCAAATACGTTTTATAAAAAAACATAAACGCAGGTTTTACACATGGATTTCACCTGATGGTATACATAGGAATCAGATCGATTACATCTGCAGAAAAAAATCGCTGGACAAGCTCAATATCAGCTGTGAAAACTAGGCCAGGAGCTGACTGTGGAAGAGACCACGAACTAACTACTCATATGAAAGTTCAAGCTCAAACTGAGGAAAACTGAACCAAATCCACAGGAGCCAAAATATGAGTTTGAGTTCATCCCACCTGAATTTCAGAATCATCTCAGGAACAGGTTTGAGGCCTTGAACACTAATGAGGAAGACCAGATGAGTTGTGGGAGGATGTCAAATGTATCATCCAGGAAGAGTGCAAACGGTTATTACAAAGACAGAAAAGGAAGAAAAGACCAAAATGGATGTCAGAGGAAACTGAAGATTGCACTGGAGCATAGAGAAGTGAAAGCACAAGGAAGAATTCAAGATACTAAAGAGCTGAACAGAAGATTCCAAAAGGCAGCTTGGAATGACAAAGCAAAATATTACTATGACATGTGCGAGGAGCTAGAGTCGGAAAATCAAAAAGGCCGAACTCGTTCAGCATTTCTTAAGCTCAAGGAACTGAGGAACAAATTCAAACCTAGAGTTGCTATAATCAAGGATGCTTTAGGCAGAATACTAAATGATCCAGGAAGTATTAAAAGAAGATAGAAGGAATAGACCAAGTCATTGTATCAAAAGGAATTGGCAGATACAGAAGAATTTAATGAAATAGCATATAAGCTAGAGCCTATGGTGATGAAGGAAGAAGTTCAAGCTGCTTTGAAGGAAACAGCAAAAAATAAGGCCCCAGGAATAGATGGTATACCAATTGACGTATTTCAGCTAACAGATGTTGCCCTGGATGTGCTCACCAAGTTGTGCCAAGAAATCTGGAGAACAACCACTTGGCCAACTGACTGGAAGAGATCTGTATTTGTTCCCATTCCAAAGAAGGGTGACCCAATAGAGTGTAAACTACAGAACAATGCCATTGATTTCACATGCAAGCAAGATTCTACTGAAGATTATCATGCTTGGGACGGTGGAGGGTCGGCACAAGAGGGGAAGACCCTCTATGAGATGGATTGATTCAGTGACTGGGGTAATTGGGATGGGTGTGCCAGAAGCAGTGCGATTGGCACAGGATAGAGCAGGGTTTAGGGCTGTTGTACATAGGGTCATTATGAGTCGTAAACGGCTCAATGACACATAACAAACAACAACACCCCAACTCTGATATCAGTCCCATTTTACAGCAGTGGTACCATGCAGTATTTGTCCTTTTGTGACTGAGATATTTCACTCAGCATAATGTCCTCCAGGGTCACCCGTTTTGAATAATATTGCATGAGTTCCTTGTTTTTCAATGCAGCATAGTATTCCATTGTGTGAATATACCACAGCTTTTCCTATCCATTAATTTGTTGAAGGGTACCTGGGTTGTTTCCAACTCCCTGCTATTGTGAACAAAGGCGAAATAAACATGGGTTGTGCATATGTCAGTTATGGTCTCTTTGGGATATATTCCCAGTAGGGGAATTGCTGGGTCAAATGCTATCTCTATTTGCAACTTTTTGAGAAAGCACCATACCACCTTCCACAGTGGTTGCACCATTTTATACTCCCACCAACAGTGAATAAGGGTTCCAATTTCTCCACAACCTCAGCAGCATTTGTTGCTTGCTGTTCTGTTAAATTTTGCTATTCTGACTGGGGTGAGATGATATAAGTTGTTTTGATTTGCATATCTCTTAGAGCTAGGGATTTCTTCATGTGCTTGCCGGCCATCTGAATGTCTTCTTTGGTCAAGTGTCTATTCAAATCCTATGCCCATTTTTCAATTAGATTATTTATCTTTATCTTGTTGTGGTGTGAAAATGTTTTTAAACAAAATTTTTTCTTTTAATTGTTATTTTAAATTCTTTTTCTCTTTAGAGCAGGTCCCGATCATTATGTTGAGTGGCTAAAAGTCAGATAAAAATTAACTTTTTGATTGGAAGACAGATATCAGGATGGAAAATAGACAAGAAATCTCTCAAAAAAAACTAACAAGGAAAGAAAGGGATATTCAGCATAAAATTCTATCCAAATCCTTGGCTAATTTCTGAAAACACTTGTTGAAAGCTGAGTCCAAGAAACTCAAGTAAAACTAAAATTATCACAATCTAAATTACTAAACATACAACAAAATGGTAAATGGCACCTGTATTCAATTTTTTGAAAAGGCATTTAATGAAGATCGATCCTGGGAAAACTCACACATTGGAGTTAGCAAACCAAAGATTTAAGGCAGTTATTATAATTACGCTTAAGGCCAGAAAGAAAATACTTTCGTTTAATAGGCAAACAGAAACAGACTTTCAGCAGAAAAGCAGAAGCTGTTAAAAGCAACAGAAATTCTAAAGTTTTTAAAGACTAACTGCATGGTCTTGATAGTATTTTGTGGGTAACAAAAGCTAATAAGCACTAGAAATTCTCCAATCTGGAAATCAAAGACCAATTGTTTTAAAGGAACAGATCCTCTATGATTTGTGAGTCAACATCAAAACCTGTAAAATATACACAGGCGACTCTGGTGGTCTATCAGTAAGAAGTTGCACTGCAGTGCAACAATGAATGTATGGAAACCCAAAATATCCGTAAATGTTCATTAAAATTAATAAAATTTAATTTAAGAAAAAAAAAAGTTGCATTACAACCCTAGAGACACACAGTTTGAATCCAGCAGCTGCTCTGTGGGAAAAGGATGGGCAATCTACTTCGGTGTGATTTAATGTCTCGGAAAGCCCGCTGGAGGGTCAGCTATGAGTTAGTTCAGATTCCAGAGCATACAACAAATTATACATAACTCAAGGTGCAAGAAGAAAAATTGAGGGG
>NW_006399829.1:667996-678377 GCF_000299155.1 Elephantulus edwardii | reverse complement strand
TCCCCACTGGACCCTCATCATTTCCTTCACCTGCTCCCCCAACCGACCAAACTGTGCAGCTCTGCAACTGCATCCTGGCCCATCTTCACCCTTCTGCCCCCAACCCTCACCTCCTTGTACCCCCAATATGTTTTTCCCAACAAAAAAAATTTAAAAAAATAATAATAATAAAAAGAAGAAAAATTGAGAAAGGGACAGAACACACTGTGGCAAAAATTTCCCAAAAATTTATCAAAGGACATAAATTTACAATATTAAGAAGTCCATTAAACTACTAGCAAAAAAACCCACTTTTCAGCACATCATACCAAACTGCTGAAACAAAGAT
Organism: Elephantulus edwardii; assembly: GCF_000299155.1. Classification (NCBI taxonomy): domain Eukaryota; kingdom Metazoa; phylum Chordata; class Mammalia; order Macroscelidea; family Macroscelididae; genus Elephantulus; species Elephantulus edwardii. The sequence continues at coordinate 678,049 of NW_006399829.1, read as the reverse complement.
AAAAAAGGTTTTGGGAAAAGCACCACACCCCTTCAAAACATCCAAAGGCATATGACACATTATATATATAAACAATGTCCAAAGAAAGTCAGTACACAGTGGAACTATATCTATGAAGTGCTCCAAAAGAAGAACTAGCAACTTGGAAATTTTTTTCCAGAAATAAAATTCTTCTAGTATAAAAGCAAAATAAAAGTTATTTTTTAAACCAAAGGTAGACTTATACTACAACAAATGTCAAAGGGCATTCTTCTAGCTGGAGGGTTGTTATAGTAAATGGAAGGTCAGATCTTCTGGAAGAAATAAAGTACACTGAAAGTACTCTGTTGTACAGAGGGTCTCGAGGCGTCACAAGTGACTCGACGGCATATAACAACAACATGGAAAGTATATAAAGTATTCCAAAATCAAAGAAGTCTTAGTGTAAATTTTTCTTTTGTTTTGTTTTGTACCCATGCTGTTGATTTCTAACTGTAACAGTTTGATCAAGACATTGAATAAATGTCTTCTTGGAAAAAAAAAAAAAAAAACCAAAATGTGCAACAATCAATGAATATTTTTTTTTTTAATAAAAGACAGGCTATATGGCTCTCAAAAGACTGAAATATTTATTATCTGGTTCTTGATGGGAAATGTTTGTTTCTTTTAATGTACATAAAGATGCCCATATGCTTTATAGGTTAAGCAAACAGGCAACGAGCTTCCATGTCATTGAAAAAGACTTTTAGTTCCATATAGATATTCCTATTTCCTATGAAAGGAAAGTTCTGGTGGCCTAGTGGTAAGAAGCAGCGCTGCAATGTAGAAGGTACAGGGTTCATATCCATCAGCTGCTCCACAGGAGAATGGGCGATCTCCTCTCGTGCAGTTAACTGTCTCTGAAAACCCACTGGAGAGTCAGCTATAAGTCAGTTTCAACTTGACAACAAAAACAAAAACTACAGAAAAGATCTAGATGAATATCAACTAAGAGTTTCCTGTTAGCCTAGACAAGCTCATGACCAAAATATTAAAGATCTGTGCCTAAAAATAGATAAACACGAAATTATACAGTATGCTTTGAATTGTGGTTGGAGAAGAGTACTGAGTTTCTCATGGACTACAGAAAAAACAAGCAAGTCAGTGTGTTCCATAGAGGCAAGGATGGCAAAACTTCATTTTACATACTTTGGGCATGTTGTCAGGAGAGACCCAGTTCTTGGAAAAAGACATTATGCTGATAAAGGTGGAGGGTCAGAGAAAGGGAGGTAGAACAAGATGGATTGACCCAGTTACTGTAACAATGGACTCAAGTGTATCAGAGATTGTGAAGATGATGTAGTATAAGGCAAGTCATAGTTGATGTGACAGCAAGAAACAAAAAGTATTTTTTTTTCTTACAAGCATCAGAAAAATGGAACTCGAACAATAAGTTTTGCTCAGTATATTATAATTGATCAATAAAGAATTTATAGAACAATCAAAAATATACTTAACCAATGTCATTGGTACGTACTGAGTTAATTCTGACATTGTTGTGCATTGAGTGAATTCTGTATGTAGCAACCTTACATGCAACAGAAGAAAATGTTGCATAGTTTGGTCTTCCTCACAACTGCAACTATCTCTGTGTCTATGGAAACAGCCAATGTCAATCCATTTCCTGAAGCCTTCCTCTTTTTCTCTAACTTCTTTCTCTAACTTCTAATGTACAAGACTTGTCTTTCTCCAGGGATTGGCCCCTGCTAATTAATGATAACCACTTGGCCAACTGACTGGAAGAGATCGATATTTGTTCCTATCCCAAAGAAAGATGACCCAACAGAATGTGGAAACTACAGAACAATCTCACTGATTTCACATGCAAGCAAGATTTTACTGAAGATTATCCAAAAACGACTGAAACAGCACATCAACAGAGAACTACCAGAAGTCCAGGCTGGGTTTAGAAGGGGTCGTGGTACTTGAGATATTGTAGCTGATGTTAGATGGATCTTGGCTGAAAGCAGGGAATACCAGAGGAATGTCTGTCTGTGTTTCATTGACTATGCAAAGGCATTTGACTGTGTAGATCATAACAAACTATGGCTGACTCTGAGAAGAATGGGAATCCCAGAACACTTGATCGTTCTAATGTGAAACTTATACTTGGACCAGGAGGCAGTCGTCAGAACAGAGCAAGGGAACACTGCATGGTTCAAAATTGGGAAGGGTGTACGCCAGGGATGCATCCTATCTCCATACCTTTTCAACATATATGCAAAACAGAATAATCAGGAGGCTGGGCTCTATGAGGAGAAATGTGGGGTCAAGATTTTTGGACGATTTATCAACAATCTGCGTTATGCGGATGACACAACCCTGCTTGCTGAAACTGAGGAGGACCTGAAGCGCCTGCTGCAGAGTGTCAAGGACTGCAGCCTACAATATGGATTGAGGCTCAATGTCAAGAAGACAAAGATTCTCACCACTGGACCAATTGGCAGCATAAGGATGGATGGTGAAGAGATTGAGATTGTACACAGCTTCAGTTTGCTTGGCTCTACTATCAACACTCTTGGCACCAGCAGCCAGGAAATTAAAAGAGGAATTACAATGGGAAAGTCTGCTGTCAGAGACCTCTCCAAGATACTAAAGAGCAACGAAGTCAGTCTGGAGACTAAAGTGTGCCTGATACAGGCCATGGTCTTTGCAATTACTTGCTATGCATCAGAAAGGTGGACAATGATTAGAGATGATAGAAAGAGAATTTGAGCTGTGGTGCTGGAAAAGAGTAATGAATATGGACTGCTAGGAGAACAAACAGGTACGCCGTGAAGAGGGTTAAACCAGGATCCTCCTTGGAGAAAAGAATTCTGAAGCTTCATCTGACATACTATGGACATGTTGCAAGGCGGGATCAGTCCTTGAAGAGGGACATCATGCTTGGGAGGGTGGAGAAATAGCACAAGAGAGGAAGACCCTCGATGAGATGAATCTATTCAGTGACTGGGATAATGGGGGTAGGTGTATCAGAGACAATAATACTGGCACAGGATAGAGCAGGGTTTAGGGCTGTTGTACACAGGGTCACTGAGTCACAGGTGACTCAACGGCACATAACAACAACAACAATAAAAATAACCCCAAAGAAAGATTCTTCTGAATGAAGAATTTTGGAAAAGGACAAAAGATCTAAAAGTAAAAAAATATGAAAAATAATGTAAGCTTTTCAACATCTTTCCAACTCTATATAGTTTTACTCTCCTGACAAAAACCATAGACTTTTTTTTCAATATTCCATCTGGAATATATCAGTAAAACTCAGTTGTTTATAATATGATACAGAATTTTTTCACAGCCCTCAAAACATACAATTGACTAAAATGGTACAAATTCCACAAACCTTACTATTAGGAATTTCTGCATAGATTTTATTATAAGCCCAGAAAATAAAAACCAGATAGATACCTGGAAGATGACTTCAAGCTATCTCTGATCACATTTAAGCCAGAAGATGTTGGTTCAATGTCTTCATTTTGCCTTCTTAATTCTTTTTCTCTGTTCATTTCTTCCTCTTTCTCTCTTGCTTCTAAAGAGATAAAAACCACAGCTTCTTTATCCAAAATCTCTGTAAATGTTCATTAAAACTAATAAAATTTAATAATAAAAAAGAGATAAAAACAACCACGTAGATGTCAAGAAAAGGTGAAAATGAAAAGTCAGAAAGGTGTTTATTAAGAGGTTCCTGGTGGCAACAAAAGAAAATTAAAAAGCTAAATATACACCACTGGAAAAATATTTGCACAAAATTCTTCTATGTCAACATAGTATTAAATGCTGCTGCGATGCAGGAGTGTAAAAAACACTCACAGATATGCTCTGGGAAAGCAGCATGCACACACAATAGTATATGGACCATGACTACAATGCAAAAAGATATCAAGACCTGCATGTATAAAATGATAAAGCACTCAATTATTATTAATTTATTTTTTACACTTAATGTCCTTAAATTCAGTACTTCATTTATGTCTAAATTTTCTCCACTGATTTTCAGCAAGGTGTTTTTGCTGTTATGTACCATTAAGTACGACTAATACTAATCATATGAACAACAGATCTGAACTCTGTCCTATCCTATCCCTCAGCATCTCTGACACGCTTGAGCACATTGCTGGATTAGCTGTGTCAATTCATCTCATTAAGGGTCTTCCTCTCTTTCATTGTTACTAGCCTTTCCAAGTATGCTGTCTTTTTTCCTAGGAGCTCTAGTGGCTTAGTGATAAGCAACTGCACAGCCAATCTAAAGGCACATGGTTCAAATCTGCCAGTTGCTCCATGAGCAAAGGATGGGCTATTTCCTCCCATGCAATTAATTGTATCTTAAAACCCAGTGGAGGGTCTGCGATGAGTTGGTTCTGACTCAATTATAGATAACAACTCCAAGCCCCTCCTAACTATATGTCCAGGGAGAAGAAGCTTCACAATCTTTGCCTCTAAAGAGCAATCTGCTGCACCTTCTGCAAGACATAGCTTTTTGAGAAAATTTCCTCTATTTTAGGTTCTATAACTTCTCAGAGAAGTAGAAAAGGAAAAAATTATTTTAAAAAATCAATTTATTCCTCTAATAATCTCACTCTGACAACGTTTTGAACTGCGACAAACAAGGTCATTTAAGTTGGAGTAAAGAGGACGGCATCTAGCTGTTGACTCACAGAAAAAGAAAGCACTGTATCAAGTCAGATTCCAAATGCCACCACCCACAACACCCTGAGGCCATCTCTAATACTCTTCCATTTAATCCTTAGAAAAAGCCACTCAAAATTAACCAATAGCACCTATAACCAGGACAGAACAAAACAGATGAATGAAACCTTCTAAGAACCAAGTCCCTATGTACATCAAAAAAACTTTCCAACAGGTTAAGAAGGAAACCCACAGATTGGAAAAATATTTGGCAAGGCCATTATCTGATAAGGAACTTATATCTAACATTTATTGAATATTCCAGCAACTCAACAAGAAAAAAGTAAACAACACAATCACAAAATGAATGCAGGATATGAATAAATAATTCACCAAGAAGACATTAAGATGGCAAACAAGCACAAAGAAATTTTCAAAATCCCTAGCTATCAGAACGATGCAAATCAACACAACTATATCATCTCACTCCAGTAACAATAGCAAAGTTCAACAGGGCAGCAAACAACAAATACTAGTGAGGTTGTGGAGAGATTGAAACTCTTATTCACTGATGGTGAGAATGTAAAGCTAGAAAGCAGTTCTAGAACTTTCCCAAAAAAGTGGAAACAGAAATACCACTTGACCCAGCAATTCCACTACTGGGCATATACCCTATAGAAATCAGAGCCCTAACTCAAACAGAGGTAAGCACACCTATGTTTATTGCTGTGTTGTTCACAATAGGAAAGAGAAGTAATCCAAGTGCCCAACAAGCGAATGGATAGAAAAACAATGGATAGTAAAGTCACAGTGGAATACACTGAAAAACAATGAAATAGTAAAACACTACACAACATGGGAGAGCCTTAAAGACATTATGCTAAGGGAATTATCTGTCACAAAAGGACAAGTAGTACATAACATTGCTGCCATAAAATACAACAAATATGGGGAGGATAAGAAGGGGATGGGGAAAGAATGGACAGATAATGAACACTGCATTAGAACAGATGAGGGGAAGAACTGTCCAAAAGGAATATATGATTATGCATTATATGTATGAGAACAATCTGGAACAAGGGCTACATTGTAGGGAGGGCTGAGGATGGACAAAAGTGGGAGGGCAGAAAATGTGCAACAATTTAAAAAAAGAGGGGGGAAAATTAACCAAAAGGAAATAGCAATAATAGAAAGCTGGACTCTAAAATTTAGCACTTACTGCTGCTGGGATATGGATGATGAGCAAGCAGATATTCAGCAAACACAACAAAGAACAATATAGCCTTTCATTTGAAAACATGGTTACAACCACGTTTCCTCTTTCCAGAAAGAGGTAAGACAGTATTACACCTCTAGCTTAGGTTTACCATGCTTACGTGAAACCTATACTTAGATAAGACATCATCCAAACAAAACAGGTAAAGAAGGAAGAAGTTCAAGCTGCAGTGACGGCCTTGGCAAAAATACTAAGTCCTGAGCAGTCAATGAAATACCAATAGGCATGTTTCCACTAACAGATGGAGACCTGGACATGTGCACCAGTTTATTCCAGGAAATTTGGAGGATAGCTGCTTGGTCAAATGAAACTAACAAATCCCTATTTGTTTCCATGTCCAAGAAAGGTGATCCAACAAATGTATCAAACAATACAAGTGATATCACATGGAAGTAAAATATTGCTGAAGATCATCCAAAAATGGCTAGAATATTATGTTGAAAGAAAACTGTCAGAATTTCAAGCTGGATTTAGAAGAGGCCTTAGCACCAAGGACATCAATGCTGGTGTCAAATGGATCCTGGCTAAAACAGAGAATACCAAAGAATATCTATTTGTGTTTCGTTGACTATGCAAAGGTATTTGACTGCGGATCACAACAAATTACTGGTAACACTGAGAAGAATGTGAATCCCAGAACACTTAATTGAGCTCATACAAAACCCATAACTAGATCAAGAAGCTGATGTACAAACAGAGCAAGGGAACATCACATTGTTTCAAATGGATGCAATATGGATTTTATCTCAAAGAAGACAAAAATTCTCACCACTGGGTCAAGAGGCAATTATTATGAACGGTGGAGAAAAGACTGAAGTTCTCACTGATTTTGTCTTACTTGGATCTACAATCTACAAACCTGGCACCAGCAGTCAAGAAATCTAAAGACATATTGCATTGGGTAATTCGGCTAACAACGATATCAGTTCAAGGATTAAAGTGTGCCTGATCCAAAATACGGTCTTTTCAATTACGTCTTATGAATCTGAAAGTTAAACAAAGTTAAAAAGTTAAAGCAAAATGATTAAAAGATGATAAAAGAAGAATTAATGTCTTGAGTTTTGTATTGAAGTCCCATGGATTGCCAGAAAGACAAACAAACATGTCTCGGAGAAAGTACTGCCAGGGGTGTTCCTTGGAGGCAAGGACAGTGAAGCTTCCTCTCACATACTTTGGAAAGGTTGTTAGGAGGGCCCAGTCCTTCACATCAGGGCTCAGAAGGTGGAAAAGTCTCATTCCAAAATTCTTGTCATATAAGATACCAAGTTTTCATTAGCATTGGGCCATTTTTTTCAATTGGTTGGTTTTGTTGTTGTTGGTTTTTTATTTAAGCCTCTTGTTTAGAGTCAACAAGACCTCAGTGGAGGGCAAACTAGTTACCACCAAGGAACTCCATATAGCTGAATAGGACCATAACTACTCAAATCATTTTGTATCATATGCACAAGAGAGGAAGACCCCATATGAGATGGATTGATACAGTAACTGGGGCAATGGGGGTGGGTGTGTCAGAATTAGTGAGACTGGCTCAGGACAGGGCAGGGTGCAGAGGTGCTGAGTAGTTGGCTACAGGTTGCGGGAGACTCGACGGGACATAACAACAACATCATATGCTTTAGCAGAAGAAATTTACTTACATGTTATGTTTAAGATATTTGTAAATACACCCTGAATAGCTTATTTTTTATATTTGGCTATGTTGTTAAGTGTCAAGTCAGAGCGACCTCTATCTGACCTTCTAGCAGATTTTGAGAAGCTGCAAATTGCCCTGGAGATTACCATAAAGCAGCTGGTAGATTTGAACCATGTATCATTGGACTGGCAGAGCAATTCCTAACCACAAAGCCTAACAAGACTTACATGATAATATTCAAGTTTTAAAGTACTTTTAGATGTGATTATAGTACTCTGATTAAGTTTTTATTTATAAAGGATCTTCATTTATTAAAGACATATACTAAACTATCTAAATATGTTTAGGATTTGTTCAAAATAATTTGAGAGAAGGAGGCTGACTGAAATAAGCCTGGTCATGGGAACTTAAGTCTGAGGGCTAGGACATGGGAGCATATTACTATCATTTTCTACATGTCTGAAGTCTCCTATAATAACAAACATCTTTTTAAAGTCCTTATTCCTTGGAAAAGGATATCAGGCTTGGAAAGATAGAGGGTCAGCAAAGGAGAAGATTCTAACAAGATGAATTGACACAATGACTACAGCAACGGCCTCGAGTGTGTGAAATGATGAAGATGACACAGGATAGGGCAGGGTTCTGGTCAGCTGTTCACAGGGTCGCTATGAGTTACACTCAACTTGATGGTACCTAACAACAACATGAAGAACTTATCATAACCAAAGAAATTTTTCTTGAAAAGACACACACACACACAAAAAAAAATCTGTCATATATACCTTCTGTTACATCTCTCCCTTCTCTTGTATATGAATGTTCTGGATCATACCCAAAATACAACAGCCATTAATCTGCCATCAAACCAGAAAGTGTGAAACATAAGGTATTTATGAAGTGTCTTATTAAAAAAAAAAAAAAAAAGTTGTCACTGAACAGATTCTAATTTAGAATGATTCCCTGTGTGTCAAAACAGAACTGTGCTCCGCAGGACTTTCAGTGGCTGATTTTTCAAAAGCATATCTTTCTTCTGAGGCACCCGTGTGGACTTAAAGCCCTAATCTTTCCATCAGCACTCAAGCTAACCATCTGCACCAACCACAGAATGCAAATGTCTGACACAACTCATTAAGGCAGGGATTCAACAGCAGCAGCCTCATTCACTTTGTGCCCCAGTTTTCTATACTGTCTGGCTCAACAGTCAGTGGTGTACATAGCTCTGAGAACCACCACGGGCCCAGCCTTCCAAATACTGGTTCCACTGCAGGCAGGGAAGAAAAAAATGAATGAGAGTCAGGGAGAGGTAGGAGAAGTAATATGGAAATTGCTATCCAGCTTCCTAAAGGCTTAATTCGAAAGCTTATTTTTTTCATACCATATTTTTTTTTTTATTTCAACACTCAAACCTCTCATCTTATTTATACAGATGCAACTTTCACATGTAAAAAAAAAAAGGCCACACTGAATTGTTTCCAGAAGAAACACTGCAATTCTTGTATTAACTGCCAACCCACTTGTGTAAGATGCATATATTAAAACAGTAAAAAGACAGACACATGGACTTTTCTTACCCAGTGTTTTGCGACTTCTTTCAACAGCTGTTCTTCGAGTCTGTTCAAACATTGCCTCCAGATCAAACGTGCGGGCTTTTTTTCCTAAAATAGGATCAAATGGCACACTGTGACTGTCTCAAACAAAACAGACAAGAACTTATTGTTTGTTATTATGTATCATCGAGTCGCTTGCACAATATATACAATAGCCCTGAGACCTGCTCTATCCTGTGCCAACTTTACTGTCTCTGACACACCTACCCTCATACCCCAGTCACTAAATCAATCCATCTCACTGATGACAAAAATCTAGGTACTCAATAAAGACTCACTGGTTTATCAAGCACTACTTCGTTTTAGTTGTTAGGTGTTATCCAGTTTGTTACTACTCCTAGCAAAGCCATCCTGTCAATCTGTGCTACAATCACTGTGCCAATCCATCTCATTTAGGGTCATCTTCCCTTTCACTGACTCTACTTTTCCCAGCAGAATGTCTTCTTTCAAGGACTGACCCTTTATGACAACACACCCAAAGTATGCTAGACAAAGTTTCACCACCTTTGCCTCCAAGGAGCACCCTGGTTGCACTTCCTCCAAAGCAGATATGCTTATTCTTTTGGCATTACACAGAATAGTCAATATTGTTCTCCAACACAATCCAAAGCCTTTAATTCTTTGGTCTTCCTTATTCATTGTTCAATTTTCGCACACATACATGTTGTTGATGTTGTTATGTGCCATCGAGTCGTTTCCGACTCATAGCGACCCTATGCACAACATCTCTAAACCCTGCTCTATCCTGCGCCAACCGCACCACCTCTGACACACCCATCCCGATTACCCGAGTCACTGAATCAATCCATCTCATAGAGGGTCTTCCCCTCCTGCGCTGTCCCTCCACCCTCCCAAGCATGATGTCCCTCTCCAAGGACCCGTCCCTCCTG
>NW_006399829.1:664696-666646 GCF_000299155.1 Elephantulus edwardii | reverse complement strand
ATCCTTGATTACAGCAACTCTAGGTTTGAATCTGTTCTTCAGTTCTTTGAGCTTAAGAAATGCTGAGCGAGTTCGGCCCTTTTGATTTTCTGACTCTAGTTCCTCGCACATTTCCTTGTAGTATTTTGCTTTGTCATTCCGAACAGCCTTTTGGAATCTTCTGTTCAGCTCTTTAGTATCTTGAATTAGTATCTTTAGTATCTTCCTTGTGCTTTGGCTTCTCTACGCTCCAGTGCAATCTTCAGAGTTTCTTCTGACATCCATTTACTGAAAATATCATGGCTTGTGTCGGGTTCATCCTAGTCTATAGACCGAAATCCTTGCTTTCTTAGCACTTTAAAAGAGGCACTTAACAGCTAATGTTCCCAACATAGTATATCTTTTGATTTCTTGGCTGCTACTACCATAGGCATTGTTGCTTTGTGCCATTGAGTCACCTGTGACTCATAGCCACCCTATGTACAATACCTCTGAACCCTGCCCTATCCTGAGCCAATCTCACTGATTCCAACACACCTACCACCATTTCCCAAGTTACTGCATCAATCCATCTCATCTGGAGCCTTCCTCTTGGCTTGTCCCTCCAACCTTCGAACCATGATGTCTTTCTCCACAGCCTGGTCCCTTCTGGCTACATGCCCAAAGTATGTAAGATGGAGCTTCAAAATCTTAGCCTCTAGAAACTAGTTTGATTTCACCCTCTCCAGGACAGACCTCTTTGTTCTCTTGGCTGTCCATGGCATATTCAATATTCTTCTTGAGCACCACAACTCAAAGGCAACAATTCTTCTTCTGTCATCCTTAGTCACTGTCCTGCTCTCTGATGCATAGCAAGTAACTGCAAAGACCATGGCCTGAATCAGGCACACTGCCATGGGCATTAGACTACTCAACTTTAATATAGCTCCAATATAACCATAAAATATTTAAGAAAGAGCTTCTCTCTCCCAGAGAATTTTCTACATCTAATCACTAAGTACCACTAATGAGTCAACTCTCCACCTGCTTCTAGGCCCTGAAACTACATTCAAAACCCTATGTACTCCTTTTGAAATCAACAGATCAAATATTTTTGCAGGAGGCTGTAGGAAGAATTGTTGTTGTTGCTATTTGACTTTGAATTGATGCCTATTTATGGCAACCTGTGTGTGTAAAGTAGAACCACTTCACGGTTTTAAGGCTGTGATTTCTTAAAAGCAGATCACTAGACCTGTCTTCAGAGACACCTCTGGGGAGATTCAAAACATCAACCTTTCTGTTAATAGGAGAGCAATTAATTATTCCTGCCACTCAAGAACTCCTCTGAATTAAAAACATCCACACACTAATTCCTGGAACCAATGTTATATTATATGACAAAGGCTTTTGTAAATTTATGTAAGGGGATTGTTGTTAGCTGCTGTAGAGTCGGCAGAGACTCATGGTAAAACCGTATGTTACAGAGCAAAACTGTTGCACTTCACTTTTCTTGGTTGTAATCTTTACACAAATAGTTCATCCGGTCTTTATCCTGAGTTTAAATTGTCAACAATTAGGTAAGTAGCCAATAACAAACTGTCTGGACCACCCAGGTTCATTGCAATTAAAATACAGACTTTAAAATGGGAAAGTTATCCTGCAATATCCTTGAGGTTACAATCTAATCACATGAGCTCGTAAAGCAACCAAAGCAGAAAACGAAAAAATGTGAAGCCTCAGAAGGAATAAAGGCACAGTTTATATAATATCAGAAAGGGCTATCTCTTGAAGAACCACTGTCAACTCTGCAGCTCTCAGTCTGACATGGCTAAGAAATAACTCCCTAAATCAAGAAACACTCTCCGACATCAGGGTTGGGGTAAGACTGAGAAAAACTGGATAAATTACGTATACTGTATTGAAACAGATGAGGGAGAGAACAGATTAAAAGCAATATATGATTGGGTATTATGGTTATCACAAGAGTCCAGA
>NW_006399829.1:661249-663026 GCF_000299155.1 Elephantulus edwardii | reverse complement strand
TTACCCCCACCCCAATGCCAGCCTCATTCTACAACAGTGGCACCATATAGCATTTGTCCCTTTGTGACTGAGATACCTCACTCAGCATAATATCCTCCAGGATCACCCATTTTGAATAATATTGCATGAGTTCCTTGTTTTTTAATGCAGCATAGTTAAAATTAATAAAATAAAATTTTTAAAAAAAGAAACACTCTCCTCCAACTAGCTCATAAATTAATTCTCTCCCTATGTGGAACTGGCATTGAGGATTCTCCTTCAAAGGGTCACTATGAGTCGCCTGCGACTCGACGGCACTTAACAATAACATGCGGAACTTACACCTGAGCCAGGAAGTAGTCCTCAGAACAGAGAACGGAAAACACTGCATGGTTCAACATCAGGAAAGGAGTGTTAGGGATGCATCCTGTCTTCATACCTTTTCAATCTAAATGCAGAACAGATCATTCAGGTGAGTGGGCTTTATAAGGAGTAATGTGGTATAAGGATTAGAGGAAGACTCATCAACAACCTGCTATGAAGATGACACAACCCTGCTTGCTGAAACTGAGGAGGACCTGAAGCACTTGCTGCAGAAAGTCAAGGACTGTAGTCTTCAATTTAGATTGAAGCTCAACATCAAGAAAACAAAGATTCTAACCACTGGGCCAACTGGCAGCACCATGATGGATGGAGAAGAGATTGAGGTTGTTAACAGTTACAGCTTACTCGGTTCCATAACCAACACTCTTGGCACAAGCAGTCAGGAAATCAAAAGATGAATTGCATTAGGTAAATCTGCTGTCAGGGACCTTTCCAGAGTACTGAGAAGCAACAATGTCAGTTTAGAGACTAAGGTGTGCCTGATCCAGGCCATCGTCTTCCCAACTACTTGCTATGGATCAGAGAGTAGAACAATGACTATGGATGACAGAAGAATTGATGTTTTTGAGTTATGATGCTGCAGAAAAGTCCTGAACATACCATGATTAGCCAACAAAGCAAATAGGTCTTGACTAGGATTTTGAAGCTCTATCTAACATACTTTGGCCATGCTGCCAGAAAGGACCTGTCTCACGATATTATGCTTGGAAGGCTGAAGGAACAGCGCAGGAGAGGAAGACCCCATATGAGATACAGTAACTAGGGCAATAGGTACAGGTGAGTCAGAAGCAGTGAGACTGGCTCAAGACAGGACCAGCTGCAGAGCTGTTATACACAGGGTCCCTGAGTCACAGGCAACTCGATGGCACATAACAAGGAATTCTCAGAATAGAGGATGGATGGGGAAAAGTGTCAAGTAATGAACACTGGAGCCAAGATGTCACTTTGAGGACTAAGTTGCACCTGACACAAGCCAATTTTCAATTGCCCCATATGCATTTGAAAGTTAGTGACTAAGTAAGGAAGAGATAAGAAAAATCTATCGCTTTGATCAAAACAACTATGAGATATCATATCACCCCAGTAAGAATAGCAAAATAGAACAGCAAGCAACACATGCTGACGAGGATGTGGAGAAACTGGAACTCTTACTCACTGTTGGTGGGAATGTAAGATGGTGTAACTATTGTGGAAGGCGGTGTGGTGCTTTCTCAAAAAATTGCAAATAGAGATACCATTTGACCCAGCAATCCCATTACTGGGAATATACCCCAGAGAGACCATGTCTGCCATCCAAGCAGATTTATACACACCCATGTTTATCACAGCTTTGTTTACAATAGCAAAGAGTTGGAAGCAGCCTAAGGGCCCATCAACAAACAAATGGATAGAGAAGCTGTGGTATATCCACACA
>NW_006399829.1:648766-660249 GCF_000299155.1 Elephantulus edwardii | reverse complement strand
TGGGAATTGTATACTAATGAAGGAATTTTTTTTTCTCTTCGGTGGGGGAAGCGAGCTGGTGGGGAGGGGTGGGCAGGGAAAAAAGTGCGGCAATGAATGAATGGAAATCCAAAACCTCTGTAAGTGTCTATTAAAATCAATAATAATAATAATTTTTTAAAAATCTATCGCTTTGAACTGTAGTGCTCCGGAAGGGCACTGAATAGACCATGAATTGCCTAAAAATGAAGAAATCTGTCTTGGAAGAAAAGAAACCAGAACGTCCCTTAAAAGTAACGATGGTGAAATGCCGTGGCACATAGTTGGGCATGTGGTCAAGAAAGGGCAGTTGCTGGACAGAAATGTCATAATGTTTGATAAAGTGGAGAGTCAAGGAAAATGGGAAAATCCCCAACGCGATGTACTGCTACAGGGGCTAAAACAAAAGGCTTCAACAATACAACCATGATGGTGAAGATGGGGCAGCAAAGGGAGATGTTTCGGTCCTTTGTGCATCGCGTCACAGTGACTCAGAACTGAACCAACTCGAACGAACCTAACAACAAACAACATAAGAGCTGACTGGGAGATGGTGAAGTGAAAGTGCAGGGAAGGGATGACAGTGCGACATACTCTCCTAAAGAGTGGCTCCTGACTCATCTGCAACAGAAGACGTGACTCTTCCCAAAGCAATCACTCACCGAACCCCGTAAAGCCCATGGTGACTGCCAGTTGTGGGTCAGGTCCAGACTCCTCTGCGCCTGTCACTGGGTTAAAAACAGAGAGGAGGTCTTGTTAGCGTGGTGCCCGCGGCCACTCAAGGCTGGCACGCCCCTCAAATCCCCGGGCTTGTTGCATTGAACCCACCTTCGCTGGTCCCAGGTCGCTCCATGGCTGTAGACCTGCATTAGAATGAGCCACAGCGCTAGCGCAGCAAGCACTGAAGACTGGCGGCAAACTCAAGCGGAAGTGTTGCCTGAGAACGTCATCGCCACTGACAAAAACAAGAGCGGCACCACACACAGAGGCACCGAGGCTCCGGCAGCAGCGCCGCCCTGGCGGGCAGGAGGGGAAGAAGCACCGAGGATATTCCTCAGAACTACACACTGGAGAAAAATATTTTTTTTGTTGTTTTTATTTCTCTCATATTTTTTTCTGTTGTTGTTGTGTGCTGTCAAATCGGATCTGACTGGTACAAGAGGAGATTTCCCCTCCTTCTCCAGCTGGTGGATTTGAACCATGAACCTTTGAGATTGCAGTGTAGCTTCTTACCACTAGGCCACCAGAGCTCCCTGAGAAAAATATTTTATCTAAAGTTTCAAGAACTCTTTTTTTTTTTAATTTAACATAACTTGTAATTTCTTAAACATGTATGTATATGGACAATCTCCCCCCTTATGATTTACTGCCTCTGAAAACCTGCTGCAGAATCAGCTATGGAGGGACAACACACAGTAACAATGAATTAGTACATTTATTTAGTCTCTGCAGTAAGCTGGAGGCACAAAGCTGAAACCCTGATCTTTTCTATGTTAAGCACCATCGAGTCGACTACACTGATAGCAACCCTATGAACAACGGGTCTGAACCCTGCCCCATCCTGTGCCACCCTCAGCATCTCCTGTATCCTTGAGCCCATTGCTACAGTTAAGGGTCTTATCTTTCGCCTACTCTCCACCTTTCTAAGCAAGCATGGTGTTCCTATTCAAGGATTTCCAAGAAATGACCCAGTTAGTGAAGCAATAGGCTTGCCGATGTCAGGGATGATGAGGATGACACAGAATAAGACAGGATTAAGATCTGATGTTCATAGGATCACAACTCAATCAGCGCTTAATAAAAACAACAACATTGTTGCAGTCGCTATACCAATTCATCCTGATGAGGATTTTCCCTTCTTCAGCTGATCCCACACCTTTCCAAACGTGACGTCTTTTTCAAAGGATAAGTCCCACCTAACAATATGTTCAAAATTTATGAGACAATTTTCACCATCCTTACCTCTAAGGAGCACTCTGGTTGAACTTTCTCCAAGAAGTATTTGTTTGTTCTTTTGGTTGGCCGTGAGATATTCAGAGCTCTTCTCTAACAACTATAACCCAACTGATTTTGACTCTCTACATAAGGTGTTGGGCTGCTAACTCCCTGAGAGAAAGACAGGCTGACTCCCTCTGAACCTGATAGAAGGTCACTATGACTTTAATTCAACTCCTTAGCAGTGGACTGCAAACATTTTTTTGGTATGATTGTTTGCAGAACAAAAGTAAATCTCCTCTCATGCCGTTTACAACCCTAAAAACCAGCTGGATGGTCAGCTTGAGGTATTTCCAACTTAAGGGCACACGATCAATAAGTTACGCTAAAAATTGACAGCATTTCCATTATCTCAGATCACTGAAGTAGGGCCAATGCATGTCCAGTCCTATCAAGTGTTGTTAAAAAAACCCCCAAAACATTCATACAGTAACTCATTAACCTCACTACTAAGCTTAGTCCTGTTTCTCCATTTATATTTTTTCCATACACCCTAAATTATAATTATCAAGTCTAATGCTATTTCCAGAGGCCAGAAGCTGAGCTGCAATCTTGAAGTAATGAAGTTCGAGGCCACCAGCTGCTCGATGGGAGAAGGATAGGCAATCTCCTCCCGCACAGTTAAATGCCTCTGAAAACCCACTGGAGGGTCAGCTATGGGTCGGTTCTGATTCGATGATGCACAACCATAAACAATAACGCTATTTCCATTGCTTTTAGAATAAAAATTAAAATTATTAACTTGTCTCCAAAGTCCATCCTGTCTTGCATCTTGTATCCAGGTTCTACCACAGCATTCTTCCTTCAGTTTGACAAATACTCTCAGAACACAGAGTTCTAATGGACCTGACTCCTCACCAACTCTTGTGGCCTTCATTTTGCCCTAGGCATCCCTCAGATTTCAAATTAAACTTCACTTGTTCTTGTAAAGAGAACTATAAAATGCTGAGCTGCTAACCAAAATGTCTGTATTATCCTTTGACCCTTCAAGTTTCTCCTTAGGAGAAAGATGGGAAATCTCCACCTATTATGATTTACACCGTCAGGACCCCATGGGAGTTTGTTCTGAACTGAAACCTGCTTGATGGCAATATTGGAAACAGGAGTGGCATGCACTTCCTAAACAGCATGCCTCTGGAAACTCTATGAACTGTGAGAAATATAGTTATTGAAAGGCTTCAAGTCTTTTGTTCATAGAGTCGCTATAAGTTATGCTCAACTTGATGACAATCAAAAACAACAACAGATGGCAATAAATGTTCTTAGAAGTATTTACCTACTTTACAGACCTCCTTGAGTTTGAAGGTACCTTGAGAAAGCTCTCAGCTGCTACTGAAAATGTCAGTAGTGTGACTCCATTAGAATGTAGCCAACTGAAAGAAAGATGAGAAGTGAGAACTTGCTCCCACAAATATCTACCACTCAGGAAACCTTATGGGACAGTTCAATTAGAGTCATTATGAGTCAGAATTAACAGCAGTGGGGATAGACCTTCTCCAACTAAATTAAGGTCTTCTATCATGTAATACCAATATGAGGGCTCAGTCTCCAGCGAAGACTTGATGCCTTGGATTTGTGGTGCTGAAGAAGAGTTTGGACTGCCAAGAGAATGAACAGGTCTTTCCTTGAGAGGGTGAAACCAGGTTGCTCACTGAAGGCAAAGATTTTAAAACTCCATCTCACATACTTTGGGCATGTTGCCAGGATGGACCAGTCCTTGGAGAAACACACCATGTTTGGAAGGACAGACAGTCAACGTGGGTGAGGAAAATCCCAGTTCAGTGGGTTGACACAGTGACTGTGGTAATGGGGGCAAGTGTGTCAGAGACAGTGAGATCTTCCCAAGATAGGGCAGGTTGCAGAGGTATTATAGGGTCTCTTAGAATCAAAGTCAACTTGATGGTATGTAACAACATCATGTAATTCAGTATGTCTCCATAGTACAATGTTTGCATAGACACCCTGTAAGTTTTTGTTGTATGAAAAAAGTGATTAAGAAAAAATAATTCTCTCGCCCATCCACCCAAGATGGCGAAGGGAAAGAAGACCAAGGGGAAGAAGGTGTGGCCCTGGCGCCCGCCAGTGGTCAAGAAGAAGGAGGTTAAGAAGGTGGTGAATCCCGAAAAAGAAAAGACCCGAAAACTTTGGCATCGGGCAGGACATCCAACCCAAAAGGGACCTTACCCGCTTCATCAAATGGTCCCGCCACATCCGACTGCAGCGGCAGAGGGCAATCCTCTACAAACGACTCAAGGTGCCACCTGCCATTAACCAGTTTATTCAGGCCTTAGACCGCCAGACAATCAGCTGCTGAAGCTGGCCCACAAGTACCGACCAGAGACCAAGAAGGAGAAGAAGCAGAGGCTGCTGGTCTGGGCTGAGAAGAAGGCTACTGGCAAAGGAGACACCCCCACCAAGAGACCCCCTGTCCTCCGTGCTGGGGTGAATATGATCACCACCCTGGTGGAGAACAAGAAGGTCCAACTGGTGGTGATCGCACACGACATGGACCCCATAGAGCTGGTGGTCTTCCTGCCCGCCTTGTGTCGGAAGATGGGCGGAAGACCTGCACCACTGTTGCCTTCACGCAGGTGAACCCAGAAGATAAAGGTGCTCGGGTGAAGCTGGTAGAAGCCATCAGAACCAATTACAACGACAAATATGATGAGATCCACCACTGGGGAGGCAATGTCCTGGGGCCCAAGTCAGTGGCCCTCATCTCGAAGCTGGAGAAGGCCAAGGCCAAAGAACTCACCACCAAACTGGGCTCTTCTGTACTTAAGAATAATATTCCACTGTCAAAAAAAAGAAAGAAAAGAAAAAGAAAATAATTGTGAAGACAATATTGTCTTGTTTTAAGGGCAGGAATGTTCAATGTAACTTGAGATGAAGGAGCCTCATCCTGAGAGATTAATGAACCATAAAACTCACTCGAACAAACTTTCACAAAATGTTAATATCCTGTCTCTTTCTTGAGTGTAAACTAGCAGGCCTAGTTTATCCTAGTTTTATCCTGTTGGGATAAAATTTCTTAATATGGCTCATTGTGTAGCCTATACCTTAATCCTATTAACATTTATTTCAGCTCCTCAGTAGTCAAGGACTCGTGATGAATCTGAAGATGGTATTTTAAACTATAAAATACTGAAGGGGGAGAGGAAGATGGTATCATTAATGAGTGGAAGTATATAATCAAGATTAGAGGGGGAAATACAAAGCATTTGTTGTTTATAAGGATGGAGAGTCTAAGTTAATTTCTTGGAGCACACAGAGAGAACTTACTCAGTAAATAAATGAGACATGGTTATTATTAACTGATCCTAACTCTTGGTGGCCCCTGATACACAACAAAGGAGAATGCTACAGTGTTGGGTTTTTTTAACATTTTCCCTTACCTTGATTCTAATCCACCATGATACCACTTATTTAATAATAGAGTTCTACTCTACAGAGATTTCATAGACTGTCTTGGAAACAGATTGCTGGAATTTTCTTGCTGTTGGAGCAAGACCAAAAATCAAGGCAGCGGTAAGAAAATTGTGGTCGTGACTCTTACAAATCCACTGGAAAGAAAACTACTTCAAGAACATCCTAAATGAAGCCATAACAGTAGTGTTTTTTGTTGTTATTGTTAAGTGCATGAGTCGATTACAACTCATAGTCACCCTATGAACCATGGATCTGAACCCTGCTCTATACTGTGTCACCTTCATCATCTCTGACATATTTGAGTCAATTGTTAAAGCCACTGTATCAATCAATCCATCTCATTGAGGAGCTTTTTCCCCTCCTTCACTGACCCTCCATCTTTCCAAGCATGATGTCCTTTTCCAAGGATCTGCCCCCCCAACAACATGCTCCAAGTATGTGGGATGTCATTTCACTATCCTTGCCTCCAAGGATCACCATGCCTGCACCTTTCCCAAGATGTATTTGTCCTTTTGGCAGTCCATGGGATATCTGGGGGTCTTCCTCAATACCACACTCAAAGACATCAATTTTTCTTTTGCCATCATTATTCATTTTCCAATTTTCAGCTGCTTGGCAAGTCACCAAAAATAGTATGGTTTGGATCAGGTGTACCTTAGTCTACAAACTGACATCATTGCTTTTCAGCACATGGAGAGGTTCCTGACATCTGACTTTCCCAATGCAATGCATCTTTTGATTTCCTCACTGCTGGTGCCAACGGTGTTGATTGTGGATCCAAAGGAAGAAATAATTGACAATATCTATCTCTTCTCCATCTAGGGTGATATTAACTATTGGCCCAGTGGTGAGACTTTTGTTTTCTTGACGATAAGGTGAAACCCATATTAAAGACTCTAGTCTTTAATCCTCTGCAGCAAGAATGTCAAGTCCTCCTGACTTTTAGCAAGCAAGGTTGTGTCATCTGCATGGTGCAGGTTGTTTGTTTGTCAATCTTTCTCCAATCCTCTCCAAGAAGATGCCATGTTCTTCAGAGTCCAGCTTCTTGAATGATTTCTTCTGCATACAGATGGAATCAGTGGAGAGAAAGAACAACTCTGAAACACACCTTCCCCGATTTTAAACCATTCAGGGTTCCCTCGTTTAGACAACAGTTTTTTGTCTATGTATACATTTCTTATAAGAACAATTTAGAGTTCTGGAATTTCCATCCTTATCAATGTCAGCTGTAATTTTATGTGATCCACAGTCAGAAGCCCTTTCAGAATCAGTAAAATATATTGATAACACTATTTGTTTCATAAACTCTTGCCCCCTGAGTATGTGCCTTTTTAAGGCTTATTTCACACTCAGTGTGAAGAAATGAGATGTACACATGAAACACCTCTGATTCGTTTCAAATTCCAATTATCGTCTTGGAGGAAACCACTTTTGCAAACCAAGTGTTATGAACTCATTTTTTCACACACATACACATATCATTTTGCCTTGAAAGAATGACACACAAAGAATATTTATTCTAACTTAGGTATTTGATAGATGCTTTTTTTAAAAAATCAACTTATTCCTTCATAATAAATAATTATTATTGTTGTTATGTTCTGTCAAGTTGTCTGCATCACAGCGACCCTATGTACAGCATCTCTGAAGCCTGCCTTATCCTGAGCCAGTCTCACTGATTCCAACACACCGACCCCCATTGTTATTTGCCAGTTAAAAAATTTGAGCTTTCAGGAGAAAATCAAGATCTTTAAAGATTTGGTGATGAACCACTGTAAGTTTGACAGTGTCCTTAAATTAAGATTTTTCTGACATCAATGAAAAAATAAACACATGATTTTTTTTTTCGCACTTCACAACTCAGTGAGCCAGGTTTTCTGAATGACCTACACAAAATGTTACAAAATCAGGTATTGGTGAAAGAGCCACTAACAATCAAAGTTTAATCAGTGGATTTTGCTTTTAAAAAAATACAAAAATGCTAAATGAAACTACCAGAAATACAAGCTGGATTTAGAAGAGTTTGTGGCATTAAGGACATTACTGCCAATGTCAGATGGACCTTGGCAGAAAGCAGAGAGTACCAGAGGAATGTCTATCTGTGTTTCATTGACTATGCAAAGGCATTTAATTGTGTGGATCACAATAAATTGTGGCTAGCCTTGAGGAAAATGGGAATCTCAGAACACTTGATCATGTTTATATGAAACCTATAATTGGGCCAAGAAGCAGTCCTCAGAAGAGAGCAAGGAAACACTGCATGGTTCAAAATCAGGAAAGAAGTGTGTCGGGGATGCATCCTGTCCCCATACCTTTTCAATCTGTATGCAGAACAGATCATTCAGGAAGAAGGGCTTTATGAGGAGGAGTGTGGCATGAAGATTGGAGTAAGACTCATTAACAACTCATTAACAACCTTGCTTGCTGAAACTGAAGAAGACCTGAAGCACTTGCTGCAAAAGGTCAAGTACTAGTCTACAATATGGGTTGAAGCTCAACATCAAGAGACAAATATCCTTACCACTGGGTCAATTGGCAGTACCATGATAAATGGAGAAGAGATTGAGGTTGTTAGCAATTACAGCTTGTCAAGTCCACCAGCAACACTTTTAACATCAGCCATCAGGAAATCAAAAGACAAATTGCACTGGGAAAATCCGCTGTTATGGACCTCTCAGGAGTACTGAAGAGCAATGATGTCAGTCTAGATACAAAGGTGCACCTACCTAATCAAGGCCATGATCTTCTCAATTATTTGTTATGCTTCAGAGAGTTGGATAATGACTAAGGATGACAGAAGAATAGATGTCTTCAAGTTGTGGTGCTGGAGAAGAGTCTTGAACATACCATTGACTGTCAAGAAAACAAATAAATCTGTCTTGGAGAGGGTGAAACCAAGTCTCTCCTTGGAAGCCAGGATTTTAAAACTCTGCCTTACTTACTTTGGACATGTGGCCAGGAGAGATTGGTCCTTGGAGAAGGACATCATGCTCGGAAGCATGGACGGACAGCACAGGCGAGGAATGCCCCAGATGATATGGGTTGATACAGTAACTGGGACAATGGGGGTTGGTGTGTCAGAATTAGTGAGACTGGCTCAGGACAGGGAAGGGTTCAGAGCTACTGTACATAGGGTCGCTATACATTGTAGGCAACTCAACAGCACATAACAACAGTAATATACTACAACAGGTTTGGAAGCAGGAGTATCATCCAGTTCCTAAACAACATGCCTCCAGAAACTCTATGAACTGATAAATGTCAATTGTTGTAGCGGGACTTCAGGCATTTTGTACATAGGGTCACTATGAGTCACGCTTATCTCAAAGGCAATCAACAACAACAATAACCATTTGTCAAGTTTTGGTAAAACATAAAAAATCTCCACAGATGTCTATTTTAATTTACTATAATACTCATTGTTTTAGTCTATGTGCGGCCCATTCTTCTTCATATATTTAAATCAACACAACAAAGGCAAATATGACCAAAGGCATATATGACAATGTGGTGATGTTAGGTGCTGTCGAGTCAAGTATGCCACATAGCAACCTTATTAAACAGGTCTGAGCTCTGTCCTATCCTGTGACATCCTCATACTTCCTGACACACTAGAGCCCATTGCAGCAGTCACCATGTCAATCAACACACCTGGTCAGATTCCCCTCCTTCACTGATCCTCCATCCTTCTGAGCATAATGTTCCTCTCCAAGGAATAGCCGTCCTCCTTAGCAACATGTTCAAAGTATATGAAGCAAAGTCTCATCATCTTTGCCTCCAAAGAGCACTCTGGCTGCACCATCTCCAAACATATTTATTTATTATTTTGACAGTTCACGGGATGTTAAGTGCTCTTCTCCAACACTAGAGCACAAAGGTATCAATTCTTCTTCTATCATCTTTATTCAATGTCCAGCCCTCAGATACATGGCAAATTATCAGAAAGACGATGGATTGAATCAGACACACCTTAGTTCTCAAACTGACATTACTGCTCATTAATGATTTGGAGATGTCCCTAACTGCAGACTCCCAATACAATACATCTAATTTCCTGACTGCTGGTGCCAAGGGTGTTAATTGTGGGGCAAAGCAAGATGAACTTGTCGGCAACTTCAATCTTTTCTCCATCTATCATGACGTTACCTCTCTGTCCAGTAAGAGTCTTTGTCTTCTCGACATTGAGATGAAACTCATATTGAAGCCTATCTTCTTTGAGTCTCTGCAACAAATGTTTCAAGTCTTCCTCACTTTCAGCAAGGAAGGTTGTGCCACCTGGATAACGCAGTTTATTGATGAATTTCCCTCTGATCCTGATGCCACATTCCTCTTCATAGAGTCCAATTTCTCGGATAATTTGCTCAGCATACAGATTGAATAGATATGGAGAGAGTACAACCCTGACACACTCTTCCTAATATTATGTAGTGTTTCTTTGTTCTGTTCACGCAACAACATCCTGATCTATGCATAGGTTTCACATCAGCACAATTAAGTACTCTGGTACTCTTATTCTTCTCAATGTTAGCTATAACTTGTTAAGATCCACACAATCAAATGCCTTTGCAGTCAATAAGGCATAAATTGACATTCTTCTGGTGTTCTTTATTTTTAGACAGGATCCATCTGACATCAGTAATGATATCCCTGGTGCCACACCCTCTTCTAAATTCTGCTTGAACTTCTAGCAGTTCCCTATTTATGTACTATTCTATTTTTTAATGATCTTCAGCAGTATTTTGCTTACATGTGTTATTAATGATGTTGCTTAATAGTTCCAAATTCTGTTAGATTACCTTTCTTGGGAATGGGAATAAATATGAACTTCTTCCAATTCATTGGCTGTTCTCCAAATATCCTAGCATAGACTGAAGAGTGCATCCAGGTCTGCATCTGTTAATTGAAACAAGTCACTCGGTATCCCATTAGTTCCTGGGGTCTTATTTTTTGCTAATAGCTTCAGTACAGCTTCAAGTTTCTCCCTCATTACCATTGGCTCCTGCTTATATAGTACTTCACAAAAGTTTTCAATGTCAGTCAGTTATTTTTGATACAGTGATTCTGTGTACTCTCTCCATCATCTTCCCCCCCCCCTTGTGTACTGTCAAATCAGATCCAACTGGCATAGGAGGAGATTGCGCCTTCTTCTCAAGCGGAGCATCTCATGTATTTGAACCGCGTGCCTTTGGGATTGCAGCACAACTTCTTACCATTAGGCCACCAGAGCTCCCTCCCTCCATCTTCTTTTAATACTTTCTGGGTCATTCAGTATATTGCCTATAGTATCTTTCACTAACTTTCTGTACATAATGGACAAACATTCTTCTAGGTGGTATAGCCCTGGTGTGTCCACTTGCCGTACAGAGGTAACTTGTGGTTGCTGTGAAGATGAACACTGTGACACTGATGTGTCAAATGCAAGAATGGTTATCCATGGTGGACAGTGTTTGGTGGAGCTCCCTGATTAAAACAAGGTTGGAAGCCAGAGTGGCATCCGCTTCCATAAAGAGCTTGGCTCCGGAAACCCTATGAACCTGGAGAAAGGTTCACGTAAGTGGACGTCACTTCATCAAAGTCATGCAAGTGTCGAGGACTTTCGTTCATAGGGTCATTATGAGTTGTCTATGACTCAATGGCACTTAACATCTTTCACTTTTGTGACTTTGAGGCTTAAATTTGGTTTTTTGATCTCTCATCTTGAAAAATGCAGAGCGAGTTCTCTGGAGCATGTGAGATGAAGCTTTGTCATCCTTGTCTCCAAGGAGCCCTCTGCTGCACTTTCTCCAAGACATAGTTGATATTTTGGCAGTCTCAGGATATTCTGACTGGAAGATATCTATATTTGTTCCCATTCCAAAGAAGGGTGACCCAACAGAGTGTGGAAACTAGAGAACAGTATCATTGATTTCACTTGCAAGCAAGATTCTACTGAAGATTATCCAAAAACGACTGGAGCAGCACATCAGCAGAGAACTGCCAGAAGTCCGGGCTGGGTTTAGAAGGGGTCGTGGTACTAGGGATATTGTAGCTGATGTTATATG
>NW_006399829.1:640181-648111 GCF_000299155.1 Elephantulus edwardii | reverse complement strand
GCAATCACTTGTTATGCATCAGAGAGTTGGACAATGACCAGGGAGGACAGAAGGAGAATTGATGCCTTTGAGCTGTGGTGCTGGAGAAGAGTATTGAAGGTACCATGGACTGCCAAGAAAACAAACAGATTCAACCTGGAGAAGGTTAAACCAAGCTACCCCTTGGAGGCAAGTGTTCTGGGGCTTCGTCTGATATACTTTGGGCATGTTGCAAGGAGGGTCAGGTCCTTGGAGAGGTACATCATGCTTGGGAGGGTGGAGGGATGGCGCAAGAGGGGAAGACCCTCTATGAGATGGATTGATTCAGTGACTGGGGTAATCGGGAAGGGTGTGTCAGAGGCAGTGTGGTTGGCGCAGGATAGAGCAGGGTTTAGGGCTGTTGTACATAGGGTCGCTATGAGTTGCAAATGACTCGATGGGCACATAACAACGACCACATGGAATATTCAGTACTCTTCACCAACACCACACTTCAAAGACATCATTTTTCCTTCTGTCATCATATTCATTTTCCAGCTCTCAGCAGCATAGCAAATGATTGAAATGACCATGATCTGAAGCAGGTGCACCTTAGTTCCTCAAGGTAACACCATTGCTCCTCAGTAATATGGAGAGGTCTCTGATTGTAGGCATACCCGGTGCAATTTGTATCCTGATCACCTGACTTCTTGTATCAAGTATATTGATTATGGATCCACGTAAGATGAAGTCGTTGACAGCTTCAATCTTCCATCTATGCTGAAGATTATCCTCCAAAAACAACTGGAACAGCACATCAACAGAGAACTGCCTGAAGTGCAGACTGGGTTTAGAAAGGGCCATGGTACTAGGGATATTATAGCTAATGTCAGGTGGATCTTGGCTGAAAGCATAAAGTACCAGAGGAATGTCTGTGTTTCATTGACTATGCAAAGGCATTTAACTGTGTGGATCACAACAAATTGTGGCTGACTCTGAGAAGAATGGGAATTCCAGAACACTTGATTGTGATTATGTGAAGCCGTGGTAACGGGTACCCATGGTGGGCAGTGTTGGCTGGCGCTTCCCGACTAAAACAAGCCTGGAAGCAGGAGCGGCATCCACTTCCGAAATGGCTTGCCTCCGGAAACTCTATGTCTGAACAGTGCTCAGGCAGTTCGTTCATCAGGTCGCTATGAGTCGTCTACGACTCGACGGCACAAAACAACAACAACAACAACAACAACATACTTAGACCAGGAAGCTGTCATCAGAACAGAGCAAGGAAACATTGCATGGTTCAAAATTGTGACAAGTGTATCTCCATACCTTTTTAATCTATATGTGGAAAAGATTATCTGGGTTGCTGGGCTGTATGAGATTTGTGGCATCAGGATTGGAGATAGACTCATTAACAATCTGTGGTTATGTAGATGACACAACCCTGCTTGCTGAGATTGAGGAGGACCTAAAGCACTTGCTGCAGTCAAGAACTGCAGCCTTAGCGGAGCTCTGGTGGCCTCGTGGCAAGAAGCTGTACTGCAATCCCAGAGGTACACGGTTCAAATCCACCAGATGCTCTGCCGGAGAAGGAGGGACAATTTCCTCCTGTAGAAGTCAGATCTGATTTGACGGTACATGCACAAAAAATAATAAAATTTAAAAAAAGAACTGCAGCCTTAAATATCATTTGAAGATCAACATCAAGAAAACAAAGATTCTCACCATTCGGCTAACTGGCAGCATCATTATGGATGATGAAGAGATTGAGATTATTAAGAGTTTTAGTTTGCTTGGTTCCACAATTAACATTCCTGGTACCAGCAGCCAGGAAATCAAGAGACAAATTGCATCGGGAAGGTCTGCTGTCAAAGACCTCTCCAAAGTACTGAAGACTAGAGACTAAAGTTGTGCCTGATCCAGGCCATGATCTTTGCAATTACTTGCTATGCATCAGAAAGCTGGACAATGACTAGGGATGATAGAAGAATTGATGCCTTCAAGGTGTGGTGCTGGAAAACCGTGTTGAATATACCATGGGCTGCTGGAAAACAAACAAGTTCATCCTAGAGAGGGTGAGACCAGGCTACTTCTTGGAGGCAAGGATTCTGAAGCTTTGTCTGAGATACTTTTGACATGTTGTGAGGTGGGATCAGTCCTTGGAGAGGGACATCATGCTTGGAAGAGTGGAGGGACAGTGCAAGAGAGGAAGACCCTTGATGAGATGGATTGATTCAGTGACTGGGGTAAATGGGGTAGGTGTGTCTGAGACAGTAAGATTGGCACCAAATAGAGCAGGTTTAGGGCTGTTGTAGTGTTGCTATGAGTCGCAGGTGACTTGAAGGCACATAACAACATCATCATGATGTTAGGGAGCTTTAGTGGCCTAGTGGCAAAAAGCTGTACTTTCAAAGTCACACAGTTCAAGGCCACCAGCTGCTTCACGGGAGAATGATGGGCAATCTCCTCCCCTGCAATTAATTGCCTCTGAAAATTCACCTGGAGGGTCAGCTATGGGTTGGTTCTGACTGTATTGTACATAAGAATAACAACATCATCATGATGTTGCCTACTGGTCCAGTGGTAAAGTTTGAAGACTAAGGTGAGACTAGGAGGCACATAACAACAACATTAGCATTCTTTTGTGTAGTCAAATAAGACAAGCACAAGTAAACATCTTTAAGTGAACCCCAAAGTCATTTTGGCAGTTGTTGTTTTTAGGTGCCCTCAAGTCTAATATGACCCAAAAGATCTGAACTCTATTCTATCCTGTGCCTTCCTCACACTTCCTGACACAGAAAAAGCCCATTGTAGCAGTCACCTAAAAACTAGAGACCTAGATATTATACCTTAAAAATATATATTTGTTAAAATAAATTTTCTCAATTCATGGAAAAATTTTACAGTCCAGTACAGTTTATGTGGTGGCTCAGTGGGTAAGGAGTTGCACTGCCAATCCAAAGGCAAGCAGTTCAAATCCCTTATTTGCCTTGCAGAAGACCCTTTTGCCAATCTTCTCCTATGTGACTTACAGCCTTTGAAAACCACCATGGGGCTATCTAGGTTGGTTCTGACTCAACAGCACATAACAACATATGGTTAGTAGACTGAACTAGCTATGAATCCTTTGACTTTTGGTATGCATCTCCTTTTATAACCGAGTGGAGTGGTAGTGCTTGCATGTGGGGAACTCGGGCCCCATATAGTTACAGCTCAGGCGACCTAGTGACAAAAAGCTGTGCTGCAATCCCAAAGGCACACTGTTTGGGATTAACTGTTTCTGAAAGTCAGCGCGAGGGAGGGTCACCTATGCATGGGTTCCGACTCAAAACAACAAATATATTGTAGGTGGGGTCTGTATGTAGCTGGAATGAAAACATGAATTAAAAATCGTCTGCTTCTTCTATGCAATAATGAGAAATTAAACTCGGCAGGAGCTCTACAACATAAATAGTATCTCTTAGACAAATTACATTTTAATTCAAATCCAAATAGTGGTAATCCATAAACTGAAATGACAGGTAACTTGTCATTTACAGTGACCGAAGCCCTTGGCAAAGGAATCTAGTGCGGATTTGAGTTATAATATAGAACCCGTTTCTCCACAGACTGCCTACATTTAATCCCTCTTGGAAGTTTACTGAACAGTGGAGGCGTACTCTTAAAAACTTGACAGTTGGCATAAAGGGGCCGCCACCGGGTGATGCGGTGACCCCTGCGGCAGGCTCGGGAGCCGTGTGGGCCTCGGCCCTCAGCCCGACCGAACGGGCCCTCACTCCCGAACTCCCGGTCTTCTCCGGCTGAGCCGGGATCACCGAGGCGGCCTCGCGTCCCCTCGCCCCTTCCCTGTCCCCGTCCCCGCCCCGGGGGCTGCCGCCACCCGCCTCCCACGATGGCTCTAAAGAGAATCCACAAGTGTTCCATTGGCAAGCTACAATAATGGGGCCAAATGACAGTCCCTATCAGGGTGGAGTATTTTTCTTGACAATTCATTTCCCAACAGATTACCCCTTCAAACCAGCTAAGGTTGCATTTACAACAAGAATTTATCATCCAAATATTAACAGTAATGGCAGCATTTGTCTTGATATTCTACGGTCGCAGTGGTCTCCAGCACTATTTCAAAAGTACTCTTGTCCATCTGTTCTCTGTTGTGTGATCCCAATCCAGATGATCCTTTAGTGCCTGAGATTGCTCGGATCTACAAAACAGATAGAGAAAAGTACAACAGAATAGCTCGGGAATGGAGAAAAGTACAACAGAATAGCTCGGGAATGGACTCAGAAGTATGCGATGTAAGTAAAGAAATTATTGGATAACCTCTACAAATAAAGATAGGGGAACTCTGAAAGTCCTTTTGATTTCCATTTGACTGCTTTCTATGAGCCCACACCTCATCTTCCCCTGTGCACATGTTTACCTGATACAGCAGTGCTGCGTGTTGTACATACTTGGAACAACAAACTAGAAATACTGTACTCCTGTACCAACATTGCCTCCTAGCAAAGAAGTGTGTGTGTGTGACAAGCCAGTTCTCCAGGCATAACCTAAGTGTGAGACTTTCTTTACTGACTTATATTTGGATAATGGCAAGGTGAAGGGTAGTGAGAATGGTGTGTGCTTGGATGGGAAAAACAGCTCCACTAACCTGTAGGAGTTTGCTTTTAAGTGGAATCTTTTTTTTTTTTTTTTTTTTTTTTGTGAAAATGACATTTATACCAAAGGCAATCTACAAGTTCCATGCAATCCCAATACGAATACAAATTCCATTCATCAATGACACGGCAAAGAAAATTTCCAATTCTTTCTGAAATGATCTCATTCTCTCCAGCTCCATTTCTGTCACCGAGTCCATGTTTTTAAGTGGAATCTTTTAAACCTAAAACAGTTAAGAAAAACAAGGTGAAGAACGTGAAGCTTATTTCTGTTTTCATTTTATTCTGAAGGACCTACGTCTAAGATGAAAGTTATGGCCAACCACACATCCTATATTTTGAGGTTTAAGTTTAATTGGTCAGCATTTAAGTGGATTGGAGCTATTATTAGTACATAAGTACATAAAGTAATGGGCTTTGTTCCCAGTTCTTTTACATCTCCCAACTCCTTTATTCTTCCTCCTTTCAACCTCCTTTTCTTTTCCATATTCTTTGGTTTATATGTGGTTTCTCAGTTAATACATAGGTAATAGCTCTTATTTTTCTTAAGTTTTTAACTACTTAGGTCTATCTGGATGTAAGGGTGAAAATACATTTGATGGAAATACTTGTGTATACTTAATGACCCAATTGCTCCTCTGGAGCTTGTACGTTCAAGAATGATTAATCTGTGTAATAAACTGATTACTACAGTCATTACATTAAAAAAAAAAACACAAAACAACAAAAAAACCAAAAAACTTGACAGTTGCGGGATTGCAGTTTTTGCAAAATTCCAAGCCCAAGATCCCCCGCGCGCTGAAATAGCCCGGAACAAGAGCAGCCTCGGCCGCCCGCCTCTCTCTCCCGCCCAGCTCCCACCCACCCGGTCCCGCTCCCTCCTCCCGTCCTTTCCCTTCCCACTCTACACCACCCGCCCCTTCCTCTGTTCCTCCCGTTTTCCCTTCCCTCCCTCCCCTTTCCACCGTTTACCCCAAACATTCAACCCCACCCCACGCCCAAAACAGAAGACCACCGCTCCACCCTTAACGACCAAGCCCTGCGGCCGATCCCTTCCCCCATCTCTAACACGCAGCTTTCGAATTCCGCGCTGGATGTGCCGGAAGGGCGTCACTCGGAGGCGCCGCAGCCGGCGTTTGGCGCGCGCGTCCTGAGGCGCCTGTCTTGTCTTTGGTCTTTGGTTTTCCACCTCTTTTGGGGTCTTTTCCAGACATTGGTGTCTGAAACAGGGTCTGTAGTATCTCTGATCTTAGAGATGCCGTCTTCTCTGCTGGGCACGGCGACGCCCGCCCCAACGGCGGCCGCAGCCCTGCAGGAAGCGCTGGAAAATGCCGGACGCCTCATCGACCGCCAGTTACAAGAGGACCGCATGTACCCGGACCTTTCCGAGTTGCTCATGGTGTCCGCCCCAAGTAAGTGATCGGCGCCCATTCTTGACCCTGCCTTTTCAGGAACAAGGACTTCTTAACTTCGTTCTTATCCCCAGGGTGGTTGGTCGTTGTAGAAACATCCTGAGATGTTTGGCATTGTTTGCAGCATTTTTGAAGAGCTGCAAAGAGTCGGTTTTATTTCGCTCTGTCTTCACCTTCGTAGTGGACCCTTGCGGGCACAAGCATAAGATCAAGTCCCCGGTTGTTGCAGTGGAGGCAAAGACCCAACCCTAATGAGTTCCCTACTCCTCCTAGGTGTTTAGTGCAAAGGCCAGATGAGCTTGAGTTCTAGCTTCTTGAAATCGTATTCTTGTTCGTATGTTGTTGTTATGTGCCGTCGAGTCGCCTGCGACTCATTCGGAAATGTACCACGTTTACGTAAATGTATGATTACGTGGGAAGCACTGAAGGTGTTCAAAGAACTACTGTTAAGAGTACTGGTTGCTCCAGTAATTGGAGTTGATGGACAGTCATGGTGAACAGTATGCATCAATGAAAGAGATACCTGCTCTGTTTCGTTTAACAGATTTTCTTGTTGGCTCAGCTCCTCAAGGCATTTGGAATATGTTGGGGGGGGGGGAGTGACCCGTTTGTTAATTGGAAATTGGAGAAAAACAGAAGTGTAAGTAAGGGGTTTTGGTGTTAGCAAAACCCAAGATAATCCAACCAGAATAAACTATGGTGTCTAACGTGAAAACCACATATACATACTGATGTGAGGAAAAGATAGAAACAAAGCAAAGGTGGTATTTGTCCCTGATAATTACTTAGTTTTGGGGCTTGTCTGAATGTTCTATTAGTAACCATCAACTGAATTAGCATTATTCACTTGTTTCTCCTTAGATTAAGTTTGAAAGCAATATATAAAAGTAGATTATACCTTCTGGTCCTCTTCTCATTGTTACCTGACCCTGTTCCTCCATACCCACCTTTGCACACACACACACTTCTGCAACCTAACCTTTCATTTTATTCGCTCCTGTCACAGTGAAGTCTTCTCCCTCCTCCTCTTTTGTTTATTCATTATTGCACATTTTACACTGAACTTCTTATGGAAAACAAGTGAAATCATCCTCTTGAGGAAATAATTTGATGTGTGCTCTTAATGTTTCCTGAATTGCCCATTGTTTCCCCCTTCTTTGCCTGACAAAATCTTTTCCCAGCTTCATTAAGTATCACTTGCCTTTAGAGACCTTTAACCATTCATATCCTCACCAGGGTTACTGAGTGCGCCCTTTATGCTTCTCACTGCCGTTTGTCATTTGCAATATTCTGGTAAAATTATTTCTTTATTTCAAAATAGTCCATTGGAGTGCATAGTGATATAAATGAAAAATAATTTGAATGTTGATAAGTATTCCCGAAACAATTTTTTTATTTCCATAATTTAAAAAATGTTGTTTGTTTCCCCCTGTACTTTACAAAAACCCAATACCATGGTGTTAGTTCCTATTTATAGGAACCCACTAGGATAGAGACCCCATCTTACTTGGATCCAGTCAACCTGCTTGGTAGTGGTGGTGGTGGTGGTGGTATCTGTCATTGAGTTGCTTGCGGCTTACAGTGGCCCTGTGTACAAAGCTCTGAACCCTTCTTTATCTTTTCTTTTAATAAAATTTTTATTTTATACTGGTTTACTTACAAAGTTTGTGTACATTATTTTTCACACCAGATGTTTCCCATTTCCTTTACCCGTCCCTCCCTCCACCCATCAAATTGTGCGACCCTATGATTACACCTTCTTCCAACCTCCTTTGCCTTTTCTGTTATCTAAATGTGTTCTGTTGTACATAGGGTTTTCAGAGGCCTGCTATCTCAGAAGTGGATGGCCAAGACTAGGAAGAAGGATTGGCCATCCACTTCTGAAATAGCAGGCCTCTGAAAACC
>NW_006399829.1:633879-636791 GCF_000299155.1 Elephantulus edwardii | reverse complement strand
GTGTACCGTCAGATCAGATCTGACTGGTACAGGAGGAGATTGTCCCTCCTTTCCTGGCAGAGCATCTGGTGGATTCGAACCATGCGTCTCTGGGATTGCAGTGCAGCTTCTTGCCACTAGGCCACCAGAGCTCCCCACATCTACCCTTTTACCTCAGTCACTGAGTCAATCCATCTCATCAAGGTTCTTCCTCTCTTGCACTTTTCTACCACTCTTCCAAGATTGATGTCCCTCTCAAAGGACTGGTCCTTCCTCGCAACATGGCCAAAGTATGTCAGACAAAACTTCAAAATCCTTACTTCAAAGGAGCAGCTTGGTTTCACAGGATGAATGTGTTTGTTCTCCTAGCAGTCCACAGTATATTCAATACCCTTCTCCAGTATCACAGCTCAAAGGCATCAATCCTTCTGTCACCCCTAGTCATTGTCCAGCTTTCTGATGCATAGCAGGTAATTGGAAAGATTATGGCCTATATCAGGTGCATCTTAATCTCCAGAATGACATTGCTTTTCGGTACTCTGGAGAGGTCCCTGACAGAAGATGTTCCTAGTGCAATTCGTCTTTTTATTTCCTGGCTGCTGGTACCAAGAGTGTTGATTGTCCAGTCAGGAAATCAGGAAATGTTTTGTCCACTGGGAAAGTCTGCAGTTAGGGATCCTCCAAGTTATTAAGAAGTCATGATGTCAGTTTGAGAACAAAGGTGCATCTGATTCAGGCCATGATCTTTCCGATCACTTGCTATGCATCTGAGAGCTGGACAATGAATACAAATGACAGAAGAATTGATGTCTTTGAGCTGTGGTGTTGGAGAAGACCATTGGACATCCTGTGGATGGCAGTCAGAATGCTCTTGGAGGCAAAGATGATAAAGCTTTACCTTACATACTTCTGGTGTGTTGTTAGGAAAGGCTGTTCCTTGGAGAGGCACATAATGTTCAGGAAGTTAAAGGGTCAGTTACAGAGCAGAAGACCCTCAAGTAGGTGGATTGACACAGTGGGCTCTAGTGTGTCAGGAAGTGTGAAGATGGTACAGAATAGGACAGGGTTCATATCTGTCATCGAGTTGCTGTGAGTCATACTCGACTCGATGGCACCTAACAGCAGCTAGGATAGAGTAGAACTGCTCAATAAGGTTTCCTTAAAGACTAATCTTTATGGAAGCAGATTATACTTGTTTCTCCTGGGACATCTGATGAACTTGGACCACTGAAGACCTCTAAGTTGGCAGCTAAATACTTAAGTACTGTGCCATTAGGGATCTTAAAGTTGTTCACTTTTTCCAAGACCCAGGAAAAGAGGCAGAGATGGGCTCTAGAGCAGGAGACAAGCTGCCTGATGAGAACTCTAGATAGAGCTAGCTGTGATTTGTTCCTCAATAAAATATTGTTTGTGTTAACTTTTGTCACAAACACTTGTTTAAAGAACCTCTGTCTGGTAAAATTAGAGTAGTAGTATATAGGAGACATTATTGAGAGCAAGGATGAATTGCTGTAATCTAGAAATGTTTTAAGAGGGAAAAGAAATAGCCTAGTGTTCATTCTCCTAGTGAAAGAAAGGACGACCCTCAGTGACGTGCATTGCCTCAGTGACTGCAGCTGTGGACTCAGGCCTGACACAGATGGTGAGGATGGCACAAGATAGGTTCATAGGGCACTATGAGTTGTTACGCAACAGTACCTAACAGTTCTCCAATCTCTTTGTTCACAGTTTTATTGTAGAACCTCAAAGCTGTTTTGTATTTTTGTTCCTTTAACTGAATAAAGTAGTTATACATTTCTTTGTTACAGAGTAAGTTTATAAATTATACTCTTTAATTCAAGCTGGAAATCATTAGCTTTGCAGAACTTCTCAGGGCTCCTGATTGTCAGGCCAAGACTAGTTTTCTACTTTTTCTCTTTACCTTTAGAGCCTGAACATAGTTTTCTGAAGCTTGTAATGTTTTTTGTTTGTTGTTTTCCATATTCCCCGTTTGATGCATAAAACTAATTTTTAATCCTTTTTTTTCCTTGTAGGTAATCCTACTGTTTCTGGAATGTCAGATATGGATTATCCTTTACAAGGACCTGGTTTGCTGTCCGTACCTAACCTTCCAGAGATCAGTTCCATCCGAAGAGTTCCTCTTCCACCTGAGCTTGTTGAACAGTTTGGGCGTATCCTTTTCCTTTGTATTTAACTGTTTAGAAAATGTTAGGGGAGCTCTGGTGGCCTAGTGGCAAGAAGCTGCACTGCAATCCCAGAGGAACACGGTTTGAATCCACCAGATGCTCTGCCGGAGAAGGAGGTGCAATATCCTCCTGTACCAGTCAGATCTGATTTGACGGTACACGCACACAAAATAATAAAAAATAATAAAAAAAAAAGAAAGAAAATGTTGACATTTATAGTGTCATTGTTTTATTAATTGTTAATATGTTTCATTTATGTGATTGTCACAGCATGCATAAAAATTTTGTGTAAAATTTCTTTTTGGAAATTGGATCTCAATGAATTGAGTACATGTAAGAAAATGAATTGTTTAGACTTAATTCTACATTTTGAGTTATTTCAAAGTGTTACTTTCTAACCAAATACTTCTTGCAGGGCATTTTTATTTTATTTTGAAACTGAGACATAATGCAAACTATTTAAAAATACACAAAAATCTTCCTCATATTTTTCTTCTTAAAAATAGTTATTAGTCTGGTCTTACACTTAATCATTGTCTTGCAATTGAAAAAATTAGGTTATAGTAAATTAAATTAGATCATAGTCACATGCAAGCAAGATTCTACTGAAGATTATCCAAAAACGACGGGAACAATACATCAGCAGAGAACTACCAGAAGTCCAGGCTGGGTTTAGAAGGGGTCGTGGTACTAAGGATCTAGTAGCCGATGTTAGATGGATCTTAGCTGAAAGCAGAGAATACCAGA
>NW_006399829.1:627930-631890 GCF_000299155.1 Elephantulus edwardii | reverse complement strand
GGGTAATCGGGATGGGTGTGTCAGAGGCAGTGTGATTGCCACAGGATAGAGCAGGGTTTAGGGTTGTTGTACATAGGGTCGCTATGAGTTGCAAATGGCTCGACGGCACATAACAATAACAACAACAGTAAGAATCTGTCTAAAGATGTGAGAGGAACAGTTACTTGTGGCATCTTTTCTAGGTTGAGTTGTTACGTAGTGTCAAGTCACATGCGACTCATAACAACCTTATGTATAGCACCTCTGAAGCCTGCCCTCTCCTAACCCAGTCTTACTGACTACGATACACCTACCCTCATTGTCCCATGGGCCTTCCTCTTATACACTCTTCCACTCTTCCAAGCGTGATGTCCTTCTCCAAGGACCAGTCCTTCCTGGCCATGTGTCCAAAGTATGTGAGATGGAACTTCAGAATCTTAGCCTCCAAAGAGAAACTTGGTTTCACCCTTTCTAAGACAGACTTATTCATTTTCTTCGTGGTCCATCACCCTTCTCCGGCACCACAAATCAAAGGCATCAATTCTTCTATCATCCTTAGTTATTGTTCAGCTTTCTAAAGCAGAGCAAGTAATTTTGAAGACCATAGCCTGGATCAGGTACATTTTAGTCTCTATACTGACATCATTGCTTCTCAATACTCTGGAGAGGTCCCTGACAGCAGATTTTTACAGTGCAATACATTTTCTTACCTTCTGAAAAGAAAAGACATCTCACCCCGCCCTGCCCTGGAATAATGTGGCATAATGTTTAAAAAGCCCGAGACTTTGAGTTATTTCCTGGAAAACAGGTAAATGAGTCTAGATCTCAAATTTTAAAGCTATCAAGATAACTTTACAAAAGCTGAATCTAAGTTGTTTGAAGATATATTAAGTTCTTTTTTTTTTCTTTTTAAATTTTTATTTTATTATTTGTATGTGTGCGTGTACCGTCAAATCAGATCTGACTGGTACAGGAGGAGATTGTCCCTCCTTCCCTGGCAGAGCATCTGGTGGATTTGAACCTTGAGCCTCTGGAGTTGCAGTGCAGCTTCTTGCCACTAGGCCACCAGAGCGCCCCTTGAAGATATATTAAGTTCTTTTTAAAGTAAAAATTTTTATTTCAGTACAGTGTTACTTAAAAAGAGAGGGTAGAAATTAGGAAAGTACTTATGAAGTAAGGAGAAAAATGAACAGCATGTAATCATTTTCCCTAACACTTTCAGTGTTTTCTGTAAAATAGTGTTTTAGATATCTAATATACTTTATCCCACATTTTAGGCTTTCTTTGTTTCTTAATGGTCTTTTTTTATCTTCTGATTATAATATCTGCTTCAAGGATGTTTTCTTTAGGAAATAATTTTGTTATTATAGCTAGCTCATGGTAATATTGTATATAATCAAGTATTTTATCTTTTTTAATTGTAAGGTTTGAGAGGTGCAAACAGTAAGGGAGCTCTGATGACTTGATCATCAGAATTGTGTTATTAACCCAAAGGTGATGTTTCTGGCAGTTCGAATTTACCAGCAGGTCTTCAGGAGAAAGATGGACAAGTTTCTTTTCTTGAGATTTAAGCCTCCGAAATAGCTGCTGGAGCAGCATCAGCTAGGAAGAGATAACTTGACAGCAATGAGTTAAGAGTTTGCAAGTTGTTCCTTGACTACGACTCTCATATAGCATGTGGGGTTTTTTGCCACTTTGCTCTTACACTGTTAACAAACTGGTCCAGTAAGATTGGGGGTTTCCTTGTTCTGAAAAAGATAATTCTTTAATGTCCGAAACCAGTGATATTATTCATAGTATTGTTTTGAAGTTGTTAACGATAACTATATTAACTTTGTCCTTCAGAATCCTTTTCAACAAATGATAGTTAGACAACATGATTAATGTAATTGGAGTAATCAGATTTTTTATATTTATATAAATATAATACATACATAAATATAAGTTTTTAAATGTTAAAGTGGCAGTTGTGCAGATACCAATGTTACACAGCAATTTAAAAAATACTTTCTAAGTGGTTAGTTGCATTTAGAAATCTAAAATTGCAAATATTTCTGTCATAGACTGTAAATTCCTTTGGAAATGAAGATATTTCTTTTGCTATTACATTAAAGAGGAGCTCTGATAGTGTATTCAGTATGAATTGCGCCCAAAGGCATGTGGTTTGAATCTACGAACTACTGACGAGAAAGCTGGGCAGTCTCCTGTGCAATACACAGGCCCTGCAATTCCACTGGAGGATCAGCTCTGAGTTGGATCTGACTCTATAGCACATAACAGTTTTGTTTTGGTTTTTTCCTATCTACTGAGGCCTGAGATAGGAAGCACTGGTAGCCTTTTGGTTAAGGGTAGTACTACCCTTCCAAGGTATATGTTTTGAATCCTCCAGTGACTCTTCAGGTGAAAGATGGACATTCTCCTTCCATGAGATTTACAGTCTCTAAAAACTCACTGGAGGGTCAGCTAAAAGTCAGTTTTGACATGATGGCAATGAGCTTCAGTTTTTATTATGTTAAAACTTAAGATTTTTTTAAAATCATTTGATTGTCAGTCAGAAACTTTTAAAACAGATTTAAGAGGTTGAGATTGAAATCATTGTGCCTTACATCCACATTCCCTCAGATATGCAGTGTAACTGCATGATGGGTGTATTCCCTCCAATCAGCAGAGCGTGGCTCACCATTGACAGTGATATCTTCATGTGGAACTATGAAGATGGGTATGTACTCAAAGCTGCTTTGCTTCAGCCTGAATAGAACTCCCATACTCCCATGATCTTTTTCTTAAAGAGCCTTTGTGGCACAGCCATTTTGTTGTTAACCAGTAGGGCAGAAGTTCACACTCATCAGCTGTTCGGGGGAAGACCCTGCATCCTGTTCCCATGAAGATTACAGCCTTGGAAACCGTATGGGACAGTTTTGCTCAGTGCTGTTGGATCACTGTGACTTGAGTACTCAGGAATAGTTTTGGTTTTTTTACTTATATGTTCATTCCTACTAGCAGCGTCCTGGTTACTCTTTCATTGATTTAATGTCTAGCTCGATGCTTCTTCATTGGTATGCCTAGCAGTCACCTGAGAATATTGCTAAAATGTGAATTCTATTTCACTTGTTCTGAGTCAGACCTAAGCTACTGCATTTTTAACAAGCACCCCAGTGATGCTAGGTTCTGTTCTGAGGAGCAAGGCACGTGTATCTTATATTACAAAAGCAAACCTGTTGCTGTGGAGTCACTTGGAACTCAGAACAATCCTATAGGACAGAATTGAACTGCCCTGTAGAGTTTCCAAAGCCATAATCTTTATCGGGAGCTCTGGTGGCTCAGTGATTAAAACACTCAATAAGAAAGTGGTAGTGTAACAATGAATGAATGGAAACCCAAAAATCTCTGTAAATGTTCATTAAAATTAATAAAATTTAATAAAAAAAGAAAGTGGTTTGACAGCTGTGTGGCCGTCTTCATACTTCTTTGTATTACTGAAATGTTGCAGTTATTATGAATAGCAGGATGTGTACTTGTGATTATACTTGATTCACGTTGTTCATCACCTTGATTCATTCTATTACACAACCATAACATACTAATTTTTATATTGAAAACGGAAACCTTCATTTGGTATGCATATTTAATAAAAGTCAGTACAAAATAATTATGGAATAGGTGTTGTTGTGTTGTTAAGTGCCGGTGAGTCGCAGGCGACTCATAGCGACCCTATGAAGGAGAGTCCTCGATGCTTGGGTGCCTTTCACCCTCTTTCCAGGTTCAAAGGGTTTCCAGAGGCAAGCTATTACGGAAGTGGATGCCACTCCTCCTTCCAAGCTTGTTTTCCCTGGGGAGCTCCACCCCACTCTCTGTCTGCATTGGGTAGCCAACCATTAACACATTTGACACATCAGTGTCACAGATGGAATAAATAAATGTGAAAATATTTTGTTCAAAAGACTTCTACTTTATTGTTTTTTTTTTCTATAATTATATTTT
>NW_006399829.1:548390-622040 GCF_000299155.1 Elephantulus edwardii | reverse complement strand
AGTGAAATTGAAGACAAAATTGTCACCACTGATCTGCTAGAGCAAAAAGCAGACTCAAAAAAGAAGGAAAAAGAAGAAAAACTAAGAATAATGTTGGACAACATCAAGAAAAATAACATGCGCATCATTGGACTTCTACTTTATTGTAATCTGCCACATTTGCTAACAAATGTTTCTTGGCCTTGTTATATATATAGGCACAGTTCTTGTGCTACACATAAATGCTGACTGAGAAAAATGTGGTCTCTATTTAAGTAACAGAGTCCAGTTTTACTGTGTACTCACTGTAGAACTTAATTGATGAAACCATCAAAGCATATCTTCTGATAGAAATTTTTATTCCAAAATTCAGCTCTGAAAACACTAGGCTTAGTCTCAATTGTTCATTTAATTTTATGAGTCCTAATTCCATGTGGATAGAAGAAAGAAAATCTTATTCTTCAGCCCACAGGTTCTCATTTCTCAGTTTAAGGGGCTTCTTGTTAACTAAAGGGATGCAGGAAAAATTGGGCAATCTGGTCCACATAAATTGCTGTTTATATCTTTTATGTTTGCATGACCCTTTGGTCTTAGCACTTTTGTTACACTATTTAATGTCCAGATGCCTCTGTTCTACTTTTCTCCATCCCCACCGGCTCCCCCCATTTCCATTTCTGCCATAATCCCAGACCTACAACATACTGTCTATTTCTTATTGGAGTCTTTGTTCTATTGTTCAGTTATCCCCCTCCCTTTTCTGATAATTCCAACCACAAAGGTGGTTTCTTTTGGAACAGTGAGCTTAATTCCAGTTATTCCAGTGAATACTAATCCCAACCACAAATATTGGTCCTTTTGGAACCCTCTCTGTGCTTTTTTTTTTTTTTTTTTCTCTCTGTGCTTTTTGTGTCATGATTTTCAAGTGAGCCTTGAATGTCATGTGAGGGAAGTAGAGATTGCAGTAAATAGCATTGACCTTTGAAAAGGGACTTGACTCTTGTTCTGCTGGGTTTCTTACCAAAGGCAGGGGTTAAACAGGGCTTGGATTTTGTTGTAGATGTGTTCCTCACATTCTAATCTTTCAGTTCACATTGAGTTATTGACATGGTTTTCGTCTTTTAAAAGTTAGGATTTGTGGTCAAACTTGTAAAATACTTGTTTTGTGCACCCCCCCCCTTCACCTACCCCCCACAGGTTTACAGGTCTGTGGCAATACTCTTAACCTAAAGAACTGAAATGGTGACGAAATGACACTAGAGGCTCTTAAAAGTACTGAAGGACAATACTCCTATTACACAGCAAAACATGCAGATTATAAACATCAGAGCCATTTGTTTGGGTTAGGTTTTCTTTTGTTTGGAGGTTGTTTTTCTTTTTTTCAGTTTATACTTCTGATGCATTCAGATAGCAGATGTCTTCAATGAAATATATATTGTGTATGGACTTAATTATGCACATGGTCATATAATGCAGATATCCTCTACATACATAACATATAGAGGAATAGGTAGCTAATTAGACATGCCACATTTTCAAGAGTTGCCTGACCAAGAAGTTACAAAGACCACTCCTCAATAATCTTGCCCTCTCCACCCACCTATGGCTTTGAGGATCATTTACTCAAAAATTGCTTTCCTCAAGAACTCTGTGCTCTTTGCTTTGCAAGTCCTATGGTCATGTCATTCTGAGGTCACATATATAAAAGTAGCTTCTATATACGTATACCACTTAAAGATCCGCCCCAGAGAAAAAGGGGGAGATATTATAATGTTGGCGGAGAGATGTTATTGGGAGCCATATTTCAAATTTTGGTCCTGGATTCCCACATTCAATTGATTGTAGCCATTTTAATTATTGCCATCGTGTGCTTGTCTCACCCAGTGTTAATGCACTTTCCACAGTTGGACATGGTGTTAGTATAGCCAGACAGGTTTCATTATAATTCCTCTTTGCTTTCTCAATGTTCTTAATTTATTGCATGGTTTCT
This sequence comes from Elephantulus edwardii, assembly GCF_000299155.1. Lineage (NCBI taxonomy): Eukaryota > Metazoa > Chordata > Mammalia > Macroscelidea > Macroscelididae > Elephantulus > Elephantulus edwardii. Next base: position 620,074 of record NW_006399829.1, on the reverse strand, counting down.
TCCCTTTTTTTTTTCTTTTACAGCTAAAATTGTTTAAAATGATGGTTAAAAATTACAGATTAAAATGTTCATTTTTATCAATGTGATTGTAATTTAAATATGTTGATTTAAATAACAAAAATGAAAACAGATTTAAGCCGTGAAGTATGTTCTTGATCATTTGAGTTAAGGACTTTAAGTAAAGCAGTGTTAACCAAAAAAAAAAAAAAAGTTAGGATTTGAGTGAAAATTTATAGAGCAGATTGATGTTCTAGTCAACCATTCATACATGTTTTGTGACGTTGACTGTGATCTCTACATTATATCATCACTTTTTCCACTACCTTTGCTCCTTGTTTCCATTCATCTTCCATCTTCTTTCTCCCTACCATTTGAGGTTTATCCTTGAACAAATACAGACCTTATGATGCTGTATAGTTGGTTTTTCTAAAGGCTGAGTACCTGCCAGTATTATTGTTCATCTTATAGAGGTCTGTTCTTTGGGTGTAGCTTGTGCCTCAGGTTGAGTTCAGTTCCAGGCTTGAAGGGCAGTAGAAAGGTTTTTTTAGTGTTCTCTTTCCACTCTCAGCCCTAGACTTTCCTTCTGAGCATGTGCACCATGAATACTCTTTCCCTCCTCCAGCAATGGATTGTTCTTTTTTTTTTTTTTAGTGGTAAATGTTTGTAGTCTTGTCAGGGAAGGGCTGTTGAGAAAGTGGAGCAGCAGTCCTTGACTTGGTTCATGTGCAGTCTTAGCAGCCCTCATGTCCTTGAGTGTAATGACTGAAAGAATTTTGTTTGCTGGTTTCTTTTTTGAACAACATACTTACATATCCTATTTTCTTGTAGTAAAGAATATTGAGAGATAAAAGTTGATTATTTTTATTACACACATAACATGTTTTTCTTTAACTTTTCACAGAGGTGATCTTGCCTATTTTGATGGACTTAGTGAGACTATTCTTGCTGTGGGGCTTGTGAAGCCAAAAGCTGGTAAGAAATACAAATAAAGTGATGAGATGATGTTTCTAGAAATACATAGACTCCACATTGTTTAGTACTGAAGGTAGCCCATCTTTAAGTAGTTGACATTTTCATCTCAATTCTGATTAGAAATATCTAAAATCAATTATTGGAAATATTGAGGACAGTTTCCTCACCTTAACATCAGAAGTATCTCTGCCATTCAAAACTGTTAAACTAAAATTCCTACATTTTCATCTGATTTACCTTTGCGCAATGCTTTCGTTTGCCTGAATGTTTTTACATTATAGATTTTTACCAGTTACAGAATTTATTGTAAAAACAAAACATTTTTGTCTCTGCATTGAATCTTTATAACTAAGGTTGTAAAAAGTCTGACATCACTAAAATTTTTTTAATCGAAAGTTACTTCTTTGGCATAGCATATGTAGTGAGGGAATGTTTCAAAAGAGGAAATTTTGCTAATGGAAAATAATTAGAAGGTTTCTATTTTTTAAATTAATGTGGCAGAACACATGTTTTGAGGTTATTAAAATAGAAAGTGTGTGCCTTCAGCCTTAGTGACTTGAACAACTGAAAAATCTGTAACTTTTGCAACTTCAAGTAAAACCCAGTGAGACTGTAAGCTTAGTTGTACTAATTTAATAACACAGTTAGGCCAAATGTACACACGTAAAGAGAGATCTAAAATCTGGAAGTACATTTTCTTTTTGTTGTTAGTGAAGCACTGTTGATACATGATGACAGTAATAATTGTACATAATATCTCATGCCACACCATACTTTTTAATATTAAACAACATATTTTGTGATAAATTAATGATTTTTATTTTTAGATTTTTCCAAAATAAGAGGATTTTGTTCTTTTTATGTCCCCTCTGAAAATCTAAATTATCTTGTTTTGATGTTGGAGAAAAAAATTAGTTCTTCTCTGGAAGATGTGTATTGTAGATTTCCCTCTAAACTATTAAAGTCAGGATGTTTTCTCTAATGTTGTTGTTGTTATGTGCCGTCGAGTCGTTTCCGACTCATAGTGACCCTATGCACAACAGCCCTAAACCCTGCTCTATCCTGCGCCAACCGCACCGCCTCTGACACACCCATCCCGATTACCCCAGTCACTGAATCAATCCATCTCATAGAGGGTCTTCCCCTCCTGCACTGTCCCTCCACCCTCCCAAGCGTGATGTCCCTCTCCAAGGACCCGTCCCTCCTGGCAACATGTCCAAAGTATGTCAGACGAAGCCCCAGAATCCTTGCCTCCAAGGAGTAGCTTGGTTTAATCCTCTCCAAGATGAATCTGTTTGTTTTCCTGGCAGTCCATGGTACATTCAGTACCCTTCTCCAGCACCACAGCTCAAAAGCATCCACTCTCCTTCTGTCCTCCCTAGTCATTGTCCAACTCTCTGATGCATAACAAGCGATTGCAAAGACCATGGCCTGTATCAGGCACACCTTATTCTCCAGAGAGACACTGTTGCTTCTGAGTACCTTTGAGAGGTCCCTAACAGCAGACTTTCCCATCGCGATACGCTTTTTGATTTCCTGACTGCTGGTACCAAGAGTGTTTACTGTGGAGCCGAGCAAACTGAAGCTGTGAACACTCAATCTCTTCATCATCCATCCTGACGCTGCCAATTGGTCCAGTGGTGAGAATCTTTGTCTTCTTGACATTGAGCCTTAGTCCATACTGAAGGCTGCAGTCCTTGACCCTTCACAGCAAGTGCATGAGGTCCTCCTCAGTTTCAGCAAGCAGGGTTGTGTCATCTGCATAACGCAGATTGTTAATAGATCTTCCACCAATCCTGATGCCACAATTCTCCTCAAAGAGCCCAGCTTCTCAGATAATCTGCTCTGCATACATGTTGAAAAGGTATGGAGACAGGATGCATCCCTGGCGTACACCCTTCCCAATTTTGAACCATGCAGTGTTACCCTGCTCTGTTCTGACTACTGCCTCTTGATCCAAGTACAGGTTTCGCATTAGCACATTTAAATGTTCTGGGATTCCCATTCTTCTCAGAGTCAGCCACAGTTTGTTATGATCCACACAGTCAAATGCCTTTGCATAATCAATGAAACACAGACATTCTTCTGGTATTCTCTGCTTTCAGCCAAGATCCATCTAACATCAGCAACAATATCCCTAGTACGATTATTTAAAAATTTCATTTTCTGTAAATTACTTACAAAATTAAATCTGTCCTCATAAATCTTTTTATCCTGATATAGAATTTTAATACTGCTTTTAAATGGCATTCAATGCTGAAGTAATTATTATCTAAGATTTCTTTTCCTAGTGCTATTTATTTATTTAAATAATCAGGGGTAGTTATTTTTAGATATTTTATCATGTGTCACCAAAATTAACTATATTTAGACTTTGCTTTTACTGCTTAATAAGTTGTTCATTGTAATTCCTACACTGTATCTACTTTCCATTTCTAGGTATTTTTCAACCTCATGTACGACACCTTCTGGTTTTAGCAACGCCTGTGGATATAGTGATTCTTGGACTCAGTTATGCTAATTTACAAACAGGTAAGATAACCCATGGATTGCGAGGGGGTTTTGGTGAATTTTTAAAAATGTTGGATGTAATGTATTATATAAAGATAGCATATTTGACAAAATTAAATTTGTAGGCTAACTATTTACAGGAGAATAATTTTATATAGATACGGTATCTTAAGGTTGGTTGTGTAACCACAAAGAAATATTTTAGGTATGTTGTTGTTGCTTTTGATTGCCTTCAGGTCAGGCATGACTCACAGTGACCCTATGAAAAAAAGGCCTGAATGCCCTCTACAACTATCCTCATCTTTCAAAGTTCATAGAGTTTCCAGAGACGTGTTGTTTAGGAAGTGGGTGCCACTCCTGCTTCAAAACCTGCCATAGTATGTTATTGTTGCTATGTGCTGTTGAGTCACCTGCGATGCATAGCATCCTATGTACAGAAGCTCTGAACACTTCCCTGTCCTGAGCCATTCTCGCTAATTCTGACATACCAACCCTCTTTGCCCCAGTTACTGTATCACTCCATCTCATCTGGGGTCTTCCTCTCCTGTGCTGTCCATCCACCCCTCTGAGCATGATATCCTCTCCTGGCCATGTGCCCAAAGTATATGAGATGGAGCTTCAAGATGCTAGCCTCCAAGGAGAAACTTGGATTCACCTTCTCCAAGACAGACCTATTTGTTTTCTTGGCAGTTGAGTTGTGATTTTAGGTATAGTTACCATATTAATCTGTAGTTTTTAAAAGTCAAATATACTTGGAAGGTAAAAGGAAAGGAATAAATTATTTTTTTCCTTTAATTTTCGTCGTGGCCATTTTCATGTAGGGAACACTGAAATAGTTAGACTCACTGTGTGGAGTAAGTAGACTCATAACGGCCCACCATCCATTTTCCATGGTTGTGAATTTTGGTGAGAGGCTATTGTTCATATTCTCCTGCACAACGGCTTATAGGTCCCAACTGCTCGAGACCTCAACCTCTGGGTTAGTAGTACAGCTTGCTAGGGACTGTGACACCAAAGTTCTTTATGTTATCTTTTTTATGCTTTAAATAAGAGGCACTGAATATACTGTGACAAGCAAACTTAATAATTCACTTTGTGCTCTTGACATTTTTGTTTGAGTAGAATAAGGTTAAGATTTCAGTGACTCAAATTAGTTATCACTTCCATGACCTCAAACTCTTTCCCAAAACTTAATAATTTGGATTAGTTTTGTGTGACTTTGTATGTAGGGATGTAGATGTAGGAGTACAGATAATGACACAGAGGCTAAGCGCTCAATTGCTAACTGAACAGTGATTCACATCAGCCCACTCTTGGGGAAGAGAAACCCAGTGAGGCAGCTCTACTCTGTTCTCTAGGATTACTGTGATTTGAAATCACCTGGACAGCAGTGGATTTTGTGTATGCTGATAATGTGCTATCAGGTTGGTTCTGCGATATAGCAATTCTGTGAACAACTGATCAGAACTCTCTTGGATCCCTTGCTAGCCTCACAGTCAGTGCCATGCTCAAGCAAGCCCATTGTTGCAATCAGTATGTCAGTCCGTCTCACTGAGGTTGGTCATCTTTTGTGACCACCTGCTTTTTCCAAAGTCTGACTTGTCCTGAAAACACGCCCAAAGTATGTGACCCAGTTTCACCATCCTTGTCTTGAAGTTAGCACCGTGGCTGTTCTTCGTCCAGGACAGATTTGTTTGTTTGGTTTTTTGGTAGCCACATGCATGTGAAGCAATTCCACATACTATAGCTTTGATTATTGTTGTTTGTTGTTAAGTGCCATCGAGTCGTAGACGACTCATAACAATCCTGTGAATGAAAGACCTGAACACTTGTATAACTTTCTTCGCTTCTCCAAGTTCATAGGGTTTCTGGAGGCAAGCTGTTTCAGAAGTGGATGCCACTTCTGCTTCCAAGCTTATTTTAATCAGGGACCTCCACCAAACACTGTCTTTGATTAGGCATGGCTTCATTCTTTACACCAGCATCCTTGCTCTTTAACGAAGTCTTTGACATCAAGCTTGCCTAATGCAGCATGTCTTTTGCTTTCTTGACTGCTACTTCAGCTTTTGTTAATTGTGAATCTTGGTAAAATGAAATCATTTGAACTTAGTCTTTTCTCCATTTATTATCATTGGTCTAATTATGAGGATTTTTGTTTTCTCGATGTCATAGGTATAATTCATACTGACAGCAGTAATCTTTGATGATTTTCAGTAAGCTCTTTAAGTCCTCTTTATTTTCTGGAATAATTATGTGCAGGAGATTCTCTTTCACTTGAATAGAAAATTATTTTTAAAGCAGGGAGTACCAGAAAAATGTCTCTGTTTCATTGATTATGCAAAGGCATTTGACTGTGTGCATCACAACAAACTGTGGTTAACTCTGAGAAGAATGGGAATCCCAGAACATTTGATTGTGCTAATGCGAAACCTATACTTAGACAGGAGGCAGCTGTCGGAACAGAGCAAGGAAATACTGCATGGTTCAAAATTGGGAAGGGCGTGCGCCAAGGATGTGTCCAATCTCCATACTTTTTCAACCTGTATGCAGAACAGATTATCCAGGAGACTGGGCTCTATGAGGAGAAATGTGACATCAGGATTGGTGGAAGATCTATTAACAGTCTACGTTATGCAGATGACACAACCCTGCTTGCTGAAACTGAGGTGGACCTGAAGCACTTGCTGTAGAAGGTCAGGGACTGCACCCTTCAGTATGAATTGAGGTTGAATATCAAGAAAACAAAGATTCTCACCACTGGATCAATTGGCAGCATCATGATGGATGGTGAAGGGATTGAGATTGTTCACAGCTTTAGTTTGCTTGGCTCCACCCACAGTCAACTTTTGGAACCAGCAACCAGGAAATTAAAAGACATATTGCAATGGGAAAGTCGCCAATTAGAGACCCCTCTAACGTACTAAAAAGCAACAATATCAGTCTGGATACTAAGGTGTGCCTGATACAGACCATGGTCTTTGCGGTCACTTGTTATGCATCAGGGAGCTAGATAATGACTAGGGATGATAGAAGGAGAATTAATAGATGCCTTTGCACTGTGGTGTTGGAGAAGAGTATTGAATATACCATGGATTGCTAAGAGAACGAACAGGTTTGTCCTGGAGAGGGTGAAACCAGCCTGCTCCTGGAGGCAAGCTATCTGAAGCTTCGTCTGACATACTTTGGATATGTTTCAAGGAGGGACCAATCTTTGGAGAGGGACATCATGCTTGGGAGGGTGGATTGACAGCCCAGGAGAGGAAGACTTTCGATGAGATGGATAGATTCAGTGACTGGGGTAATGGGGAAGGTGTGTCAGAGATAATAAGATTGGCATAAGATAGAGCAGGGTTTAGGGCTGTTGTACATAGGGTTGCTATGAGTTGTAGGCGACTCGACGGCACATAACAACAAGACTTATACAGAACTATATGTTAAAAATGTTTTTAAAAAGTAAGTAATACCAATTCTGAAGATAATGCAGGAGTTGTTTTAAATTTTAATAAAATTGATAAACTGATTTTCTGTTTTCTTTAAAAACCAAATAGGTTCTGGAGTTCTTAATGACAGTATGTCAGGTGGAATGCAGTTACTTCCAGATCCTTTATATTCTCTTCCCACTGATAATACGTACCTTTTAACAATAACTTCCACCGACAATGGCAGAATTTTCTTGGCTGGAAAGGACGGCTGTTTATATGAAGTAGCATACCAAGTAAGTGGGACGTTTATAAGCATTGTTTTCTTCTTTCTACTTGCTAGAACAGGAATAAATAGGCTTTTGTTTTTTTCCTCATTTGTGAGCACCTATTTAGTGACATGTTTAGTTCTTAAAAATATTTTGTTGAGGTTTTGCTGCACATTAATGTATTTTTTAATTTTATAAACATATTTTTAATTTAAAAAAAATTTTTTCTACTTGTTTATTTACAAAATTCGCATACAAATTTGAAAACATGCTTTCAATTTCCCTCATCCCCCACCCCCCATCAAATTGTACAACCCAATGATTAATCCCCCTTCCCCCTGCACATCCACATCCCTCTGCTTCCAGACTCTCCCTCCCCTCCTGGATCCTTACACATTGTTTTATACATTAATGTATTCTTGATAGAAAAATGTTTGACCATATTACCAAAGCATAGTTCTATGACTGTATCATGCACAGAAAATGCATTCTCTCTAGTGTTGAAAATCATCCTCAATATTGTGTATATCCTTGTAAAACAGTGATATACATTGATGTGCATGGATATACAAATGTATTTATGGATATGTGTCATGTGTGTATATTTGTAGAAATTGTGTCCTTTTTTAAAATAATTATAGTGGTCTACTTAGGAAGTTTGTAGACATTGTTTTTCACACTGAATCTTTCCCATTTCCCTTACCCACTCTTCCTTCCACCTGTCAAATGACATAGTGTCTTTTGATTTTGTTATTTTAGTTAGTAACTCTTTGTTTCACAACTTGATTTATTCTTAACAATGTATCTTGATAGCCTTTATCTGTGTCTGGTAGCTACTCCTTACATTTTCTGATTGCTACAGAAACAGAAACACTGCTGGCAAATTGGTTCCAACTCATAGCCACCTCCCCTCAGTTTTCTCTGGATGTATATCTTTGGAGGAGACTGCCTCATCTTTCTCCCAGAGAGCTACTGGTGAATTTTAGCTGCCCGCCTTTTGATTTCCCAGCTCAGCAAGTACCACACTATACCAGTAGGGCTCCTTTTCTTTGGTTTTGGTTGTTGTTGTTTTTTTAAATTTTATTTTATTGTTTTTTGTGCATGTACTGTCAAATCAGATCTGACTGGTACAGGAGGAAACCGTCCCTCCTTCTCCGGCAGAGCATCTGGTGGATTCGAACCATGTATCTTTGCGATTGCAGTACGGTTTCTTGCCACTAGGCCACCAGAGCTCCCTTTGGTTTTGTAACCGTTCATCACCATCATGTGGGAACTAACTCAAAGCTCACAATGCAGTAGGTTTTTGAAGACTGTGGGTCACATTGGAGGAGATCGTGCATCTTTCTTTTGCCAATCTGCTGGTGGATTTGAACCACCACGAAGGTGTAGCGACTGAGGTAGCAGCACAGCTCCCTACCTTCTGCACTACCAGCTCTCCCTTTCTTGGCTCCTCAGTCATTTCTAAAAGGGATGCACATGGTTTACTTAACAGTGCCTCTCCTAGTGAACTTTGCCTGGTTTTCAGTTTTTCATAAGGTTCCAGTTAAAATTCTTTTACACATATCAGTAGATACTATTTTTAGAGTAAAAACCTAAGATTGTAATTGATGAGTTACATAAACACACTTAAAATTATGTTTAATACTTTAGTATTATCCTTACAAAGGTTTAGACTTAATAGTTGAATGTTTCCTTTCTTCTCCCTAACCCTAACACTCATTATGAAGATATTAATTTTTTTGCCAATCCAGTGGAAGCAGATGTATTTGTTTTTAATAATACTGCACAACCTTCATATTTATTTCTTTGTTGTTTTTTTGTGGATTTTGTTGTTTTTTGTTTTTTTCACTGAATTGACTACTCTCTGCCTATTTTTTATTTCTCCATTTTTGCCTTTTGCATAAGGTAAATTGTGAAATTGAAATAGTTACCACTGGCCAAAAGGTTGGTGGTTTGAATCTACCCAAAGACCCCTTGGAAAACAGTCCTTATGGTCTGTTTTTAAAAGATTAAACCAGAAAACCAAATCCGCTGTCATCTAGTGGATTCTGAATCAGGGTTTTCCAAGGTTGTAAAGTAAGAGACTGCCCATCTTTCTGCTAAGAATAGCTGGTAGATCCAAACCTCTGATCTTTTGATTAACAGCAAACTTGCACTGCACTATGCCACCAGCGCTCCTTTAAAAGATCTTCCTTGATATGTGGGGCCTTTCTGCAGTCCGTACAAATGAGGTTACCATGAGTCAGAACTGACTTCACAGCAACTGACCATATCAAATACAGCCTCATAGTCACTTGGGTAGTTAGTACAAGAGCTCAGATTAGAAACCAGGCTTGCTTTGGTTGTGTGAGTTATTATACCATTGTACCTCTACCTTCCCAGCTTCTTATGGCTTTGCTCCAGTTATGACAGAACTCAACAGTAAGAAAACTGTAGATTGCAGTCACGACCGCTTCATTTTTCTCATTTAAGTGGGAAAACATAAAGATACCGTTTCATTTCCTGAAGCTGTGACACTTATAAAAAGTGCTTTTTATTTTCCATACTCTTTTTAAATCATCATTTTCAAGATAATTAAAATATTTGTTTACTAGTAGCATTTCTGAGATTCCTGAGACAAATAGCTGATTTCTTTCATTATGACTAAATGTTGTTGTTGTTGTTGTTATGTGACTTTGGGTCACTTGTGACTCATAGTGACCCTATGTACAACAGCCCTAAACCCTGCTCTATCCTGTGCCAACCTTACTGTCTCTGACACACCTGTTCCCACCACCTCAGTGACTGAGTCAATCCATCTCGTCAAGGGTCTTTCTCTCTTGCACTGTCCCTCAACCCTCCCAAGCTAATAATATCACTCAATTCAGTATTTGAATTGTGTGTTTTGCTTAATTATAATCTTTGATGTTTCACTGGGATTTGGACAGTCTTATATACATGGATATATGATGATTGGCATGATGGAACCACATTATTATTATTTCTTTAAGGCAGAAGCTGGTTGGTTTAGCCAAAGATGCAGGAAAATAAACCATTCAAAGAGTGCACTTTCTTTCCTCGTTCCTTCAGTGCTACAGTTCACATTTTCAGAAGATGGTAAGAAAACCAAACTTTTAATCTTGGTTACATAACATTTTCTTTAGAAATTGTCATTCTTAGGGAGCTCTGGTGGCCTAGTGGCAAGACACTGCACTGCAATCCCAGAGGTACTTGGTTCAAGTCCACCAGATGCTCTGCTGGAGAAGGAGGGGGCAATCTCCTCCTGTACCAGTCAGATCTGATTTGACGGTACACATAAAAATAATACAATAAAAATGTAAAAAAAAAAAGGATAAAAGGATTCATTTAAAAAAAATTGTCATTCTTAATTAAAACAGTTTGTCATGTTATGTATTATTTGTTATGCATTCCTAAGATACCGTTAAAAGAAATATAATAAGGAGGGTTTTTTTGGGGGGGGGTTTGGAGGAAGATACTTACGTATGTACCTCAGGGAACGGGTGCCCAAAACATCTATGCGTACTTAGAGGCCCTGTGTTTGGGAATCCATTAGACAGATACTAAAGTTGCAGTTAATTCTCATTATTGCTGAATTCTGTAATCATTAAATTGCCTACTCTGTAAATTTAACAGTTTAATTTGTTATAAATAGTTCTTGTGTTTGGTTTGTTAATTTTTTTTCTTTCTCATTTTTAGATCCTATTGTTCAGATTGCAATTGATAATTCTAGAAATATTTTATATACACGATCTGAGAAGGGAGTAATACAAGTAAGTATTAATAGTATGCTATTCCCTGGAAAGGGTTATCATGCTTTTAAGGTGGAGAGTCAGCAAAAGAGAGAAAGACCCCAAACGAGGTAGATTGACACAGTGGCTGCAGTGGTGGGCTCAAGTGTATCAGAGATGATGAGGATGGCACAGGGTTCAGATATGTTGTTCATAGGGTTGATATGAGTCATACTCAACTCAGTGGCACCTAACAACACTTCCTTTCAAGGGGAGTAGGAGGATGCCCTACTTTTTCTTTTATTTTTTAAATTTTATTCTTTTAGTGCATGTACCGTCAAATCATATCTGACTGGCTCAGGAGGAGACTGCCCCTCCTTCTCCAGCAGAGCATCTGGTGGATTTGAACTGCGTTCCTTTGTGATTGCAGTGCAGCTTCTTGGCCACCAGGCCACCAGAGTTCTCTGGGACTCCCTACTTTTAAGGAAAAAGACTCTATTTTTCTTGTGATGTTTATTCTCTTAAAAACATTCCCAGACCACTTCATAGGCCCCCTTATTAATAGATTTTGAATCTCAGCATTTCCACATTTGTTTATAAAATACTGAGATCCTTAGAAAGGGGGGTAAATTGTTTTGTAAATGTATGCAATATAAAATTGGTTGTGGTTTTGTTTGTTTATTTGTTTTTTAATTAAAATACAATTTTTATGTGTAGGTTTATGATTTGGGTCACGATGGACAAGGAATGAGCAGAGTTGCTTCTGTTTCACAGAATTCTATTGTCTCTGCTGCTGGAAACATTGCACGGTAATATGTAATTAATTGTCAGATGTTTTATTTATAGACAGCTAAACTATGTGCATGTGGTATGGTGACATAAAAAAGATCATTTTAAAGTGTTAAAAAGCATAGATACCCTCTTGAAGACCAAGGTCTACCCATCGTAAGCCATTGTGTGCTCAGTTGGAAGCTGGAAAGTGAGAAAGCTGGACAATGAGTAAGAAAGACTAGAAGATAATTGACGTATTTAAGTTAGGGTGTGGCAGAAAATAATGACTATAAAAGACTGCCAGAAAATGAACAAATCTATTTTTAAAGAAATAAAGCTAGACTGCTTCTTAGAAACATCATCTCATGTACTTTCATACATTCTCATGTTCTTTTTTTTCCTCCCCCCATCCTAGTTTGTTGTGTACCTTCGAATCAGATCTAATTGGTATAGGAGGAGATTGCCCCTCTTTCTCCAGCAGAGAAATCTGGTGGATTCTCATTTACTTTTTTGTGAAGTCTTAAAAGACTTCATGTTGTATATTTGCACCATGTTATCAAGTGGGACCAGTCTGAACAAGATAAATTGACAGAGTACCTGCAGTATGGGCTCAGTCTTTGCAGTGATTTGAAGAATAGTACAGAATCAGTGTTTCTTTCCATTATAAATTCAGTCACTGAATTGGAACTGACTCACTAGCACGTGACAACAGTTGTTCTTTCCTCAAGATATATCTATAAAGTACAGGGTAGAGAGAGAGTTTTTCATAATTTGAAGCACAGCTGCTGGAGACTTCATTTTATTAGACCATTATTCTTACATTTGGTGGCTTAAGACTTAAGACAGGGCACAAATACTGATCTCTTCCTGTCTACAGTAAAGAAGAATAAAAAACTAAAGACTTAAGGAATCAGTTAGTCACAAGGATTCCTGGCGCACATGAACTGTAGTCTAACTCGACTACCCAATAGCAGAACTAGATAGTGCTACGACTGTTGACCATTCGGAAAAGAAATGTAATAGAAAGTACCAGTTAGAAGGGGTAAAAAATGTGGAGGAAAATTAAAATCAGTGGAAGAGTCTAGACTTAGTGCTCAGATAGACTGTAACCCTAAGAAGACCCTCTTGTAACTTAGAGTTGAAGCCACTCTCAGAGATTGCCTTTCAGCCAAATAATGGGCCTTAAAGTAGATATAAACCTGTGATGAATGTGCTTCTCTGAGCCGTCTTCCACCAAGTGGGCAGCACTTCTCCAGAAACAAAGGTGGGAACCAGACAGGGACAAAGAAACTAAAGGAATGGAAACAATCCAGAGTGGAAATGGGAAGCTTGCTGACATTACAGCCAGTGTCGCTCAAACTATTGAAGGAGAAACTCTCCTCTCATCAAAATAGAACGTTTAACACAAAACTGATTTTGAATTTTTGAAATAACAGCATTTTATTTGTTTTTCCTTTGAAAAACATATATTCTTTAAAGTCCTATGTTTCATTTGTTAACATTTTGTCTCGTTTACTCGCTTTCTCATAAATAAACTTTGGAGGTAGTTGTAGACATCACGGCTGTAATAGTGCTAATCTAACTATGAGGATATCTTATTTCTCATCAGTCATTTATCCATTGTTTTTAGCTATTCTTCCATGATCTTTATTTGACCAAAAGGAATAAATTGGAATAAAGGGTTATGCTTTAATAACCTGAAGCGGTTGGGAGGACGGTGCAGGATAGGGCTGTCCTCCCTTATTGTTCATAACATCACCAGGAGTGGGAGCTGACTCCGGCATTTAACTACAGATTAATATTACAAAACTTAGAGTTACGAAGTTATGTTGCCAGTTGTTGATGTTTTCTTAAGCATCGATAACTTTCCTAAGAAGTTAACCTTGAATTGTTTTATGTTTAGCCAGGTCAGAATGCTGATGAGAAACATTTCTTCATCATTTAATAGAACATTTTGAAAATACATTTAGACCTATCTCTCTCTTTTTTTAGGACCATAGATCGTTCTGTTTTTAAGCCAGTTGTTCAGATAGCAGTGATTGAAAATTCCGAGTCACTCGATTGTCAGTTATTGGCCATCACACATACAGGTATATTTATATATGTGCCATCCTTGTTTAATAATCCTCCTTTTTTGACTTTCTAACTATCAATCCCTGTTAAGATTTTTGTGCCAATTATAAGATCATGTTAAAAATTATAAAATTAAGAAGTGTGCAAACTGAAAGTTTTCTCTGGTTCTGTCTCTATTTTTAGATAAAAAGTTGGAAACCAGGATAAAGGCCTGCTGTCACTCAGCCTGAATTGGATCCCAGGCTCCCCTTGTTTATAATTGCAGATTATTTCCCTTGTAATATGTTAATTCATCTCTCCTTTCTTAGTAATGTTTTAACAGAAATCCATTTTAGTTCATTGTCTGGATGATGATTTAAAACCGTTGAGGAGAGTGACAGATGATTTCAACAGACTTGTGTTCCTTCCTGTATGGAATTGCTTCCGTAGAAGTACTTGCACGCAGCTCATTTGTTTTGTGTGACTGATGTGTAATTTTTGCCATCATCCAGGTGTACGGTTGTATTTCAGCACTTGTCCATTCAGACAGCCATTAGCGCGGCCCAATACCCTGACCCTGGTTCACGTTCGCTTACCTCCTGGATTTTCAGCATCTTCAACTGTGGAAAAGCCATCAAAAGTACATAAAGCCCTTTATAGTAAAGGTATGTTCTAAAGTACTGTTTGTTTTTTTTGGTTTTTTTTAAAATTTTTTTTCTAACGTACTGTTTAATAATGATTTTTTAAAATTATTAAATCACATGGAATTTTGAGTCGTTTGAAAAGCAGTGTGCCAGTAAAGTTTAGAATGCTTTTAATTTTACTCAAATGTAGAATTGATTTCTGTTTCACACTGACATTTAATATATTTACTCTGTCTATAAAGACTGGGGTTCTTTGGTGGCCTAGTGGTGCGGAATTGAATAGGTATGGGGAGAGGATATAGCTTTAATGTACATCTTTCTTGATTTTAAACCATAGAGTGTTCCCTTTCTCTGTTCACATGACAGTTTCTCAGCTTAGGTACAGGTTTCACATGAGCACAATGAAAAGTTCTGGAATTCCCATTCTTCTCAATGTCAGCCATCATTTGTTATGATCCACATAGTCAAATCCCTGTGCATAGTCTGTTCAAAGAGACATTTTTCTTGTATTCTCTGCTTTCAGCAAAGATCCACCTGACTCCAGCAATGGTGTCACAGCCTCTTCTAAACGTAGCCTGATTTTATTTAGGAGGTATTAAAATAGGGATGTCAGACTTCTTCCAGCTATGCTGTTTTCTTTTTCAAGCTGGTTTTAACTATTAAAAAACTAGAATTGTATTGAGGAATGCCTGTCTGTGGTCTTAATTAGTACAATTCAATCAAATTTTAGTTATTTAAACATTGTAATAGAAACTATTCTCAACTTTTCAGAAGCCACTTACATGTTCTAACTATGGTTTTTTTGGATTTTTTAAAAATTTGATGTACTGTCAAATTGGATTCTCCTCGTATAAGAGGAGATTGCCCTTTCTTCTCCAGTGGAGCATCTGGTGGATTTGAACAATGTTTTAACTATGTTTGCATCACATAAAACAGTGTATTGGACTCAAGATGCTATTAATAAAGTCAGATTAGCAGGGAAATTTGAAATAAGAAATGAGATTTAGCACAGGAGAGCAGAAATCAAACTGTTACCACTTATTTTTGCTGAGATACTGCTTTTGTAATATGGTTCTCTCTTTTGTAATATGGTTAGCACCTTCGTAATTTCCCCATACTGTGTTTGGGTTAACCAGTACCTAAACTGTCTTATTGAATAGTAGATAGCTGTTACTTGTAAGTTACACCGTTTTTTTTAAGTACTGATAAGATTTTTTTTAAAGTGTTGATTAATTTGATAATCTTGATTATAAGATGTGTCCTAACTTCTGGATTGCTCAAATATGAAATAAATGTTTACCTAAAACAAAAAAATGCAGCCTAAGATACAAGCCATCTTTCCATTTACTGCTGTACCAAAAAATATGTTTGTTTATGCAGGCTTGTTTACTCATAAACATGATTGTTAATTACTGTCTAGTTTGCATTTGTATATCTATGTGTATAAATGCTTATTAGTTAAACCACTTATTGGGGCTGTGTACTCTTTGACAGCATATAGTAAGATTTTGTATATTAAACTTTTAGGCATTCTCTTGATGGCAGCCTCAGAAAATGAAGATAATGATATTTTGTGGTGTATCAACCATGATATATTTCCTTTCCAAAAACCAATGATGGAGACTCAGGTAAATTATCTTGAGGATTGTGGGTGGGGGAAACATTTTTTTTGAGATGTATGGACTGAGGCTCAATGTCAAGAAGACAAAGATTCTCGCCACTGGACCAATTGGCAGCGTCAGGATGGATGACGAAGAGATTGAGAGTGTTCACAGCTTCAGTTTGCTCGGCTCCACAGTCAACACTCTTGGCACCAGCAGTCAGGAAATCAAAAAGCGTATCGCGATGGGAAAGTCTGCTGTTAGGGACCCCTCAAAGGTACTCAGGAGCAACAGTGTCTCTCTGGAGACTAAGGTGTGCCTGATACAGGCCATGGTCTTTGCAATCGCTTGTTATGCATCAGAGAGTTGGACAATGACTAGGGAGGACAGAAGGAGAGTGGATGCTTTTGAGCTGTGGTGCTGGAGAAGGGTACTGAATGTACCATGGACTGCCAGGAAAACAAACAGATTCATCTTGGAGAGGATTAAACCAAGCTACTCCTTGGAGGCAAGGATTCTGGGGCTTCGTCTGACATACTTTGGACATGTTGCCAGGAGGGACGGGTCCTTGGAGAGGGACATCATGCTTGGGAGGGTGGAGGGACTGTGCAGGAGGGGAATACCCTCTATGAGATGGATCGATTCAGTGACTCGGGTAATCGGGATGGGTGTGTCAGAGGCAGTGCGGTTGGCGCAGGATAGAGCAGGGTTTAGGGCTGTTGTGCATAGGGTCGCTATGAGTCGGAAACGACTCGACGGCACATAACAACAACAACAACAACAAATAATATTTAGATATAGAGATAGAGATGTATATTTCAATTGAGTAACAATGTTGTTGCTGTATGCCTTCAAATTGGAACATATGCATAGCTGACCCTCTGTTGAGTTTTCAAGGCAGCAGAATTCATGGAAGGGGATTGCCCATCCTCTAATAGAGTAGCTGGTGGATTTGAGCTCTTGGGATTGTAATGAACCTTCTTCCTACAAGGATACTGGAGCCCCACTGAAGAATAATGTGCTCGATAATTTAGTTGTATGATTTGTTTGCTCCCTTCTAATACCTTTGTACAATTTGAAATCATAATGAAATGAAGCATGGGGGGAAAAAGATGTCCTGCCACTCTTATTTTTCCTTTGTTAAGTAAAAAAACCCATAATGACAACCAGCCCAAAGGTACTTGGTTCAAATCTACCAGCTGCTCCATAGGAGAAAGATGGGAAATCTCCTCCTATAGGATTGTTAAGTCTGAGAACCCACTGGAGGCTAAGCGATGGGTCGGTTCTGATTTGACTGTACACAACAACAATAATCAGTGGAAACACTTTCACCAAATTATTGCAGCCATTTTAGTGGTGTTTACTTATGAGACTATACACTGTAATTATGACTTGAGTTTTGTGTTTTTTGGGTTTTTTTTTAAATTTTTTATTTTTATTTTATTTTATTATTTTTGTGTGCGTGTACCGTCAAATCAGATCTGACTGGTACAGGAGGAGATTGTCCCTCCTTACCCGGCAGAGCATCTGGTGGATTTGAACTGTTCGCCTCTGGGATTGTAGTTGCAGCTCCTTGCCACCAGAGGTCCCCATGACATGAGTTTTAAGAATAATAAAATGATCACACATATTTGCATATGGAAGTAATAGCAAACTGATCCTCACAGTAAAGAATTACATTTTCCCCATGTTTAATTTCTTTCCTAAATATGTGTGTTCACAAACACTTGAGAGAGAGAGAGAGAGTGTGTGTGTGTGTGTGTGTGTAAGAAAATGGAAACAACTCAAATGCCCATCCATAAACGAATAGATTGAGAAATTGTAGTACATTCATTCAGTGAAATACTATGCAGCACTAAGAAGTAATGATTAACAGAAGAGTCTAGAGAGTGTGAGGCTGAGTGAATTAACTCAGTCTCATAAAGATGAAGGCTGCATAAGACCGTTGTAAAAACAGAAGGATGACTGAGCAAGATGTGTATAAATGTTCAAAAAGTGAAAGGGAGATGAAGAGGGGGGTGGAAAAGGGAGAAGAGGATTAGTGGGTGGGTGGGAGGGTGAAGGAATATGAAAAATTCAGTATGGACTTAAAAAGGTGAGGTGATGATAGACAAGGATCAATAGTAAAAATTAAAGTATATGGATGCTTGTATAAAAAATGTACATGCATGAAACAGTGTATATGGGGAAAAACTGCTCAAAACTTATACACACACCCACAGTGTGTGTGTAAGTTTTTAGAGGATTATTGGGTTTTTTAAATATTTAGCATGAAGTATAATGTCTATAACTTAATTTCAAATGCTTCACTTAAAAAATTATATACACACACAGGTAAAGCATATTTGGTAACAGTCATTAAAATTATGATTTGTTAAATCTAGTTATATATATATAAATATAAAATGTTTTATAAGACTAAATCTCTTTAAAAAGTAGTATCTCGATTTAGAAAACAGGTAAAACCTCAGAAAAGAATAAAAATACTCAGGTCAGTAATTATAAATAGTAAATCTGCTTATATAAGTGAATCTAGAAAAAAATGATGGTAAGCATAGCCGGTCTTGATTTAGAGAAAGTATGATGATTCTAGTTTCCTGTGAGAAAATTTTGCTTTTGTCCTCTGGTACTATAATTTATAAATTCCAAAGAAGATTAAAAGAATAGGGCAATTATTTTGTGATATGCCTGTGTTTTTAGATGGGAAAGTTAGTTTTGTTTCATGTAACTTGAATAAAACCTGGTTTGGGTTTTGTTTGTTTCTTAAATTTAGATGACAACTCGTGTTGATGGTCACTCCTGGGCTCTATCTGCAATAGATGAAATTAAAGTGGATAAGATAATCACACCATTAAATAAGGATCATATCCCAATAACTGACTCACCAGTTGTTGTTCAGCAGCACATGTTGCCGCCAAAGAAGTTTGTTCTCCTCTCTGCGCAGGTGTGTGCTTATACTGTAAAAATGGAAACAAAACCAAGAAAGAGTTCAAGTACTCAGCAACAGTCACAAAAGAGATTAATTTAAGTATTTGTGAATGTATATTTTCATTACATTCCTAAAAAGTAATTTTTTTCTCTCAGAACTTTCTCCTTTTTTTCCAGTAATTGTGCTGCTTCATTTTTTAAAAAATAATTTTACTGAGCATTTACAGAGATTTTGGATTTCCATTCATTCATTGCTGCACTTCTCTTCCCGCCCAGCCCCTCCCTAATTGTGCTACTTCTATGCGTAGTATAAAGCTTAATATGTTTTGGTTTTCATATGTTGTAGAGCCAGCAGCTGTTTCACTTTTCAGCTCTCCTACTTATTTTCTCTGCTTACCTAGGTTGGCTGTAGCTTAGGACTTGAAACATAGATGACCTTTTAGATCAGTGTACTTGGCATTTGTTAATTTCTTTAATTTTTTTATTAAGGTACTACCAGTCTAATTACATTATTAATCATGTTTTTTCTTTTTATTTATTTCTTAGGGGAGTCTTATGTTTCATAAACTTAGACCCGTAGATCAGCTGAGGCATCTCCTTGTGAGTAATGTGGGTGGAGATGGAGAAGAGATTGAAAGATTCTTTAAATTGTACCAGGTGATTATTTGTAACGTATTTTTAAAGTTAGTGATTTTTTTTTTAAACAAGAGAATGGCTTAAATTTTATGACCAGTAGTACCAATATATAATAACAAACATAATCTTACCTGTATTTCTTTTTATACCGGCAATACTATATATATGTACACTGATAGGGGGAGTGAACTTACTATATACGTTATAAAACTTAAAACTCTCATATTATTATTTTACATTGTTGATAAACTATTATCATTAAAGTGCATTAGGAAGAGTCTGATATTGACATTTTTATTATAAGCACAAGATGTTTATGGGCCACACTCAAACCCACTGTTGTTGGGTTTGTGGTGACTCATGATGACCATATAGTGCAAAGTGGTGCTGCGCCAAGGAGTGTTCTGAGGCTGTAAATCTGCCTGGTAGCGGACTGCCTCATCTCTCTCCTTCATGAGCAGCTGATAGATTCAAAACACCAGCCTTTCAGTTAGCATTTTAACCATTGTGTCACCAGACAGAGTGCCTTCATTAATGGGCAAGTCTAGATTTATTTTTTATGTGTTTTGTTTGTTTTTGCTTAATAACATGTGAAACAAGCTCAAGATAATAGTGATAAGTTGAGAATGCTTAGTGTGAAATCAGTTATTTATGTACACACTCTGGATTCAAATGACTGTGTTAAAAATGCCAACTCCACCACTGGACCAAGTTCCTTGAACTCTGTGTGCTGCAGTTCTTCACTTTTTTTTTTCTTTTTTTTAAATTTTATTAATTTTAATGAACATTTACAGAGATTTTGGATTTCCATTCATTCATTGTTGCACTTTTCTCCCTGCCCAGCCCTCCGCCCCCAGTTCACTTCTCTCTTTGAAAAGTAAAAGAAAAATTCTTTCATTGATACATAATCCCCCTGCAACACCCCCCCCCAACCCTGAGTACATTCCACTATGCAACCTTGATTCTGGACTCTTGTGAGAATCATAATACCCTATCATATATCACTTTTAAATTATTCTCTCCCTCATCTGTTTCAATGCAGTATACATAATTTATCCAGTTTTTCTCAGTCTTACCCCAACCCTGATGTCAGTCCCATTCTAAAACAGTGGCACCATGCAGTATATGTCCTTTTGTGACGGAGATATTTCACTCAGCATAATATCCTCCAGGGTCACCCATTTTTTGATAATATTGCATTAATTCCTTGTCTATCAATGCAGCGTAGTATTCCATTGTATGAGTATACCACAGCTTCTCTATCCATTCATTTGTTGATGGGCACTTGGGTTGTTTCCAACTCTTTGCTATTGTGAACAAATCCGCGATAAACATGGGTGTGCACAGTTCTTCACTTTTCAAGTATGCATTGTGTTATAATAGTTGGTGACATAAGGATAAATGTATATTCTTAAAATAACACCTATCACATGATCCCAAAGTCCAGACCCACTGCCTTCATGTTGTTCAACTCATAGCAACCCTCTTTTGAGTCCTATTATTGTAAATATTTATGGAGGAGACTTGCCATCATCCTTCTTAGAAATGCACAGTGGACTTGAACTGCTGACCTCTCAGTTATCAGCCTGACACAGTACACTCTACACCGTTGTTGTTGTTGTTGAATGCCGTCGAGTCGTAGACTACTCATAGTGACCCTATGAATGAACAGCCTGAGCACTGTTCATACATAGAGTTTCTGGAGGCAAGCCATTTCAGAAGTGGATGCCACTCCTGCTTCCAGGCTTGATTTAGTCGGGAAGCTCCAGCCAACACTGTCCACCATGGGTGCCCATTACCACGATTAGGGCTTCTTAACACAAGAGGTACTCATTAAATGTTAGCTGCTACTGTAGTCATGGTTTTTAAGGGGAAAATAAAAATAGAACCATAAACTAGAAAACTAAATTTGAGTTTTCATTACAAAAAGTGAGTGGAAGTATTCTTTAATAATATCCATGACAGTTTTTTAACCAATAGTAGTGACTTTTTTATACCAGATTTCATTCTGACAGCACATATTTGAGCACTTAACTGTGTTACCACATAGCTGAAAACATTAGGTAAAACAGTAAACAAAGCTGTTTTTAATTGTTATTGTTTTTTTTTTATTTCCCACAGGAAGACCAGGCTTGTGCAACATGCCTTATCCTTGCATGCTCCACTGCTGCCTGTGACAGAGAAGTGTCTGCCTGGGCAACTCGAGCTTTCTTCAGGTGTGTGTTCATTTTCTTCTGTACTTGACCACTTCGAAAATGGTTACTTCGGCCCATGTGACTATGATTTGACTGTGTCGAGTGTGAAATTTTATGGATAATGTGTTAGTTGGAGGTGGTAGTGACAGTTCTTTGTTAAGGCCTGCAAAACAGTTGAATGTCTTGTAGAAAGATTCTGATACTCATTTGCAAAAGGGTAAAGTAAAAAAAGATTATAGTACTACTGAAAGTATTTCGATTTAGCCTCATTTATAATGGTAATCAGACTTTCATACAATTTTTCTGGATTCTCTTCAAGTTCAGTTTAGCCTTTTCTTTTTTAACTTCTTTCTGCCTCAGTTACCATCTCTTCTGTCATTTTTGCTTTCTCGAGCACTTTTTTGTGTGTGTGTACTGAGCTCCCTTCAAGCACTTTTAATCAGTTCTTCCTTTTGTTGATTGTTGTTGTCATGTGCCATCAAGTCACCTGCAACTCTTAAGACCCTGTGTACAGGAGCCTGCTCTATCCTGAGCCAGTCTCACTGACTCCAGGATACCTGCCCCCATTGTCCCAATTACTGTATCAATCCCATCTCATTCAGGGTCTTAACTCCCCTGCGCTGTCTCTCCACCCTTCGAAGATTCATTTCCTTCTCCAACGCCTGGTCTCTCCTGACCATGTGCCCAAAGTGCATGAGACAGAGCTTAAAAATCCTAGATTCCAAGGTGAAATTTGGTTTCACACTCTCCAAGATAGATCTATTTGTTAGTGGTGGCAAAAGATCTGAAATTCTTTTTAAGGGAATTTTGTTTCAAATATATTTTTATTTGAAAAATAGTTAAGAGTGAGAATTTGCAATGTGATTAAAATTTCTGTGAAAAATACTATTTAAACATGATCTCCTATGAAAATTTGTTGTTGCTGTTTTTACCTATGAGTCAAAACTGACTCATAGTTGATCTTGGAGAAAGTTTTTATTAAATAACTCTTTAATTTAGTTGTAATTTTAACAAACATTTACATAGAAGTTAGATTTTTATTCATTCCTTATTGTACATTTTATCCCCTTGCCCTTCCTCCCCTCTTCCTCAGTTCACTTTTTTCTTTTTAAATATTCATTCATTTAAATAAATTAAAAATTTAAATTAAAATTTTCTTTTTAAATATAACTGTTGCACAATTGCCTCCTCTCTAAGCAAATTTTCAGAGGCTATAAGTTGTGTGCGAAGAAATGCACATTTTTTTCTCACGGAGCAGCTGGTGAATTTGCACTATGCTCCTTTAGGTTGGCAGCACAACTCCTTGCCACTAAGTTACCAGAGCTCCATTAATCATTACATAAATTCTATACCTTTTTTTTTTTTTAAAGCAACTAGCACAGATTTCGTTGTTCTTCCTGGTAGTGGTTCTAGGTCAATTTATTCTGTAATCTATGCATATAGAGGGAGCTTTGGTAGCCTAGTGATAAGAAACTGTACTTCAGTTCTGAAGGTTTGTGATTCAAATCCACCAGTTCCACATGAGAAATAAAGACAGTCTCCTCCCATGAGATTAACTGCCTCTGAAAGCCCACTGGAGGATCAGCTCTGGGTCGCTTCTGACTCTATGGTATACAATAGCAACAGCATGTCTATATTTCACTATAATCATAATACCATTTAAATTGCTTAAAGAACTTACTTTGAAACTAATCAGGACTAATCAGTAGCAACAATACTATGATGGTAAGTTTTATTAAATAAGTTCACCTTCTTGTCATCAAAACAGGTACGGCGGTGAAGCACAGATGAGATTTCCAACCACTCTTGCCCCTCCAAGTAATGTGGGTCCCATCTTGGGGTCTCCTGTTTATCCTAGTGAGTATGAATCATTGAAATTTTACAAACTTTGTGTAACATGTTTTAAAGGATGCCTAAGGTATTTAACCTTGCTGTTGTTGTTAAGTGTCATTGAGTCGTAGGTGACTTATAGTGACCCTGTGAATGAAAGACCTGGACACCTGTATAACTTTCGTCCTTTTCCCAGGTTCGTAGGGTTCCCAGAGGCAAGCTATTATGGAAGTGGATCCCATTCCGGCTTCCAAGCTTGTTTTAATCAGAGAGCTCCGCCAAACACTGTCCACCATGGGTAACCTTTCTCACATTTGACTCATAAGGGTCACAGTGTTTGGCTTCATAGCAACCATGAGTTACCTCTGTATAGCAAGAAGACATACCAGGGTTATATGACCTAGAAGACTGTTTCACCAAAAACAATTAAAGGTGCACCTGAGGGCTGCGAAGTAGAGTCACTCACCTTTGGCTTGGCAACATGACTTTCTGTCCTCTAGGCCAACTGATCTTGCTCTGTGTTGTTGTTGTTGTTAAGTGCCGTTGAGTCGTAAGTGACTCATAGCGACCCTTTGAACAAAGGACCTTGGATACCTGTATAATTTTCATCCTTTCTCCAGGCTTAAACAGAGTAATATATTATTACTGAAACCCTGATGTTTACTAAGGAACAAAATAATGTAACCCGTAGTAGAGAATCTACTTCTCATTTAGGAAGCATTGGTGGGCTAGTGACAAGAAGCTAGGCTGTAATTCTTTTTTTTTTTAAATTTTTTATAATTTGTGTGTGTGTGTGTGTGTGTGTGTGTACTGTCAAATCAGATCTGACAGGTACAGGAGGAGATTGTCCTTCCTTTCCCGGCAGAGCATCTGGTGGATTTGAACCGTGCGCCTCAGACTGCAGTGCAGCCTCTTGCCACTAGGCCACCAGAGCTCCCCTAGGCTGTAATTCTTAAGGCATGTGGTTTGGATTCACCAGTTGCTCCACGGGAGAACAATGGGCAGTCTGTTTTATTGCAATTAATGGTCTCTGAGAAACTGCTGGCTGGTCAGCTATGGATCTGTTCTGAAAAAGCAAGAGGAATGTTATAAAAAGATCAGTGCTTTCAAAGTGAGAAATATTAGAAATGACAAGTTGAGGTGAGTCTCTTGACTCTTCACTGTGTTACGAGTAGTACCACTTTTCATGCTTAATGCTTGCAAATAGCATTAAGCATGTGTTTATGTTTGATTTACTTGAAAAGATTAGGAGATTATTTTATAAATCTTAATATTCCTTCATTTTAGGTTCTCCTTTACCAAGTAGTCCATATCCAAATCCAGCCTTTCTGGGAACACCACCTCAAGGTACCTTTTTGTTTGTTTGTTTTAGAGGATTGCTCTTTTTGAACTAACATTAGTTACCTGTAATGCATAGTGTGAAAGAGATCAACCTATGCTGTTCCATTAACAGTGGTAGGATCTGTAGAAGTTGCATCAAAACCACTATTGGCATTTGGCCATGAATGTCTGTTTAGAAACTCCTTTAGCAGCATAGGGTGCTCTAGTTGGTTAGTAGTTAAGTGGCACTGCCAACCCGAAGGCTTGCGGTTCAGATCCACCAGCTGCTCTGAGGGAGAGAGGTAGGCAGTCTCCTGCCATGTGATTTACATCCTCTGAAAATCAGTCAGATAAGTCAATTCAGCAACAACAGTGGGTCGTGGTGGTTGTTCAGCAGTATGCGTGGAAAATTTATTTGAAAACGAGAATGTAATTAATTATGCATTGAAATCACTATGGAAAAAAACTGGTTGAAAGTTTTTTCATCCTCCATTGCAACTGTCTAGAAATATTTATTCACTCTTCAGTCTTAGTTTAGTACTCAGAAAACCGCCACACACTTCATACTGTCTTTCTCACCCCACTGCACTCCCCGTCCTCTGCCTAGTCAAGTGAGAACCAACTCTTAGTGGACCCCCTCCATAGAGTTTTTGGATGATTGTTGGCATAGGAAAAGATTGCCCCACTCTTCCTTCAGAGCACCTAGTAGATTCACACTGCCTTTGAGTTAACAGTCCAACTCCCTGCCTTCAGAGCTTCCTCTCTTGCCTATTAAGGAAAACAGAATTAATTTTCCATTTATTTGACTATTTTTAGAAAAAATTTTATTTATGGTCCATGAAAAGAGCTTGGATTATTGAGAATTGGGACTCTTTTTAGAGAATTTCTTTTCTTCCTTCTTGTCTAAGGTTTGCACCCTTCTTCAATGTCTACACCACTGTCTGCTGCAGTACACCCAGCAACCCAGCCCACAAGCCTGAGCTGTATGGCCGGACCAGAGATGGTTTACTCTGGAAAACACAATGGTATTTGCATTTACTTTTCTCGGATTATGGGGTAAGTTTTCCTTGAGTGATTTATTGCTTGCCTAGTCTATTTTCAGAGATTTGACATTTTAAAATATAAGTTGGTAATGTTTGTTTCTAATAAATAAATATTAGTGTTAGCTTAATATTAGTGTTAGCTTACTTATTAAGATTTTTTTTTTATATCAAACAATTTATTTCTGTTCATACGGGTGTGTGTGTGGGGGGTGTGTGTGTATGTGTTACAGACTGCCTGCTTATAACTCAGTAGGTACACTTGCAGGTAATCTGGACACTTTGTTTGCATTGGTTGGGCCCCTCGTGTGTGCAGTCAGCTATGAGCCAGGAAGGAGCGCCATTCTCTTAGCGGGACTCTCAAGCCTATTTAGGGTTTGCTCATAGGCTATGTACTAGCCAGCCAGGGTTTTCTTCAAAAGTGCCAAGATTAATGAGAAAGACTGGAAGTTTGCAAAGCTGCTTTGTCATAGACCCAAAACTGGCAATTGCCACCTCATTAACTCATCCAGAAGGTAATTTTAAGGCCAGCCCAGATTCCAAAGTTTGAGGAAATAGATTCCGCTGTTTTTAACTGAAGGGTTCCTGGGCCATGCAGATGGTTAGCATGCTTAACTGCTAATCAAAAGGTTGAAAGTTTGAGTCCAGAAGAATCTAAACAGAAAGCCTTGACAGTTTGCTTTTGAAAGATCTGCTGTTGAGAGCCTGTGGTGCACAGTTCTACTTTGACATACTTGGGAGACGCTTCCCTGTTCCTTGTGGGAGAAACATCAGACACCTTATAATAAGGGATAGATGTAACCTGCTGCTGTCAAACTTGTCACAACTAATAGTGACACAGGATAGGACAGGATTCGGGTCTTTTGTTTACTTGGCTCCTAACAGCAGCAACCATAATGACCCGTGGCTGTAATTTTATTGAAAGAGGCTGCTTCTTGTTCCTCCCGTGAAGCAGGTGGTAGATTTGAACTGCCAACCTTTTGGTTAGTAGTCTAACACATTACGCACTATGTCACCTTAGTAGTAAGGCAATAGTAGTATTTGTCATCAAGTCAGAACATGCCCATAGCTGATAGGTGTAGAAGGGGTAAAAGTTGTGGGTGTTTTGGTTTTTGTTGGGTTTTATTTTGCGATCAGGCTACTGTATCATCTAATTAGTTTATCATGGCAAATAAGTATTTTTCATGGATTTGAGATGTAAACTTTTTCTTAAGTCAGATTTTCAAACACTTTGAACAGTGCAGAGCTTATTTATAAATATTTTCTTCTTATTCACTTCCTTGTTTATAATTGTGCAAAGCCTTTTTATTTGTCTTTAGCAGTGTTTTCTTATCTGACATAGGCACATTAAGTTATTCTGGGATTTTACTACATATTCTAATTGTTTTCATTCCTTCAGCACACAGTAATACATTTGTTTGTTTCTTTTAGAAACATTTGGGATGCTAGTTTAGTTGTGGAGAGAGTATTCAAGAGTGGCAACCGAGAGATCATTGCTGTAAGTTTTGTTTAAAATTACTTCATTGTTTTTATGTAGCCAATTAATTCTAGAACCTTTTTTTTTTTTTTAACTTCCTTTTAACCTAACTAAATTATATTAGGGAGCTGTAGTGAGAATTTTGCTGCTCATCCAAACACACTTGGAATCCATCAGCATTTTCACAGGAGAAAGATGGGCAGTCTCCTCCCATTCAGTGTCTAGCCTCCAAAAACTCCCCTGAAGAGTCAGCCATGAGTCAGTTCTGACCTGATGGCCATAAGTTTTCAGTTTTTTAGAAGTTTGTATTGTATTTTGTGATATTTCAAACAATATCACAAGATGATTGAAGACTATTGTTCTTCATTGTACTTGTTTGTGTAATTGTCCAGTATACTGAGATTAATGCTTAGATTTGTCACTCAACACATGATCTGACCCTGATTACATTTCAGAGCCTCATATGTCACTGTATAATGAGCTTAATAATAGATATATTTCTCATAATGTTGTTTCAGAGAATAAATATCATTAGTCCTGCTATGAAATGCTGCTCAAAGTTACTTTTTAATGCTTGGGGGTTTTGCATGAAAACTTGATGGCCTCAAGTATTATTCCGTGCTAAGAAAATATATCTCATAAATTCAGATAATAAGATTTTTCTTTAATCTGCAATATAAATAAAATTTATTTTAAGCCATTTTTTAAATTACTAAGTATTTTTATTCTTTATAAAAGAGTAACTGATGTTCTTTTAAAATTCATATTTCTAAGAATAAGAACATAGTCAACTAATAGATTATATGTTCATTTTATGAAGGTTAAGACCAGGAAAACTTGTCTTTAATGATAGATGTAAGAAAAATAGTTGCTTCTGAGATTAAATAACAACAAGAAAGGGACCTTACAGAACTCTCTCTGACAATGTAACATTCTATGTTTTGGTCTGCCTGGTGATTTTATATAAAGATAAAGCGTTATGAAGGTATTCAGTTGAGATTTGTGTATTTTACTGTATTTAGATTATGCTTTACTCAAAATGGAGGAGATTCATGTTGTCTCACCTTTTATTTAGTCACCAAGTGTGAATGAGTAGGATATATTATTACTTTTTTACAGAATTAGGGTGTATCTAAATTAAAACTCTTTGTTTATAGTGTATCTTTCTATGTAAACATTTTCAGATTTTTTAAACTTTTGAAAATTCTTCCTGTTTAAAAAGTTTAATTTTTAAAACTCACTCTGATAAAATATATACAACATGAGATTTTCCATTTTAACCATTTTTTAAAAATCTTTATTATTTGTGTGTGTGTGTGTGTGTGTGTACCATCAAATCAGATTTGACTGGTACAGGAGGAGATGGTTCCTCCTTCTCCAGCAAAGCATCTGGTGGATTTGAACCATACACCTCTGTGATTGTGGTGCAGGTTCTTGCCACTAGGCCACCAGAGCTCGCCATTTTTTAACCATTTTTAATTCCACCCTTGAGTGACAATAATTACATTTACAACATTTAATAACCATGATCAGTATTTGTTTCCAAAATTTTTTCTTCACCTCAAACAGAAACTCAGTACTATTTCTTCCTCCTTCCAGTACGTAGTGGTCACACATTTGCTTTTCTTTTGTCTCTGTGTTTACCTATTCTAGATATTTCATGTATGTAATGTGCTGTGGAGTCAGAATTGGCTCATAGCTAAACCTTCAGTAGGTTTTTTCAGAAGCAGTAAATTGGGCAGAACTTGATTGATTGGCCATCTGTCTCCTGAGAAGGTGGTGGATTTAAACCACTTAACTTTGGTTTTGAAGTGCAACTTCTTACCACCAGGCCACTAGACCTCACTGATATTTCATATAAGTGGAATTATATAATACTTGGTTTTGTATCTGTGACTCAGTTTCTCTTATACTATTTCTTCCTTTCTTTTAGATTGAAAGTAGTGTTCCTTCCCAGTTGCTGGAATCAGTGTTACAAGAACTAAAAGGTTTACAAGAATTTCTAGACAGAAACTCCCAGTTTGCAGGAGGGCCATTAGGAAATCCAAAGTAAGAATATATTTGGTTGCTTTTGTTACATTCTTCTTGGTTGTTATTTGCTTTTGATATATCGGCTGAATACCACAAAATTCATCCCAACAGAACACAATTTAGTGGGTCTTCGTATTTTCACAAGGTTCTGTTAACATCTCCTCATTCTTGTGGGCATTTTCATACCTGTTCCCATTAGCAGACACTCAACCTTCCCCAGCCCCTGACAACCACTGATCTAATTTCTGTTGGAATAGATTTGCCTCTTCTGAGTATTTGCTTTTAAGTGCAACAATACAGCAAGTAATAGCTGTCTGTTAAAAATGTATTCTTTATTGATGTTAAAAAGGAAGTACAGTGTTTGATCTTATGTCTGCTTGCTTGTTCATTAGCCTTCATTTTAAGTGTTTAGAAGTATATTAGATCGGAGGAGTTTTTCTTTTGCTTTTAAATAAGAGTGAACTGGGGGTGGGGATGGGGGTAGGGGGCCGGGGAGAAAAGTGCAACAATAAGTGAATGGAAATCCAAAATCTCTGTAAATGTTCATTGAAATGAATAAAAAAAAAAAGAATAAACATAAACTAGGAAGAAAAAAAAAGTGTATTAGATCTAAGTAAATATACTTTCGAGAGAGCTCTTTTAGAGTATTATCTCCTAAGAACAGTATACCAATTATTTCTTTTCAGCCTTTGGCACACTTCTTAACTTATATTTTAAAAAAGCATATAAACAGATTTTTGCTTCTCTTGTTTTAAATTAAGTTTTAGAGTCTTTTGTTTCTTTTCATGAAAGTTTAAACCATTCTCACTTTACTGAGATTATTCAAAGACTTAATCTTATTTTTACTGTATTCAATTTGTATTTTCTTGGGTTTTTCCCCCTATTCATGATTTTATTTTGATTTAATGAGTTACTTTTCTATCACTGATTTACAAGGCCTTTGTACAAGTTTTTTTCCTTTAGTGATTAGTTTTAAATTCTTTCGGTATGTGCATCACTCAGCATTAATAATTACAGTCTTTAATTTTTACTTCTTCCTCCTTTCTTTTTTTAAATCATGTAGAATTTTAGTTGCATGGTTTTTCTTTTCCCTAACATGTTTTCATACGCCAGTTCCAATTCATAATGACTGTAAAGGACAGAAGAAAATGGTCCCATAGGATTTTACAGGTTTCATTTTTTTAAAATAATAGCATTTTTTTAATATTTTAGGAGTGCACTGGTAACCTAGTGGTACAGTGGAGTTTACTATTTTATGAGAGCATTGGTAACCTAGTGGTACAGTGTTTAATGTTTAAAGAAAGTGCTTGTGACAAAGTGGTATGAGTTGCACTGAGAACCCAAAGGCAGGTAGTTTGAGTCTACCAGCTCCTCTGTGGGAGAAACATGGCCATTCTTCCCTCGTGCTGTTTAAAACCTATAAAAACCCACTGAAGGGCCAGCTATGAGTCGGTACCAACTAGACAGCACAAAACAACACCAGTAGGAAAGAAACTGTCCTGATAAATGGAGTTTTCTTACATTGCAGTATATGTATTTTGAACATGTAATCTTATTTGAGTGAAAACTTAACAAAGCTTTCCATTTAAGAATTTATACGTATTTTGTTTAGTAGTAGTAGTAGTTGCAATCCCCTCAATTTTTCCACTTCCCACTTTATCCTGGTTTCCTGTTTCCATTCATTTTTCCTGGCCCTTCATGCTTTCTGAAGTTTGCGTTTGACAAAAAGTGTTTTTTAAGCAACCATTTGATCTCGTATGGCTCACTGTTCTAAGGAGCGTATTTTTTTATTCCTTTTATAAATCTGTCTATTGTTTGTCTAAAAGGTGATCTCCAGAAGTAGGGTAAGTTCCAGTTTTGACAAGGTCCATTGTTGTTAGATGCTGTCAAGTCAACTGTGACTTGTAGAGACCCTTTGAACACAGCCCTATCCTGTGCGACCTCACCGTCTCTGATATACTTGAGCACTTTGTTACAATCTCTATGTTGGTTCATCCTGTTGAGGGCCTTTCATTTGCTGACTTTCCAGCTTTCCCAACATGATGTTCTTTTCCACTACTAACAACATGCCAACTTGACCACTAACAGCCTGAGCTCTCCTAACAGCATTCCCAAACAATGAGAACCAAAACTTTACTTAAAGAGCACTCTGTTTGCACTTTCTCCAAGCCATGTTTGTTTGTCCTTTGGGCAGTCCATAGGAAAGTCATTACTCTTCTCCAACATCACAACTCAAAAACTTTGATTCTTCTATTTTTATCCAACTTTCAAACAACAACAATTCAGTGAAAAGACTGGTGTGAATCAGGTACACCTTAAAACTAACGTTCTTGCTCTTTAGTACTTTGGAGAGGTCCCTGACAGCAGATTTGCCCAATGCAATACACTTCCTGAGCTCCTGACTGCTAGTACCACGCTTGCTCATTTTGTGGATCCAAGTAAGATGAAACTGTTGACAGATTCCATCTTTTCTTCATCTGTCATGACATTGCTTATTGACCCAATGGTGATTTCCAGTCTGTCAGCCAGTGAGTCTGGTGTTTGTGATAATTTTTGTTTTACTCTACTTTGTCTAGGACTGTCTGATTGGGACCCTATCCCCATTCCTCTTGGCTGTCACCTTTCCCTTTCCCCAAAATTTCTAGTTAGTGATTTTCCCTCCTGCCTCTTTCTATTCCTAATAGCCATCAAAGAAGGTTTCTTACTTGTATAAATCTTTTCTTGGTGTTTATAAATGTAGTCTCATATAATATTGTCTTTCTGTGATTGACTTACTTAGTTCCATGTCCTCTAGGTTCAACCATATTGTAAAATGTTTCCTGGATTCATTATTCTCTAGCAGTGCAGTATTCCATCCTTTGTGTGTATCATAGTGTGTTTGTCCATTTATACATAATACATTATACATTTATACATAACAACAAACAACAACAGATCCATTGCAATGAACATCTGAGAGGAAAAGATTTTAGTTTATTACCGTTGCTTTGCAAGTTATTATTTCAGTGGTCTACAAAGGAAAAAAATGTATTTCAAACCTCTTGTCCTTCTATATAAAATTTCTAGAATAACCAAATTTATAAAGAGAAAAATAGGTTGCTAATTCAGTTACGGCTGGGAACGGACAATTTACAACTGGGTGGAAGGTATGAAAATGTTTTCTGATACATGATTTCATGTTTGAATTGTGTAGTTTAAGTTGTATGTCAGTGAAGCTGTTTTTTAAGAGACATCTTGTGAAATTTCTGTTTCAGTACTACTGCAAAGGTGCAACAGAGGCTGATGGGGTTCATGCGTCCTGAAAATGGCAATTCCCAGCAGATGCAGCAAGAGCTGCAGAGGAAGTTTCATGGTAAATGACTGCTTCTCGGTACTTAATGCACGTGATGTACATGAATGGAAGAATTTCTTTTAGTTGAACACAAAACAATTGATTTCTTCGAAAACCTAGTTTGTTATGATAAATGTTTTTGTTAAAATGTTATCATTAGAAAAATGGAAGTGTGAATATTAAAAAATCATTCAAGATGGTGATAAATCAAACTTTCTTCTTTTTTATTTATTCCCATAACTATTTCATCTCATCAGGTTTTTTCTCCTTATTGCACAGAATTCCTCAACTTTTCCTTATTGTCAGTTTTTCTTCTAAATTCTTTTGTCTTCTGTTGTGTGACATATACTGGCTGGTAGGCCTTTCCTAATTAAAACCAGTCATATAGCACTGCAATCCCAGAGATATGTGGTTCGAATCCACCAGATACTCTGCTGGAGAAGGAGGGGCAATCTCCTCCTGTACTAATCAGATTCAATTTGACGGTACACACACACACACACATATAAAATAAATATATAAAGCCAGTCATGTGCTTTTCATTCAGGCTAATCTCTTCCCTTTCTACTAGCTCTGGTTACCTTTCCACCATTTTTAACTTTTTCCTCCACCTCAGAACTTGAGGGAGTTCTGGTGGCCTAATGCGTATAAAGTTGTACTGGCAACCCAGTGGTTCGAATGTCCCAGCTCTTTCTTATGAACAGTTTCCTCCTGTGTGATTTACAACCTCTGAAAAACTGCTGGAGAGTCAGCTCTACCTTGGTTCTGATTCAGCAGCAATGAGAGGATGCTAATTAATACTTCCATTGGCAGTGGTGTTAGGAGTGTGCCATCAAGTGGACTATGACTCATAGCGACCCTATGAACGACAGATCTCACGGAATGCTGTCCTATCCTGTGCCATCCTCATCATCCCTGACACAGTTGAACTCATTGCTCTAGTCCCATTGTCAGTCCATCTGCTTGAGAGTCTTCCTCTCATCGTCAGCCCATCACTGCCTCTGCCAACAGCATACCGAAAGTGTACTAGACAAAACTTTTGTCATCCTTGCCCCCAAGGAGCACTCTGGCTTCACCTTCTCTAAGACATGTACTTCAGTAAGGTCTTTGAATCCTGACAATTCCAGGTGCTAGTGAGAATTTCTGTAAAGGTGTATGTATGAATTATTGGTTGTTTTTTGTGTGCTTTTGAGTCAGAACCTACCCATAGCTGACCCTCAAGCGGGTATTCAGAAATAATAAGTCACATGAGAGGAGATTGCCCATTAATTTTACAACTCATGGTAATGATATTTGATATCTCCCCTTCTTTAGTGATAGTCTGCAGAGCATCCCATTATTGAGTTGCCTTCCCTTTATCCGTCTTATATATGTGCCTGTTATCTGTTTACTAATTTTTATTCACTTCTGCCTTCCTTCTTATCCCTGATAATTATTCAGAAAACTATTTAGTCTGTGAGTTCAACCATTCCTTAGAAAAGTAAGTTGCTTTTGTAAAACAAGCTGTAAATTGTTAGGAAGAGCAATATTTTTAGTATTTATCTGAACACAAAATAAATTCTTAAAAATACAAACATGAATACATCAGCTGTCAGCATGGTCATCTAGGGTGGAGAGACAGTAGAGAAGGAAAAGGGAATTGTATAGGATTTTGTTTTTATTGACATAATTTTTTAAAACATTAAGAACAATTAAAATATAATTTTTTTGTCATTAGAAGCGCAACTGAGTGAAAAAATTTCACTTCAAGGAATTCAGCAACTGGTTCGAAAATCATACCAGGCTCTGGCTTTATGGAAACTTCTGTGTGAACATCAATTCACTGTCATTGTAGGAGAACTTCAGAAGGTAGGAATTCTTTTTTAAAAAAAATTTACTGATACACTTTTTCTTCTCTGCTTGTTTACACTGGAGTTGATGAGGGAGTTCTTTTGGTAAGCATTTAGGCTGTGATGATCATGTTATAGGTTGATTGCACAAAAATGTGGTAACTTGAGAAACCTGATTTCAGAGCTACAAGTTTGTACAGTAAATGAGAAATTTATGTTGGTATGCAAATTAATGTGTACACTATTAGGCATTTCTAAAAGAGTCAGTTGTAACCTTTGTTTGAGCCACAGATCCCTTTGTGGTCACGTGAAAATTTTCTAGGAAACTCTAGTGGCTTAGTGAAGACTGAACTGCACTGACAACACAAATGTATGAAGTTCAAATCCACCATACCTGGGAGAAAGATGGACAGTCTCCTCTCATGCCATATATTGCCTCTGAAAGTCCACCAGAGAGGGTCAGCTATGGGTTGTTCTAACTCAACTGTACTCAACAGTAACAAGTACTGAATATTTTTTTAATAATTTTTCTTAATTTTAATGAAAGTTTACAGAGACTAAGGGTTTCCATTCATTAATTTTTGCACTTTTCTCCCTGCCCACCCCATCCCCCCCCCAATTCTCTCTTCTCTTTAACGAGTAAAAGAAAAATTCTTTCATTGTTATACAGTCCCTCTCCCCAAGTCCACTCCACTGTGCAGCCTTCATTCTGGACTCCTGTCATGACAATATTACTCAATCATATATCCCTTTTAAACAGTTCTCTCCCTCATCTGTTTCATTGTACATAATTTATCCCATCTTTCTCAGTCTCCCCCCAGCCCCGATGTTGGTCCCATTTTACAACAGTGGGAGTATGCAGTATTTGTCCTTTTGTGACTGAGATATTTCACTCTACATAATGTCCTCCAGGGTCGCCCATTTTGATAATATTTTATGAGTTCCTTGTTTTTCAATGCAGCATAGTATTCCATTGTGTGAATATACCAGCGCTTCTCTATCCATTCATTTGTTGATGGGCATTTAGGTTATTTCCAACTCTTTGCTTTTGTCAGCAAAGCCTTGATAAACATGGGTGTGTATAAACAGTGATTTTCTTTTTTTAAAAAAAGAACAGTGATTTTCTAAATCCAATTCCTTCACCATTTATTAGCTGCAGTTCTGTGAAAAACAACTTTCCCTTACCAACTAGGATTATTTGGTTACCCTGAAATGCTTAATTCATTACTATTAAGTTCAGAATTAGTAGTAGTAAATCCTCAGCCCTCCTTTTCTATTAGACATAGGAGTAGTTTTTCTTCATGTCAATGAGTAATGATTTTTTGTTTTATTGGATAAGAAATGTGAGTTTATTTTTAGACATCTTGTAAGCATCCTTTCTTATATAAGTGAAAGGAGTGAAAAATAAAGATAAGCCCAAATATATAAACACTGATTGGATATTTGCTGAAATTTAGGTAGAATGGCATGATAGTGTAATAATTTACTTTGTTCTTTTGGCAGTCCATATTCCTTGTTTATTGAGAGGCATGGACTCTTCTGTTCTCTTTATTCATTGTTCAGTGTATCTTTCACGTGTATCTGAAGCAATGGAAATTACCTCAGCATGTGTTAGGCATGTCTTGGTATTTAAACCAAGATCCCTCCTCTTTAATACCATAAAGAGGAGTTCTTTGGCATCATATTTTCCCATGACATTTGATTCCTTAGCTGCTCTTTCTATGAATGTTGATTGTGGATGCTCGAGTTAATTTGTTATCGGCTCTCTCCCCTGCTTAGTTTCCCTGTGATTTTAATATACTTTCTGTTAGTTGTTGTTTTGTGCCATTCAGTCAGAACTGACTCATGGCTGCGCCTCCAGTGGGTTTTGAGAGGCTATAAATTGAATGGGAAGAGGTTGTCCATCTTTTCTCCTGCAGAGCATCTGGTGGATTCCAACTCTGTGTCTTCATGTTGGTAGAATAACTTGATAGCGACTAGGCCACCATAGCACAGGATAGGATACAGTTCACATCTCTTGTTCAAATGGTAGCTATGAGTCATACTTCATTCAACCAGTACTTAACAACAACAGTAAAATTAAATCTGTGACAACTTTTCTTTTCTTCTTTTATCATGATATTATTCATTGATCAAGTTGTAAAGTTTTTTGTTTTAATTTGTAGGCTAAGTTATTAAAGATAGTTCGTTCTATGTAAATGTAATGTTATTTTTTTCTTTTATAATGAATTTTTTTCTCTCCCTCACATTCCTAGGAATTCCAGGAGCAGTTGAAGATCACCACCTTCAAAGATCTGGTAATCAGGGACAAAGAACTGACAGGAGCATTAATTGCTTCTCTTATTAACTGCTACATCAGAGATAATGCTGCTGTTGATGGTATTAGTTTACATTTACAAGATATCTGCCCTCTTCTATATAGCACGGATGATGCAATTTGTTCTAAGGTATGGTATTATTGATTTAAATGATCTTACAGAAATTATCTCCGTATGATGAAAGGAATGTAGAATGAGGATGAGGAACCTCATTCTTTTACTTAATGTATGACACTAGGTGGGTCTCTTTACCCTCTTGACATTAGATTCTTCATGATCTCTTAAAATGCATGTGTACCCTTGCGTTTTTCATAATTGTAAATTAAGATCATGAACTTTTACAGTGTTTCTAATTAAAAGAAAAGGATTAATCTTATCTTAGCAACTAAAGGGGGAAAGGTCACTAAAACTTCAAATATGTAATGGATTAGACTTAATGGGGCAATTTTTATTGATCCTTTCCTACAGGTGGAAAAATTAAAAAATCATGGACTGTCTGCCGACCCATAATGTATTGACTAGGCAAGAGATTTACCAGACAAAACATGTCTTGCTTAACATATATGTGAGAGGAATTAAGAATAGCTAGGAATTTTTGGTCAAAAACTTTTCTGCCTAAAATTAAGAAGAAGTAAGTTTGTAGAGTTGTTCTTATTTTTTAATGGTAATAACTCACATATAAATTTAGACATAGAATAAAAATAATGTTGACAGTATTGTCTGTCTGCTCTTAATATTTTTTTTAAACTCTTTTCTACTGCTAGGCAAATGAACTGCTTCAACGTTCCCGACAAGTTCAAAATAAAATTGAAAAGGAAAGAATGTTAAGAGAATCATTAAAGGAGTATCAGAAAATCAGCAATCAAGTGGACCTTTCTAATGTTTGTGCTCAGTATAGACAAGGTAAGAAGATTCTATCTTTTTAATGCAAAGGACAAATGACACCATCTTAAAAATTATTTATATCAACTGAGACATATTATAGACGAAAGAAATGTTAATGTGAGTATAATATTTAAGTGAAGATTTCTCCCTCCTTACAGAGGAGTGATTTTAAGTATAAAAATGTTTTCTTATGAAGAAAGTATTTAGTAGTTGACTTTTTTGTATGTTTGAACCAGCTACTTTAGCACAGTCATTAGAAGTATTTTAGGTATTAATGATACTAGAATGACTTATGTATAGTAGAGGAATAGTAGCCTCAACCAGTGCTTTTACATGCAGGGTAAGGAACGCTGCATCCGGCTTGGTGGTAAACGGTAAATTCTTGCTTTTCTTTCCCGTTAGTGCGTTTTTATGAGGGTGTGGTGGAGCTGTCTCTCACTGCTGCTGAGAAAAAAGATCCTCAGGGGCTTGGACTTCATTTCTATAAGCATGGAGAGCCAGAAGAAGACCTGGTGGGACTTCAGGCTTTCCAAGAAAGGTACATTTTATTACTTTAGCACGTCATTAGTTTTCTAAAAAATTATTCTAATTAATAATTTTGCTTGTTTTTAAATATTCAGCATTTTATGTAAAAAAGGAAAAGGGGGGGGAACCCCATCACAATCATGAATAATGTTTCTATTAGAGGCCCTCTTGATTCTCCACAACAAAACTGAGTATGTTCACAAAGGGTTCCCATTAGTTCAGTCTTAAACAACTGTCTTTTACTTAAGAAAGAAAAAAAAAAATTTAAAAAACTCCAAACATTCCACACTACCACTTAACTTATTTTAATGGATTCCCCCACCCCACCCCCAATTGTAAAAAATAATGAAGTACAGGCAAGGGATAATCACAGTATTGTGGTCAGCATTATAAATACGGAATTAGACATTTAATCCAGTTTTTCTGGTTTAAAGGATAAAACTGCCTAGCCATGTACAGCTACTGAGTGCTTGAAATGTGGCTAGGCCAAATCAGGATATGATTAATCATAAACACGCACATAGCATTTTGAAGACTTAGTACAATAAAAGAATGTAAAATAATAAAAACACCAAAACTGGTGGTCTATGCCCTCTGGGGGTCTCATCTAAAAGAGCTGGTCTGTGTGTTTCTAGCAGTGCTCACCTTTATCCATTTTCCTGGGCCGTTCATGTGTGCATCTTTGTCCTCCCATCTGTTCAATCAAAGTCCTGGTGGGCCCTCAGGACTTTGGTCTTCCTTCCCTAGGTCTTCCTTCACCAGAGCCACCTCCATCCCCCAGCCACCACAGAAGCTACCTCTGTCGCCACCAGGGCCACCTCTGCCATGGTTACCACCTGGGAGTGGGAAGGGTGGCAGGAGGACACCTTCAGGCTTGGGGACCTTACACTGGTTGCACTTGGTTCACTAGGTGAAGGTCTGGTTTCCACAAC
The DNA here is from genome assembly GCF_000299155.1 of Elephantulus edwardii. NCBI lineage: Eukaryota > Metazoa > Chordata > Mammalia > Macroscelidea > Macroscelididae > Elephantulus > Elephantulus edwardii. The sequence continues at coordinate 580,830 of NW_006399829.1, read as the reverse complement.
CTGAATTCAGGCACTGCCAGTCTCCAGCTCAGTGTTGGACATTTCCTCCTCCAGATAGGTTCACTTGGGATTCCTGGGGTCTTTGTGAGGCAAAGCCTACTCTGTCTACTCCACATAAGATCCATGGGTCCCGCAAGACCTCCTGGGTCCCCTGAACCTCTACAGAGAAGCGGCAGCATACCCCTGGCCTCACTGGGTGATATTCCACCTTGAGGGCTGTTCATGGGAAGCTTTTTCTGAGCTAAAGAGACAAAGCTTGCTCCCTTGGCAGTCAGGGTCTTCTTAGGGCATTAGCATCACCTTTGGGCTTCTCCATATCCTTGTTTAGATAGGTATGGATCATGGGTTGCCCAGTTCTCTTGTTCATCTTAACAACCCCACACTACTTAAATAAATTTTTCAGATAATCTAAAGTCACACTGTCATTTAATCCTCGCACATAAATCGTACTGTTGTCAGAGTCTTCATCTGGATCCACAAGGGGGCCTATACCAAGAGCTGGTCCTTCATCCATGGCTCCACCACGCTTAACTGAAGCCACTTCGCTCTGCAGCACCTGTTCCACCATGACCTCCTCTGCGCCCACCTCTACTCATGCCTCCACGATCGCATTTCCCTCTTCCCTTTCCCAGGTTATCAGAGCCACTCATTCTCTCCTGATCCTGAAAATCCTTCAGTCTCCTGTCCTTCAACACCCATGCTACTGGGGTGGTCCTGTTGAAATGAACACTGCTTGTGGCTGCTGCTCTTTTGGCTATATTGACTTGGAGCCTGGCAGTAGGATCCAGTTTGGGAAATGGGGGTTGGTGGTAACTAGTGAATATCTTCTGCCCATAGCTACTCTCCTGCCTGTAGCTGCTTGGCTGTCCATAGGTGGTGTGCTGAGAGGAACTACTCTGATCGTAGTTAGTTGGTTGTGAAGAGGAATAACTGGTAGGAGGGAGATGCGCTGACTGGCTGTGTGGGATACCTGCCAAGAACCTGGGAATAGCTATAGGTATTCTGTCCATATGCCATGCTGGGCTGGTTGTCACCTCCTGTGCTAGATTGAGGCTGGCTGGTCTCAGTGGGCTTGCTACCCTCTTGTGATCTTGTAGGATGGATAGGCAGGTGGAGTATGCTCTATAAATTGGGCTGCATAGGAGGCCTGGGAGGTGGTCACTGTAGCATTTGTTATATAAGCACCAGTGCTGTACCCCTGGACTGGCTGGCCGGATGCCTGGGCAGCAGTTGGAGTATTGTATGCAGTAGGAGGCTGTCAGAAGAAGTTGCATAGGCAGTCTGCTTATCAGTTCCATAACTTTGTTGCCCATATGCCTACGTGGTCTGTGCATATCTTTGAGTGGCTGGACAGTGTGGCAGTAATCGTCACAAATAGTATAGTTACAGAATGAAAAAAAATGCTCAAAAAACAAATCTTTTTCTTTTTATGTGTTAATTCACTCCCTTATGGCCTTGTCCTTTTGTATTTATAACGAAACTCTTCTCAAAGTCTCTCATTCATTCTGAAAGCATAAGCATTTTCTGGTTTGTGTTTTATTATTTTATTTTTTTACTGTGTTTTGAGTGAAAGTTTACAAAACAAATTTATCTTTTTTTCAACTTACTGTCCATGCACCTTTTGTTTTATAACATGTATGAATTATAAAACCTACCATGTCACCACACTCTTTGCACTTCTTTCCCCAAAGAAGTGAACTCTTGATTCCCTAAATTTTTCTGTCCTATCCCTTTCTGCATCCTGAACTCTATCTCTGGGTAGATACTCCTTTTGCTCTTATGTTGGCATTATTCTAGGGGGTGAGTGCTTCCCTGATGTTACTGTTCACCTTACTGGCTTGTCCATTGTTCAAATGAAAGTTAAGCTGCATGGTGAGTTTTAGTCCATGTTCAAAGGGTGAGTGAGGGCAAGAGGCTCCGCAGTACAATTGGTTTCTCTTGGATCAGTGAGCCCAGCCATTATTTGTGTTTTGTGTTTTGTTCTGCATTTTTGGAACTCTTATGTGGGATCTTCTGTGATCTCTTTTAGCGTTACATTATTTTAAAACCCCAAAACATGTATATTCTTCATAATAGTCTACAGAGTTTTATTATGTATTTAAATTTGATAGGAAAATAAATTATCAGATTAATGTAATTCTTTTTTCCACTCTTTTTCAGATTAAATAGTTATAAGTGCATTACAGACACACTGCAAGAACTGGTAAATCAAAGTAAGGCTGCTCCTCAGTCTCCCAGTGTACCCAAAAAACCTGGTCCTCCAGTGTTGTCATCTGACCCCAATATGTTGAGTAATGAAGAAGCAGGTCATCATGTAAGGAACCTAACACTATGTTTCTTTGTGTTAGTGGCCATAGTTCTCAGACGTTCCCACTGAGGATTATTGACTTCTTAGGAGGGGTTTATGAACCTAAGGGGCAATAATTGCCAGCATCAGAGCCTTCATGCTGACTTTCATCTTTTTTCCACTTTAGTTTGAACAAATGCTTAAATTGGCCCAGCGATCCAAAGATGAACTGTTTAGTGTTGCCCTTTATAACTGGCTGATACAAGCTGACCTTGCAGATAAGCTACTACAGGTAAGAAATTCTTTGTTCACCCTAGAAATGGTGTTTAGATTGTATATCATCAGTAGCATCATGTAATGAGTTAATTGCACTTACAGTTCAAGGGAATTCAGTGTCTTATCCTGTCCCTACAATTAGGTAGATATTCATGTAAAGCCAGTTAATTTGCCATCTTCCTGGTGAGGAAGATTCTATTTAGAAGTTGTTTTGTCGGGTGGGAGTCACTGTTTTTTATTAATTAGAAAGACTGATGTCTGTCTTTGCTATGTCAGCAAATCTCTTTAAGACTTTAGACATGTCATTTTACTATATTAAATCTCGGGTCTCTTGACTGAATACATAACATGTAATCATTTTGGTTATCTCATTAACGTCAGAATCTAGGGATCAATAGCTGTATTACCCAACTTTTTAAAAAGATTTTTTTATGTGAGCTCTTGTGGCCTAGTGGCAAAAAGCTGCACTGCAATCCTAGAGGTGCTCAGTTCAAATCCGCCAGATGCTCTGCTGAAGAAGGAGGGACAATCTCTTCCTGTCAGATCTGATTTGATGGTACACACTTTAAAAAATAATAATAATAAAATATTTTTTACTTATAATTTTTAATAAAACATGGCACATTGTATTTGTCTTTTTAAAACAAAAACATTTTATTTACTAAGTAAGAAGCAAGTAGGTGGTTAAAAACATTTCTGAATAAATGTATAATTTCCAGATTGCTTCTCCATTTCTGGAGCCTCATCTGGTCCGAATGACAAAGATTGATCAAAACAAAGTTCGTTATATGGACTTACTCTGGAGGTATTATGAGAAGAACAGAAGTTTTAGTAATGCTGCTCGTGTCTTGTCAAGGCTGGCTGATATGCATAGGTATGGAAAATTGTAATATTCTCAGAAGAAGAATTGCTAGCTGAATCTAGCTATATCCGCTTTAGGTTGCTGAGTTGCAAGCCGTCTTAGCTGGACCATGATTGTCAAACCTTGTTTTCTCTGTCCCTTTGCCTCTTTCACTCAAACCTCTAAATAAAATTCTTTGATCTCAAAAAATATTTTATGCAAACCAATATAAAATTTAAAAATTAAAACTATTCAGGCATGCATCTATGGAATTTGTTGATGCTTTTATCACAGTTTACAATTTTCTTTTTAATAATGGTTTGAAATGTATTTAAAACATATTTTTAGAGTATCTCCATTCAGATCATCTTCTCAATTGCTTTTTTTTTTAAAAAAAAAAAGGTTATATTGGTTTGCTCACAAAGTTTATATACATTGTGTTTCACACTGTTCTTCATACTGTGTTTCATACAATCATTCCCATGCATTGTTGTGTACTATCAAGTCTGAACCACCTCATAGCTGAACCCTCTGGTGTCTTTTCAGAGGCAGTTAATTGCATGGTGAGTAGATTGCCCATCCTTCTATCTCATTGTTTTTCCCATTTATTATGTTTTATAAAATCAATCACCATTGGACCTTGCCTATCACAACCTATCTTTTCAGGCTCTTGCTGGATCCTTCCCATTTCCTTTACCTCCTCCTTCTACCCACCAAACTGTACAACTCTGGTTTCACTCCTACCCATCCTCACCCCTCTACTGCCACCTTATTTCCCCTTTAGGTCCCCCATACATGTTTTACTAGTTATATTTCTATTTTTACAGTAATGGTCTTATGTAGTGTTTGTTCTTAGGTGACTGAGTTAGTTTATTCAGCATAATGCTCCCCATTCTCTCCCAAGTTGTGTAGTATTTTTCGAAACTGCTTCTGAGTGCTGCATAGTATTCCATTGTGTGAATGTACTATGGTTTCTCATTCTAATCTCTTATTTTAAACAAATAGCAGTTAGTAGTCGTAATTAAAAACAGGCTGCTTCTTGAGATCTATTAATTACAAAGTAATTTATTTCTTCTTTAGGGAGCGCTGGTCCATTGCTAACTCAAAGGCATAGCCTCTCTTGACTATGTGTGATGATTGTCTTAATTTAGATCTTTGGCATCTTATTTCTCTATTATTTTTGTCATTCGCCTCCTGGTTATAATTCTGTCTTCCTTTCATATATATCTTTGTAAACCATTTTTACAAGATTATTCAGGCATAAAATATTAGAGTATCTCTTGTGTGCCTATCATTTCTTATATAAATCTCTTCCTTTAATATTTATTTACTTTTTTCTTGTTTTAATACTTATTTTGTTCTTTTTAATAAAATGTTCAAAACTTCTTTCCCTTTTTCAGTTGCTTAAGTTCATTTCACAGACAACTTGATTTCCTCATATTTTCCATCTCCCTTGAGGTAGCTCTGTCCATATTTAGCTCTTAGCTTGTGTTCTTTTGTCAAATAAATTGCTTCTCCAGCTATTGCTTGCTTTCTCATTATTCTTTCTGTTTATATACATATGTATATGGACTGCACCAAATGAATTGACAAGCCGTCGAATGTTAAATTTTAAATAATTGCGCTTGTTTATTTTTAAAACTAGTAGTTAAAAACAAAGAAACAAAAAAACCCACGGTTCATGTTATTGTTGTTGTTTGGCACCATCAAATCAGGTACAACTTAAAACACCCTATGAATAACAGATTTGAACCCTGTTTTGTCCTGTGCCATCCTCTGTTATCTTTTACTCACTAGAGCCCCTTAACAGCAGTCACTGTGTCAATCCATCTGGTTGATGGTCTTGTTCTCTCTCACCAACCCTCCACCTTCCAAGTATGATGTCCTTCTCCAAAGAATAGTAGAGGTTTTTCAATTTCAACCTTTTTAGAAGTAGGGCTCCTAAATGTATAGACAGCACTCTGTGGTGAGTTTCACTGCAAACCAAAGACAGCGTCTCTCTGGCAGTGTGAACCCACCAGTGGCTCAGAAGTCTCCTCTAAGACAATTTATAGCCACTTCAAAACCAGCTGTAGAGTCACTTCAACTTGACAGCAGTGAGGTTTTTTGTTTTTAAATGTACAGTATTTTACATAAAATTTTTATAGTTGGCTAGTGCCTGTTAACTCATACTTCGGTGCTTTAAGAGAGCAAAAAGAGGGAGAAGAGTTGCTTTTCTTTTTGTTCTTTGAAGGGGGGAGGGAATATAGGAGCTCTATCTCTTCATCAACAAAAACCCAACTCATTGCCATCAGATCAGCACCAATTCCTAGCTGACCCTCCAGTGGGTTTCCAAGGGCTATAAATAGAGAACATTGCCCTTCTTTCTCTCATGGAACAGTATCAATGATCTAAGTCTGACAAAAGTGGGAGATTGGGAGGGTGTGAATGGAGCAACTCTCGAGGTAGATATGCTCTAGGACCTCTCTGTCAGTCAGGCAGGAGAAATATTTTGAGCATTTATTGTGTCCAGAACCCGTGATAAGCAGCAGTCAGCATTATAGATAGCATTTCTGCTTCCAAAAGAGGCACTTTCTAGTAAATGGACACTGAAAGTAAACTCAGATTATTTCAGATTCTGTGATAGAAAGTACCTACAAAGGTGATGTGTTGCCTCAGTTAGGAGGGGTCCAAGAACATGTTCTTCTGAGACTTGACAAGAAAGTGGGCAGCTTTGTAAGGAGCTAGAAAAAGTGTTTATTGCATACAGAATAGTGTTAGCAGAGGATCTCTCTTACAAGAATGCTTTCTGACCACAATTTGCCTGAGAAAAGTCGTAAATGATAAATAATGAACTAGTTTAAAAGTCCCTTAAATATCATATTTAAGATAGAGCCCATGTCTTACTGCAAGCATCTTGGGGATCTTGTTGTTGCTATGTACCATTGAGTTGAGGTTGACCCTTAGCTGACAGTCATGGATTTTCAGAGGCAGTAAATCACATAGGAGGAGACTGACCATTTTTCTCCTGTGGAGAATCCTCTGGTGGTTTCTAATTGCATACCTTTGTGTTGGCAGCACAGTTCTTCCCATTAAGCCACCAGAGCTCCTAGGATTATCCTAAAGATATTAAATAATAGTTTAAATTTAAGATAGTTAATACTCTTAAGGAACCTACTAATTGGACTTTTTCATGGTGTTTGGGGGGGGGTTTAAATTTTTCAAGGGTTTTATTTGTAATTTTTTTATTTTAATACTTTTAATGAACATTTACAGAGATTTTGGATTTCTGTTCATTCATTGCTTGTTCATTCATTGCTTCTGTTCATTCATTCACTTCTTCCACCCCCAGTTCACTCCTCTCTTTGAAAAGTAAAAGAAAAACTCCCTCCCTGGTACACAATCCCCCCCATACCCCTCCCACCACCACAAGTACATTCTACTATGCAACCTCAATTGTGGACTCTTGTGATAACCATAATACCCTATCATACATCGCTTTTAAATTACTCTCTCCCTCATCTGTTTCAGTGCAGTATACACAATTTATCCAGTTTTTCTCAGTCTTACCCCAACCCTGATACCAATCCCATTTTACAGCAGTGGCATCATGCAGTATTTGTCCTTTTGCGACTGAGATATTTCACTCAGCGTAATGTCCTCCAGGCTCACCCATTTTCAATAATATTGCATGAGTTCCTTGTTTTGCAATGCAGCGTAGTATTCCATTGTGTGAATATACCACAGCTTCTCTATCCATTCGTTTGTTGATGGGTGCCTGGGTTGTTTCCACCTCCTTGCTATTGTGAGTAAAGCCGTGATAAACATGGGTGTGCATACAGATTTTTCAAGTTTTAAGTGGACTTTTTGCTTGTTCCTTACGATTTTATATCACTAAAAAATAAGATATTTCTCTCCCAATAGCACAGAAATTTCACTTCAGCAGCGCCTAGAATACATTGCTCGAGCTATTCTTAGTGCCAAAAGTTCCACTGCCATTTCATCAATAGCTGCAGATGGTGAATTCCTTCATGAATTGGAAGAAAAAATGGAAGTAAGTGCTAACGACACTTAAACTATACCCACATTGAATCCACATAATTACTGTCTTTTCCTTTCACTCTTTGTCAAACAGTAGGTTGCTAGAGGTTATCATTAATTTCAGTTTTGCGTGTCTTTATTTCTTACTTAAACAGTATAACTTTTTAAAAAAAAATAAGGATATAAGCACTTGGGTCATAAAGATATTGCTTCAATTTAATGTGACATTTCTATGAGTTTATTCTAACAGTTCCAACACCAAATTAACAGTGTCACACTTTTTATTCTGTACATTAACCATATTGTTTAGGATCTACTAAACTGCCTTTAAGTTAGAGATCCCCAAAATATATGATGGTTCAAATACATTTACAAGAACAGTATTATCAGCTGGGTTTTATCCATGAGGTTGATTAGGGACCCTTTTCTAGCTCTACCATTTCCTAGAACCTTATCTTTATTTCATTTAGACAAAGGAAGTGCGGGAAAGATTTTCAGAAGTATACTTAAAATATTTTTGAAATACTCAAAATATTAAAAATTTTGCTGCTGAGCAAAAGGTCAGCATTTTCAATTCACCAGAGACTCCACATGATAACAGCCCTTGTGATCTGTTGTATCAAGATTAGGGTAGAAAACCGATGAGGCAGTTCTGTTCTGTCCTGTAGAATCTGTCACTGTGAGTTATGGTCAGAAAAATCACTGTCCACCTCCTTGCACCTTCCACTGGATAAAATGTAGTCCTGTGGCTGTACTGTCTTGAAAGGGATGCTGGGAAAGAGCATAGTAGATGTATGACTATAGTCGTGGGGGGAATGGATATTGATAAGCAGTGAGTTCTGCCACGGTGTGTGTCCTGTGAAATCTGTTATGTTATAATGAAAGTTTGCTGCTTTATTATGAGAAGAGTTTTCTACGTTGTCTTGATTTTGAGAAACTTAGATACTAGATGTTGTTCTTTCAAGGAGTGATTGATTTATCATAAACAAATCAAAACGTCTTTTTTTCCCTGTCCCAACTAGGTTGCTAGGATCCAGCTTCAGATACAAGAGACACTACAAAGGCAGTGTTCCCATCATTCTTCTGTGCAGGATGCAGTTTCTCGGTTGGATTCTGAGCTAATGGATATAACTAAGGTAATAAAAACCAGTGAACATCCTGTTCCAGGCACATAGTCTTGTAATAGTTTTTTACTTTTTATTTCATGAAAAAGATTAATCTGATGCCGTAAAATAAGTCCTTTTTGGTGGAATGCCCTAGCTGCAGCTCACTTCTGGAAAAGGTGAGGCTGCTCTCTTTGAGCTCAGCCTCACTGAGGTTGTTCAGACCCCTACTTACTGATTTATGACCTGGTTCTTTGAAACAGTCACTTGCACTTGCATTCACACCTGTGTTACTGTCTGGCATTTCTGAGCAGTTTTTCCTCTTTTGGTGTTCTTGAATCTGGCTCTAAGTAACTGAAAGACCTGAGATTTCCAGTATTTTCATGATTTTCAAACTTTTCTTAGAACACTAATTCTGAAAGAAACAGTGTTGCAGCATCACCCACCACAAACCGGACAGATGCTCCTTCAGCATCTCTTTCTATTCTGTTTCGGCATAGATGTGTGGATGACTTGAGGAGCAGGGAGTCTTGAGGACCCCTGGCATGTTGACATGGCTTCATGTTTGGGATAGGGCTGAATGAAGGGACCTGTTAGTCTGGACACAGGGAGAGTGTGAACTCCTGAATTTGTGACTGATGCTTGTTTGAACCTAGCCACAGTCACCTGGTGATGAGTTGATCGTAACCCAGATAGGTGAAGAGAAGATGATCTGTTCCATGAACTAGGCTTGCTGCACCCTGATGGCTCACTCTGGTCTTGACTTAGCTTATTGATGCAGATGCTCAGAGGTTCCAAGTTGATATGCTTCCCTCAAAGTCTGATTTGATAGGGATGTGAAAACCGGAAATGGGCAAGCTACACTGGGGATATTAAGGCACAAGGCATGAAATAGCTGGCTTCCACACTTACACAAATGTAGTTATTAGTGAGGGGGGGAACCCCACAAATTATATGAATGAAAAATCATGAAATGAAAGATTGTGTAAAACACAATGTATATGTATGAAACACAATGTATAATGAATGATAAAAATGCTCATTAAAACAAATGCATGCACACCCACTCAACTTTATTTGAATGTGTTTTGCTATGCATTTGCCATTTTTAATAAAGAATTATTATCAGCTACAAATTACCCTCTCTATTTCCTATTTCAGAAACTTAATATTAGAACTATTGTAGTTTTTAGCTAAAGCACACTACAGTTTGAAGTTCTGAATACTGACCTCTGAGTGGATGTTTAATTTTGAGATTTTTCTCCCACAGCTTTATGGGGAGTTTGCTGACCCATTTAAACTTGCAGAGTGTAAGCTTGCAGTAATTCATTGTGCTGGTTATTCAGACCCTATATTGGTACAGACACTTTGGCAAGATATCATAGAGAGGGGTAAGTATTCAGTTGTAAGTATGCGTTCTTCAGTGATTTTTTTAAAGAGATAACAAACTGCTTTTCGCTCATATTTCAGACTCAGGAGAATTGTATATACCTATATAGAAGGTTTGGAAGGAGGAGTGGCATCCACTTCCATAACTGCTGGCTTCCGGAAACCCTGTGAACCTGGAGAGAGGATGAAAGGCACTCAGGCGTCGAGGACTCTCCTTCATAGGGTTGCTATGAGTCGCCTGCGACTCGACAGCACTTAACAACAACAATATAGAGGGTTATGGGTGCATAGTGATCCCGGTAGATATTTGGAAGAGCTCTTTGCAGGTTAATAAGGAATATTGAGGCATTTACCTCGGAATTTCATAACCGCTGTCTTGATACAATGAGAATCTATCATTTAACAGAAACTCAAAATATGCTCACTATATTCATGGGAAAACTTAACACTAGATACTTTAAACCCTTTAACAATGAAATTACCAATTTAAACACTATATTTTGAAAATCTTTTGTACTACTAATGACAAGTCAGATAACCCTTGGTGGCTGACCAGGAAAGCTGCTAGGAGTCCTCTGGCTCAACATTCAAACCCATCATCCCCTCACAGGAGACAGATGTGTCTCAGTCTGCTTCCTGAAAGAGTACAGCCTTGAGTATGGCAGAGTGTAGAAAAGTACAAGCAGAAAAATATATGGTCTCGTCAGTGTTATAAACTGTAATATGTGCTGAATGGAAAACCAATTTATTCTATTCTGTATTATTCAGTCAAATCACAATAAAAATTTAATTTAAAAGACCAGTCAAATTTAAAGATAATGTGAACAAAATACTGCTTAGATCTGCAGCCTTGGAGAGCCCGTGGGACAGCTGTGCTGTGTTCTGTAGGGTGACAGTGAGATAAAAATGGTGTGCTGGCCCTGGTTTTATAGGTCTGGTTTAATGACAGGTCTCTTTCTCTCTCTCTCTCTTTTTTTTTTTAACAGAACTTAGTGATAGTGTGACAATGAGCTCCCCAGATAGAATGCATGCTCTTAGTCTCAAGATTGTGCTCCTTGGCAAAATTTATGCTGGCACACCTCGTTTCTTTCCTTTAGGTAAGTAGTAACCTTACCATCTGTCATGCTTTGATCTTTCTGTTTTAGTAAGTTTCTTCATTGATAAGAAGTGTTGTCCCTTAGAGTAAAATAGGTTTTTAGTTGCTGCTATTTAACTGAAAAGTTGAATTTCCCCTTTACAGGAAGACCCAGCGCTAAATTTGTGGGTTTTGAGGATTTGTTGATGAATAATTGAGCATGAAACGTTCTTTGATAAAACCTTTCAATTTTTTTCTGTCTTAGGATAATGGTAATAGACTATATTCATTATATTGTTTGTCAAGAAAAAGAGCTGTTGAGTGTTTTTATATGCATATCTCTGATTGATTCAGTTGCTCTTTTTTCTTCCATATTGGTTTACATACAAAAGTTGTATACATTGTGTTTCATGCATTCCTCCCTTCACACTGTGTTTCACATAATCATCCCCATACACTGTGTTTTATAAAATTGATCATCATTGATACATGCCCATCAATACCCCACATTTTCAGGCCACCACTGGATCTTTCCTAATTCATTCACCCCTTGCTCTGCCAACCAAGCTCTGCACCCTTGAGATTTCCCCCTTCCTCCTTTCCCTTCCCAATTTGGACTGTAGTACACATCTTACTAGTTATCCTTCTATTTTTACAATAATGGCCTTATGCAGTATTTGTCCTTAGGAGACTGAGTTAGTTCACTCTGCATAATGCTTTTCAGTCTTTCACAAGTTAAGGAGTATATTTCAAACCCATTGCTCCTGACTGCTACATAGTATTTTTCATCATGTGAATGTATCACAGTTTCTCAAGCCATTTGTTTGTGATGGGCATTTTGGTTGTTTCCAAGTTCTTGTGAAGGTGAATCACGCTGCTGTGAACATTGGTGTACAAATCTCCATTTGTGTCTCAGGTCTGTTTTTGTTGGGTTAAATTTCAAGCAGTGGAATAACTGAGCTGGGTCATATGGAATTTCTGTGTTCAGCTTTTTGAGGAAATGCCAAACTACTTTCTAGAGTGGTTGTACCATTGCACAATCCCACCAACAATGTATACAAGTTCCTAACTCTCCACATTCTGTCCAATATTTTTGCTTTCTCTCTTATTAAACTTTGCCACTGATAGGTAGTTGAAAGGAAATTGGTTATCTCATTGTGATTTTGCTTGTATCTCTCCTATTGCCAGTGATTTTGAACATCTCTACATGTGCCTGTTAGCTATCCAGATGTCTTCCTCTCTGAAAAGTCTTTCCATGTCTTTTACCCATTTTATATTTGTTATATAGCCTTTTTCTTGTGGAGGCCCTATAGGAAACATTCATTGTGAGACCCTTGTCTGAGATGTCGTTGCCAAATGTTTTTTCCCCAGTCAGTAGGTTTTCTTTTCACTCTACCTGAAAAAGTTGTTGTTGTTGTTGGGGTTTTTTTAAAAAAAATACAGAATGCACCGCAGTCCCAGAGGTGTGCGGTTCGAATCCACCAGATGCTTTGCTGGAGAAGGAGGGGAAATTTCTTCCTGTACCAGTCAGATCCAATTTGACGGTACACACACATAAAAAATAGTAAAATTAAGAAGAACAATAAAATGGAACGCTTCACAAATTTGCATGTCTTCCTTATGTAGGAAATTCCTCCTGTTAATCTTCTCTGTATCATTCCAATTTTCGTATATGTGCTGCTGAAGCTAGCACTGGAAAAAGTTTTATATGTACACAGGAATTTAATCTTTAGGGGGTTCCATTAATGTTATCCTCTCCCGGTTCTGCATTTAACTGCTCCATTTTACTGACACTAAAATTTCCCTCAAAATAGCAAATACTTGTATTAAGAGATGTAATTATTTAAACCTTTTTCTCAACCAGATATGCAGACTTAATGATGTGGGTATTGTATTTCACTGCTGAACTGGCCAATCTGTGTTTTCCTCATTGTCAAATAGTAAAAGTAAATAAGTACATTCATAGAATAAGCGTTCATTAGAGTAAGTACACGGTAAGTACACAGAGGAAGTACATTAGAGTAACTTCATAGAGTAGGTACATTCATAAAGTAAATACTTTTTTATTACTGAAACATATTGAAAGTACATTCTTATTAATTTCTTTTAAAAATTAGTGTGTAAACTTGCTCACTATCTCTGGACCTTGGTCAAAATAATTGTAGTCATGCCTTTTTTCTTACAAGCAGACACTAAAATGCTATCTCTTTTCTGTGCTATTTTATTGATCAGAGAAAGTCAAAGGGCAAATATTCATTTCTCTAGTTAAAGCCTATTTGAGACAGTATATACTTTTGGGGTATTTCTGCTTAGCTAAGTATTGAGCCTAGGGAAATTCAGAGTAGAAAAGAAGAAATTTTTATATTCCTATACAACTCTTTAATAACAAACAGGCTTTAGGAGAACCTAGATCTAAGTTAATATTTAGAATGTGTAGTGCTTACATAGAAAGAGCTCAGTTGACCTAATGGACAGAAAGTGATGCTACCAAACCAAAAGTGGGTGATTTTAATCTGCGGCCCTCAGGCCTATTTTTACTTGGTTTTGGTCTAACATTCTTTTAGGTGGTATAGCCCTGGTCTGTCCATTTGCCATACAGAGGTAACTCGTGGTGGCTGTGATGCTGAACACTGTGACCCTGATATGCCAAATGTGATCATGGTTACCGATGGTGGACAGTGTTTGGCGGAGCTCCCCAGTTAAAACAAGCTTGGAAGCAGGAGTGACATCCACTTCTGAAATGCTTGCCTCTGGAAACCGTATGAACTTGGAGAAAGGAAGTAAGTTCATAGGGTCGCTATGAGTTGCCCATGACTCGACATTTAACAACAACATTGCTTACATTGAGTCTTTGAATGATAAATGCTACCTAGATTTGGATTTAGCATTCATTTTTTTAGTATCTCCGTCTGCCCATCACATTTCTCAATCTGATTTGTCAGCTCTTATAAATTGTGTTGTTACTTTTATAATCTTATTTTCTTAGTAATAAGAAAAGTAGGGGGAAAATTAATAGGATTAGAACCATTGAAGTAAGTAACTTAGAATTCAGGGTTGTTAGGTTAACTAGAACTCAGCACTGTGAACATAAATCTGAGATTTGCCCTATCCTGCATTATCCTCCCCATCTATGATAAGGTTGACAGTCCATCCCGTTGAGGATCTTCCTCTCTTTCTCCAACCCTCCACCTTTTCCAGCATTATGGTTTTTTCCAACGTCTGGCCCCTCTTCACAACATGCCCATAGTATGAGATGAAGTTTCACCACCTATGCCTCTAAAGAGCACCTTGGTTGTACTTCTTCAAAGACAGCCTTGTTTGTTCTTTTGATAGTCCATGGAATATTCAGTACTCTACTACAAATCTATGACTCAAATCCATTGATTCTTCTTCTGTCATACTTATTCAGTGTTCGGCTTTCCGAGGCTTTGCAAGTCATTGAAAAGAGCAGACGCACCTTAGTCTTTAAACTGACATCAGATTGCAGGAAGTTACTAAAATCATTTACTATTTCTAAAATCAGGATTCATTAGCCCTTTTCTTGACATTTGGTCTTTAAAAACACTGTTTCTAAAATCAAGATGCAATAACCCTTTCCTTGAAGACTCTTAAAGGCAAGATAAAAATACTTTCAAAATATCAGTTCATTCTCCCCAGTTGCAGAATTCCGAATTTTTTTCCGAAAGTTTTGTCATCTTCATGTTCTGAAATGTATTTAGTTCTTTTAAAAAACAAAACAACTTTAAAGTGTACAGTGCAGGGGATTTAATATAGTCACAGAGTTGTGTCACTACCACCACAATCAAATTTTAAAATATTTTTGTCACCCCAAGGAGAAACTACAAATTCACTAAAAGTCACTTCCTATTCCTTGCCCCCCTTCAGCCCTCAACAACCACTATTCTACTGTACATCTATAAATTTGTCCATTGTGGCATCGGAGTTGGAGGTGGACTCATTAACAGCCTGCATTATGCAGATAACACAACCTTGCTCACCAAAACTGAGGAAGACTTGAAGTATTTGCTGAAGAAGATCAAAGACTGCAGTCTTCAGTATGGATTGCAATTCACCATCAAGAAATCAAAGATCCAAGGCAACCCCCGGCTGAGAGGACCTGGGGCCGAAGCCGATTTATGAACGGCCCGGCAGATGGGCTGGACTGCTGCGGGGGCTTCGGCAGTGTTGACTTTAGGCAAACCTCTGCATTATGAATCAACTGCTTGCCTATGTGAACCCCTTAGATTCCAACTTTGTGGCTGCTGTCCTTGCCATCACCTTCAACCCACTCTTCTGGAATGTGGTTGCAAGATGGGAGCAGAAGACAAACAGGCTAAGCAAGGCCTTTGGGTCACCCTACCTGGCCTGCTACTTGCTGGGGAGTGCCATCCTCCTCCTGAATTTGGTTCGCTCACACTGCTTTACACAGGCCATGCAAAGCCAACCCAAGATGGAGAGCCTCGATAATGCTCCAGCCTACTGTATAGGCCTCTCGTTCCTGGGAGTGGGTTTCATGTTTGTGCTCTCCAGCTTCTCCACACTGGGCTTCACTGGAACCTTCCTAGGTGATTACTTCGGCATCCTAAAGGAAGCTAGAGTGACTACATTCCCATTCAACATCTTGGACAATCCCATGTACTGGGGTAGCACCGCCAACTACCTGGGTTGGGCTGTCATGCACGCCAGCCCCACAGGCCTGCTGCTGACTGCAGTAGTGGCCCTCATCTACATGGTTGCTGTGCTCTATGAAGAGCCCTTCACAGCAGAGATTTACCGGCAAAATGACATCCAGTCCAATAAGAGGAACTGATGGGCAAGCTGTAGAGCAGAAACCAGCAGTGGCTGTCCTGGAGGGCAAGTCTATGGCCCACTATGCCTATGCCTTGGAGACTTAGCCCCCACTACTCAGGACTCGGACCTGATGGTGGCTCCAGTGCCTTGGGAAACTGCTGCCTTGGGAGTTTGGCTGGCTGCCACACAGCCTCTGAGCCCCCTCTACATAATACCCTCAGGTCTAGACTTCCCAAAAAAGATCCCTGAGTTAAAAAAAAAAAAAGAAATCAAAGATCCTCGTCATCAGGCCAATTGGCAGTATCATAATAAATGGAGAAAAGATTAACAATTTCATCTTGCTCAGATCATAATCAACACTCTTGGCACCAACAGTCAGTAAATCAAAAGATGAGTTTCTTCGAGAAAGTCTGTTGTCGAAGACCTCTCCAGCTTTTTAAAGAGTAATGATGTCAGTCTGATCCAGGCCATGATCTTCTCAGTTGCTTGCTATAAATCTGAGAGCTGGACCGTGACTAAGGATAACAGAAGAATTGATGCATTTTAGTTGTGGTACCAGAGAAGAGTGTTGATCATACCATGGATTGCCAAGAGAATAAGCACAGGTCTGTCCTAGATAGGGTGAAATTCAGGTTCCTCCTTGGCGGCAAGGATTTTGAAACTTTATCTTACATACTTTGGGCATGTTGTCAGTCAAGAAACAATCCTTGGAGAAGGACATGATGCTAGGAAGGGTGGAGGTTCAGTACAAGAGGGAAAGGCCCTGAATGAGTTAGTTTGACACAGTAATGGGGTCAGGCGTGTCAGAGATGGTGAGGTCTCAGGATAGGGCAAGGTTCAGAGCTGTTGTTCACTATGAGTCGTAAGTGGATGGCACGTAACAAAAAAATAATATAGATCTTGTTTTCGTAACTTTAAAAAATCAGAATTTTTTTCCTATGAATTTATTAATAAGATCTGTTATTTATTATCAAGTGTTAAAATCCTAATTTATAATCTTCTTCCTCTTTAGATTTTATTGTACAATTCTTAGAACAGCAAGTTTGCACTTTGAACTGGGATGTTGGCTTTGTAATACAAACAATGCATGAAATTGGAGTGCCATTACCTAGACTACTGGAAGTGTATGATCAGTTATTCAAATCACGGGTAAGGAAATGAAAATACTTCGTTTCATAAACTAATCCTTCTAGACATAGGAGTGAAGTTATTTTGATTACAAACTTGTAAGTATCTTAGCAGGAGAGATTTGCTTCATTAGTTGTCTATCAAAAAGGATCATACTTTAGATTTTTCCTTTACTTTGTATTGATTTGTATACAAAATTCCTATACATGTATTTCATACAATCATTCATATACATTGTGTTTTATGAAATCAGTTACCATTGAGCTTTGCTTTCTATTTAGCCCTTTTCAGGTTCCCATGAATCTTCCCTAATTTACCCACACTCCCCCTCACCAAAATGCTGTCCTAGTTATTTCCCACCATTTCTTCCTTCCCTTTCTCCTTTTGGACACATCTTTCTAGTTATCCTTTTATTTTTATAATAGTAGTCTTTTGCTTAGTATGTTCTTATGAGACTGAGTTCACTCAGCACAATTCTCTAGCCTCTCCCACAGTTATATGGTAGTTTACTAAATCATTGCTCCTTAGTGCAACAATAGTATTCCATTGTGGTACTACATAGGATTCCATTGTGTGAATGAACCACAGTTTTTCAATCCGTTCACTTATTGATGACCATTTGGGCTGTTTTCTTTTTCTTGCTATTTTGAATAACACTGCTATGAACATAGATAGTATACACAGACTTTTCTAATAGTTGCTTTTCTGATATGATAAAAATAAAATAGTATCTCAGAGTATCAACAAACGTGTGTGTTTTACTTTGCCAGTAGACTAGACCAAAACGTGGGCTAAACACATTCCATTGTGTATCATTTGAGTTGGGTTTTTTTTTTTAATTTGTTGGTGTGTGAATCATTTACTTGGATTAAAATAACGTTACATTAAGGCCTCATGTTACAAATGCCTGATATAGGGTTAACTTCTGATTCTGCACACTTTGCAGACCCTCCCTTTGGGCCTTTCTTTACACTGATCTACTACTGTTAGTCAATGCCAACTCATGGTAACCATTTGCTGGGTTTCCAGGCCTGGAAGTCTTAATGTGTGACAGCCTCATCTTTCACTCATTGGTAACTGGTAGGGTTGGACTGAAATCTGTGGATCTTTACGTTTTGTTTTTTTTTAAAAAAAAAGACAGTTTTAAGGGAGTTCTGGTAGCCTAGTGGCAAGAAGTTGCACTGCAATCCCAGAGGTGCTGATTTGACGGTACACACACACAAAATAATTTTTTTTAAAAAAAAAGACAGCTTTAGTGCAAGTGGTTTTAATGTATCCAGAGTAGTGTTTTGTTTTTTTGAGTGTGTGTGTGTGTGTGTGTGTGTACTGTTCAATCGGATCTGACTGGTAGAAGAGGAGATTGCCTCTCCTTTTCCAGCAGAGCATCTGGTGCATTTGAACCATGTATCTCTAGGACTGCAGTGCAGCTTCTTTCCACTAGGCCATCAGAGCTTCTTTCCAGAGTGCTTTTTATCCTCCTCCTCCTTTC
This sequence comes from Elephantulus edwardii, assembly GCF_000299155.1. Taxonomy (NCBI): domain Eukaryota; kingdom Metazoa; phylum Chordata; class Mammalia; order Macroscelidea; family Macroscelididae; genus Elephantulus; species Elephantulus edwardii. Next base: position 562,431 of record NW_006399829.1, on the reverse strand, counting down.
TTCTTTTTTTTTTTAAATTGTTTTCCTTACAAAGAATGTATCCAGAGTACTTTTATGTGTCTTTCATTTGAGTATCACAAAAAGCATATAATGAAATTGATAAATCTCATCCTCATATTATGGTAACAAAAGGGCAGGAATGTTAAACTTGGCTCAAGTCTCAAGTCAGATCACTTGTAACTACTGATGCTGGAGCTAAAAACAAGATTCTTTGAGTGCTGATACAGTCTCTTAAAGTTCTAAATATGTCACATCTCAGGTGTCACATATTTCTGAGCAGGAAGTTTATATAGTCTACAAAGTATATTAATACTTAAGATATTCTTACTAAATAACATAGTGCCATTCTTAGGATAATTCAAATACTAATTATAACCAGGTATTTAACATAATTTGATTTTTTAATAGCAACAAGTTGCACTTAGTTCTTTGATGATTGTTTTAACTAACATAAATGATTAAAAATCAGCCAGTGCCATTTGCCTTACAACTCACGTTACATACTTTCCTAATAGGATCCATTCTGGAACAGAATGAAGAAGCCTCTTCACCTTCTAGACTGTATACATGTATTGTTAACAAGATATGTTGAGAATCCTAGCCAAGTTCTAAATTATGAGAGGTAATTATGAAATGTTGTTGTGTACTCGCAGGTCAGAATTGACCCATAGTTGACCCACTGGCGGGTTTTCCTAGGTAGTTATTGGATGGGAGGAGATTGCAAAAGGTTTTAGATTCTTTTCCTCTCTGGGTAACTAATTTGGAGAGAATGGAGAACAATAGGGCAGGTCTCCAGAAATCTAGGAAATTCAAGTTCTTGTACACGTTAACAGCTATTTGAGAATAATGTTAAGCAACATATATGAAAAGTAGGACTGTTTACCTTTTTCAACTCTTGGATCCTTTTACAATTGAAAAGGTATAATTTATAGATTAGCTTTACTTCTTTCTACTTTGCATAAGTGGCCTCAGGTCAAAACAGTTCTAACTGAATCTTTCTGAGATTATTGGCCATCTCAAGAAATAGTCTTTGAAAATTGCAAAAGAATTTCCAATTTTAATATGACTCATCATTGTGATAATATTCAAGTGGAAAATGATGGTTTTATAGTGGTCTACCTGCCCTTTCATTTTAATATCTGTTTTTATTATTTGTCACTTAAACATATCTTCTTGTGCCTATCTGCAGAATAATAAGGGAAGTTAGCAGACGTTTTAGAGGTGTGCTAGAGGAAGAAGTATTTCTAAATGCATGAATAGTTGATCAAGTGTCTATTGCTCTACAGGAGAAGATTCACAAATCTCTGCCTGGACGCTGTTTGTGGTTACCTGGTTGAGCTCCAGTCTATGAGCTCTTCAGCAGCAGTACAAGCCATTACAGGGAACTTCAAGTCTCTTCAGGCTAAACTAGAGCGGCTTCACTAATTACTGTAATGTATTTTCATCCCTTTGTTTTAAACTGTAAAATAAAAGCTCATTTGGGTCCGGATATCAGGTGCTCTGTATCTAAGATTAAGAATGTTTTTAATAGAAACATGTTTTGTTTGGTGGCTGTTTTTTTGTTTTTCAGAAACATGTTTTTAATACGTGGTTACCATCAAATATATTTCTCAAATCTATTCTTTTCTATGAATATTCTTCTGTTCCTTAATAATCAGGTTAAAAACACTGAAATAAGAGTACGATCTTAAATAGAGTTTTTAAAAAAAAAATTTGGACACTCTTATATATTTTACTCCGGTTAGAAATAGGAATTTTTTTAATATGTAGGCCTATTTTTAAAATGGTATTAAAACATAACTAAATAGGCTGGATCAAGTCCACTGTCATAATACTGGATTCCAGAAGAGTTTTTAAGTAGACAAAGATAAACCATTTCTTTTTAAAATAGTAATATGAATCCAATTTTATGTTCATCCATGGAAAGACATTTCCTCCAAATACTAATATTGAAAAAGTTGTGGTCACTGATGATTGGTGCACCCCTAGTTCTTGGTTATTTTAAGCAAATAATAAATTTATCAGTAATTCCCTGTACCCCGAAACTTGCACAGTTAGTGTTTTCCCTTCATGTTCAGTTGGCTGGATTTTTTGTTTGTTTTCCTATTTGACAGTCAACTCCATCACAGCAGTGATTCTGTAAGTAAGCAGCAGTACCATCTTGGAATTTGTTAACAGTTCAGGTTCTCAGACCTAATGAATGAAAACCTTGGGAATGAAACGCAGCAATCTGTGTTTTTACAAGGTCTCGTAGCGATTCTGCTCATACGAGTTGGAGGACCATTGTATTAAGGGATACTGTGACTTTTCATGTGGAAGTTAGACTGTGAATAAGAAGCCTGGGGAAGATTTAATTGTGGTGTCATGAAAAATGTGGAATATACCAAAGACTTCCGTGACAAACAAACAAACACGTCTTGGAAGAAGTGTAACCAGAATGCTCCTTGGAGGCAAAAATGACGAGACTCACATACTTTGGACATGGTATCAGAAGGGGCCAGTTCCTGGGGAAGGGCATCATGCTTGTAAAATGAGAAGGTCACTGAAAAAGAACTAGACCCCAAATGAGACAGATTTGCACAGTGGTTGCTACAAGGGAATGAAGGAAGCAAAGCAGAGATGGTGGGGACGGCACCAAGTCTGGCAATATTTCATCCTGTCGTGTGAGTCAGAACCAGCGTAATGGAACCTAAGAGCAACCCAGCCTTCCAGAGTTTATGAGCTGAGATTCCTCTCCCATTCCTCCACCCTTCCCCACCAGTAACAACAACACAGGTTTTACTCAAGTCGTAATAATTATATTGTTAGTATAGATTGTTCCCAAGATCTGAACAGGATCCATTCCCAAGTGTATCTTTCTTATTTAGCCTTACTTTAGTGCAAGAAAACTTGAAACTTTTCCAGTGAATTATGTACAGCAACTAAAGGTGATTGTGATTTTGTTGGAAGTAAGGGTTGATTCTCTTGAGAAGAGGGCAATCACAGGGCTTCTTAGAAGATGGTAAGACTTCCTTTTACCATGTCATCAAGAGGGTCTAGTCCTTAGAAAAAGCTATGCTTGGAAAGGCGGAAGGTCACTTAAGGAAACATGACACAATAACTGTGAGCTGAAGCACAGCAAGGGATAGTGAGATTGACCCTTAACACTTAACAACAATGAACTCACTCTTTTTACAAGGGCGAATTTACATAATAGTGAAGGACAGATAAGAATTACCAGTGAGATATTCATACTCAGGGACTACATATAATGTAATTTTAATTAGTTTCCTAAAATTAAAGAAATCAAGTGCCACAATGTCATGTAACAAGGGAGGGCAAAGTGGCAGTGGCCTCAGTTAACAAAAAGGCAAAAAAGCTCATTGCTAATCAAGTCAGTTCCAACCCGTGTCCCTGTAGGACAGAAGAAAACTACCCCATGATTTCCAAACCTTTGGAGCAGCACGCTGCCTCATCTTTCTTCTGCCAGGCAGCTGGGGAGTTTGAATTGATGGCTTTTTGAGTTAGCAGTCCAGCATACCCACTATATCAGCAAAGGGTTCTGCAAAATAGCAAAAAATGGACTTTCCTCTCTTCCTTTTACACTATCTTCTGCATTTTGTCACCAAAGCATAACTAACAACTTTAAAAATCTATTTCAAGTCTTACTTCTATTTTTGCCTTTCCTGAAACTGTCAGTTAACCTTGCTACATTGATTTTTGGGGTGTTTTATTTTCTTCTGGAATCTTCTAATGGAACCACTCATTTTTATCTCATTTCCACCCCTTAAGTTTAGCCTTTTTCAATATAAATACATAAAATGAATGTGTGTGCCACATAACAATATCGCAAGTTTGAAAATCCTGTCATTTGTGTAAAATGAAAGGCTTGCTTAAATGCTGTCATTCAGGCCTGACCCCAATTCTGAATGATTGGTTGATAGCAGAACTAGATGTATGGTCATGCTGTTCGTATGACATCTGTTAGGAAAACATCCATGATGTCAATCTCTGAGATCTACTTATTAAAAATAAGATGTGTGCAATGAATCAGAATAACAAACAGCACTACTTTGTAATTCATAGAAACTACTGTTTTTTTCAAAGATGTCTGCATGTATCTGGGAGTATTTAAAATCTATCTTTTTTTAAAAAATAGTACGCTAGCATTGTCAAATGACCTGTGAACAACCAGAAATCTGAATCCCTTTTATTCATGTAGCACCATCTGACCCCACAATGGTTGTTTGCAATTACCATTTAACAGGGAAGATTCCCTAAGGGAAAAGAAATGTTGGGTGGGTTTTTTAAAAATTAATTTTCACATAGTAATTAATTTACATTGTTTCATTCATGTACATTGTGCTTTATACAATCTTCCATTTATATTGTTTCATGAATTCACATGCATTGTATTTTATATAATCAATTACTATTGATTTATGCTTATTATTACCCTGTCTTTTCAAGTCCCCATTGAATCTTTCCTATTGCTTCATTCCTTCCCAATCTGCCCATGAAACTGCTACACATATATGTATATAAATAGTATTTAGCAAAAATCATTATTTCTTGGTGTTGTGTAATATTCCATTGTGTGAATGTACCACAATTTCTCAGTCCATTTGTTTGTTGATGGGCATTTGGGTTTCCATATCCTTGCTATTATGAACAATGCATGCTGTGCACATAGGTGTACCTATCTCCATTCAAGTCTTAGTTTGGTTTGTTTGTGGTTTGGGGTTGTTTTTTTTTTTTTTGGTTTGTTTTTTTTTAATAATCAACTGACCTTTAATGAGTATATTTTGTACATGCATTGAGGTAAGTTCAAAGGGCCTTCTCCATTCAAATAGAACTGGGAAGTCAGAGCTCATCAAGCCAGTAAAGTGACTTCACAGCCATCTCATGGCCTGGTATCCTGTGGATCCTGTACCCCCAGCAGTAGGCGCTACCAGTCCTGTAGGGTGCCTCTTCTGCTGTCGGGCAATATTAATCATTGGCATTTTCCTCCAGGTAGCCTCTACGTAGGAAGAACAGGACACTGTGGCTCAAGCCTAGTTTGTGGGAAGAAGGGGAGGCACTTGGAGTGGAACAGGGACAGGAAACATGATAAATTAATCCTAAGAATGACCAGATGCATGCAGGATGTGCGGCGAGCATTCCAGGGGTCCTAGGAGTCTCTGGTCTGGTCTAGGAGGCATTTAGGAGGATGTGGTACAAAACGCTGGATTGTTGATGCCTTCCTGGACCCCAGATGTTCTTTATGTCGGAGCTATAAGGTAGGGGTGGGGCAGGCCCAGAATTTTCAGGACTAAGAACTTCTAACACTAGCCTAAAGCCACAAGACAGGGGTGCCTGTGAGCACATTTCAGAAGCCATCCTGACTGCATTCTGCCTCTTAGCTGAATAATAACCTTTTGACTTAGTATGGTTGTGTGTGGCCTGTGAACTGTCTCATCCAATCTTGGACCCAGTAAAACAGTAAGATTGGTCTTGAGAGGAGTAGAAAGATGTATGGGATTGTAGAGAACATGTCTAACCTCATGGGAGTTGGTTTTGTGTTAATGATGCCGTTAACAGGGACAGTTTCCCTTTGGGAAGTCACTAAAGGTCAGACATAGCTGTCCCCACAAGGCCTTAGCTCTTTTTTCAGCAAGTAATTGTGAAGACCATGGCCTGGATCTGGCATACCTTAGTCTCAAACTGACATTGACGGCTGACTTTCCTAATGCAACTCATCTTGGTATCCTGACTGCTGGTGCTAAGAATCTTGATTGTGGATCTGAGCAAGATGAAACTTAACAGTCTCAACTTCTCCATCTATCATAGTGCTGCCAGTTGACATAGTGGTGAGAATTTTTGTCTTCATGTTGAGGTGCAATCCATATTGCAAACTACAGACCTGTAGCAAGCTCTTCAGGCCCTCATTTTCAGCAAGCAAGGTTGTGTCATCAACATAACATAGATTGTTAATGAATCTTCCTCCAAATCTGAGTCCTGCTTATAAAGTCCATCCTCCTGGATGATTTGTTCTGCATATAGATTGAAAAGGTATGGAGATAAGACACATTCCTGACACACCCTTTCTTGATTTTGAAACATGCAGTGTTTACTTACTCTGTTAGGAGGACTGCTTCCTGATCCAAGTGTAGATTTCACATGAGCACAGACAAGTGTTCTGGAATTCAGAAATTTTGTAAAGCTAGTGAAGCTAATTCTAAAACTTGTGTTAAGTGCCATGAAGTGGAGTATGATTCATTGTGACTCTGAACAACAGATCTGAACTCGGATGTATTCTTACCATCTCTAATACACTTGATCCCATTGCTACAACCGCTGTGTCAATCTCATTGAAAGTCTTTCTCTCTTTTGCTGACCTTCCACCTGTCCAAGAAGACATATATTGAAATAAGACTTCAGGATAGCAAAAACAGTTTTGTAAAGAATTACTTTGAAAAAAATACTTTGAATTTAAATTTGACACTATAAATTCGACATTATATTGACAGTGTAGCATAAAGCTACCGTAATCACAATGTACTGTGTAAGGATAAATATGGATCAAAGGTAAAGAAATAGAGCCATGAACAATTTTTTCTTGTGACTCAGATTCAACTGGCACAGGAGGAGGTTACCCCTCCTCCAGCAGAGCATCTGGTGGATTTGAACCAAGCACCTTCAGATTTGCAGTGCAGCTTCTTTGCCACTAGGCCACCAGCACCTCCTGAACAAATTGTTTTTTAACAAATTCTGCTTCTACATGGGTTCAAACCTTATTGTTTTTTTGTTGTTTTTCAGTGCCATCAAGTACAACCCATAGCAACCCTATGAACAACAGACCTGAACCCTGACCCACCCTGTGTCATTTTTACCATTTCTAACACACTAGAGCCCATTGCTGCAGTCACCATGTTAAATCTATCTTGTTGAGGGTCTCCCTCTCCTTCACTGACCTTCCACCTTTTATAGCATGATGTCCCTCTCCAAGCAACAGCCTCTCTTAGTTCTCCAATACCCAAAATATGTGAGATGAAACAACATCATCCTTACCTCCAAGACTCTTAGCTGCACTTTTCCTAAGGTCCATCTGTGGGGCTTTATTACCATGTCCAGTGCTCTTCTTTAACACCTTATACCCTATACAAAAAAATTAAATTTACCCCAGGCCTAAATGTAAGAACTAAAACTATAAAAATCTCTAGACAAAAGTAATCAGGTTATGCTTTTGTGACCTTTTCTTAGATCATTTAAAAAAAAGCCTGAATCAGGGGAGGAGGAAGTTTATTAATTGGGCTTTATAAAAATTATAAAAACATCTCTTCAAGGGACACAATAAAAAAGAAAGGACAAGCGAGACTGATAAATATTTGCAAAACAGAGATCTAGCAAAGGGGTGTTTGAAAGATAAACTCATCTTCCAGTTCAATAAGAAGACAATTTCCACAAAATGGGCACAAGATTTGGAAGAAGTGAATGGTAAATAAGCACATTAAGATTCCTCATGCTGTACTGCAATCCCAGAGGAGGCACACGGTTTGAATCCACCAGATGCTCTGCTGGAGAAGGAAGGGCAATCTCCTTCTGTACCAGTCAGATCTAATTTGACAGTACACACACAAAGTAATTAATAATAATAAAAAAATTTTTAAAAATTTCTCACATCTTTATTCAGTAAGGAAATGTAAACTAAAACTATAATATGATACTATATATTCACCATGACTAAAATTTAAAAATCTGTCCAACTTTCGTATTGGCAAGGGTGGCACTGATAGGAAAGCAAAATGACAACCAATCTGTCAGTCAGTTTCTTTGAGGGTTAAACATACATTCATCATCAGATCTGTAAGTATTTACTAAAAGTCTTTTAACTATAGAAAAATTTGAAGAAGAAACTGCACAGTCACCCCAAACTGGAAGCAAAAATCTCTTAGCAAGTTTGATTGAGATTTGTATTGGGGATCTTACTTGAATCCATACTCAATACACTTGGTAATAGCTGTCGGGAGATGAGGAGACATATTGCACTGGGTAAGTCTGTAGGCAAGGACTTCTCCAAATTATTAAGGAGCAATAATGTTATTTTGAAGATTAAGGTGTGCCAGATTCAGAGCATAGACTTTCCATTCGTTTGCTGTGCTGCTGAGAACTGGATAAATACAGATGATAAAAAGAAAAATTGATGCCTTTGAACTGTGGTGTTAGAGAAGTACTGAGTATCCCATGGACTGCCAAAAGAACAGATATGTCTTAGAGAAGGTGCTGTCACAGTACTTTTGGCATGTTGCTAGGAAAGATTATTCCTTGGTGAGTAATAACATGCTTGGAAATGTGGAAGGACAGCAAAGGAGAGGAAGACTGTGAACAAGGTGCATTGACACAGTAACTACAGTAATGGACTTGAGTGTTTCAGAGACTGAGAAAATGACACAAGATAGGAGTTGTGTTACTAACCCAAAGACCAGGCCTCTCAGGTGGTTCATATCCGCCAACAGCTCTGAAGAAGACAAATGGGCAGTGTCTTCCTGATGGGCAAATTCTTCCAGAATTTGCAGCCTCGGAAGCTCACTGAATGGAGCGTCAACTATGTGTTGGTTCCAAAATGAGAATAATTAGAGTTGTTATGTGCTGATGAGTTGACTACAACTCACAGTGACCCTATGAATAGTAGCTTGGAACTTTGCCCTATGCTGAGTCATCATCACCATCTCTGACACATCTGACCCCATTGCCACAGTCACTGTGTCAATCCATCTCATCCTGGGTCTTCCTCTCCTGTGTTAACCCTCTACCCGTCCAAGCTTGATGTCCTTCTCCAAGGACTGATCCCTCCTGACAACCTAAGCAAATAATGGGAGACAGAAAAATCTTTGCTTCCTAAGTGCAAACTGGTTTCACCCTCTCTAGGACAGACTTGTTGGTTCTCTTGGTAGTCCATGGTATAGTCACTAATCTCTAGCACTAAAATTCAAAAGCATCAATTCTGTTGTCTTTAGTCACTGTCCACCTCTCAGAAACAGAAATTGAGAGGATAAATGCCTGGGTGAAGCCCTAATCTCTAGATTGATATTGTTGCTCTTTAGAACTCTAGAGAGATTCTTGACAGATTGCCCCATGCAACTCATCTTTTGATTTCCTGACTGTTGATACCAAGAGTGTTGTTGATTGTAGGTCCAAGTAAGATGAAATCATTAACTTCAATCCTTTCTCCATCTATAGATTGGCAATCTACATATGATAGATCATACATATCTATCATGATACTGCCTTTTGGTCTGGTGGTGAGGATCTTTGTTTTCTTTTTTTCACTGAAACAAATGTTTTTATTTCTTTAACATCTAGAAGCAACCTTAGGTTTTTAACCTATTTAGCTGCCCTATAAATATCCATTTAAATGTCTTACTCTTATTTGTTTTTGTTGTTATAACAATATATTCCAGCAGAATGAAAATTTAAGATTCATAGAAAACATTAAGAAGAAATAAATCATTAATCATGGAGTTGTACAGTTTGATGGAGGGGGATGTGGGAAATTGGAAGAATCCGTTCTCAAAAACAATATTTGAATTTTGTAAGTAAACTAGTATAAAAAATGCTGTCATAAAAGTGGGTGTGTGTTAAAAAAAAGAAGGAATAAATCATTCATATTACTTTCAAAGAAAGGTGACCCGACAGTGTGGAAAATTATTGAACAGTATCATTGATATCATATGCAAGCAAGATTCTACTGAAAATGATCCAGAAATGATGAACAGCACATCAACAGAACTGCCTAAAGTACAGGCTGGGTTTAGAAGAGGCTGTGGCACTAGGGATATTATAGCCAATGTTTGATGGATCTTGACTGAAAGCAGGGAGTACCAGAGGAATGTGTTTCATTGACTCTGCAAAGGTGTTTGTGTGAGTCACAACAAACTGTGGCTGACTCTGAGAAGGATGGGAATCCCAGAACATTTGATTGTGTTTATGTCAAACTTACACTTGAACCAGGCAGTCGTCAGAACAGAGCAAGGAAATACTACATGGTTCAAAATTGGGGTGGGTGTATGCTAGGGATGTGTCCCTATCTCCTTACCTTTTCAGTCTGTATGCAGAACAGATCATCAGGGAGGCTGGGCTTTATGAGGAGCAGTGTGGCATCAGGATTGAAGATAGACTCATCAACAATCTGCTTTATGCAGAGGACACAGCCCTGCTTGCTGAAACAAGAGGACCTGAAGAACTTGCTGCAGAAGGAAAATGACTGCAGCCTTCAATGTGGATGGAAACTCAACATCAAAAAACCAAAATTCTCACCACTGGGCTAATTGACAGCATCATGATAGATGGTGAAAAGATTGAGATTGTTAACAGCTTTAGTTTGCTTGGCTCCACAATCAACACTCTTGGTACCAGTAGCCTGGAAATAAAAATATGAATTGCATTGGGAAAGCTGACCATCAGGGACCTCTCCAACATACTGAAGAGCAACGATGTCAGTGTGGAGACTAAAGTGTACCTGATCCAGGCTGTAGTCTTTGCAATTACTCGCTATGCATCAGAAAGCTGAACAATGACTGTTGTTGTTTGGTGCCATAGAGTCATAGACAACTCATAGTGACCCTATGAACGAATGGCCTTAGCAGTTTTCGTGCATAGAGTTTCCAGATGCAAGCTTTTTCGGAAGTGGATGCTGCTCCTGCTTCCAGACTTGTTTTAGTTGGTAAGCTCCAGCCAACACTGTCCACCATGGGTACCCATTACCACAATTGGCACATCACTGTCGCAGTGTTCAGCATCACAGCAACACGAGTTACCTCTGTACTAGAGATGATAAAAGAAGGACAATTGGTGCCTTTGAGCTGTGGTGCTTGAGAAGACTATTAAGAAGACATGGACTTCCAAGAAAACAAACAGGTTCATCCTGGAGAGAGTGAAACCAGGCAAAGATTCTGAGGCTTCATCTTAAATCCTTTGGTCATGTTGCAAGGAGGGACATCATGCTTGGGAGTGTAGAAGGACAGCTCAAGAGAGGAAGACCTTCAAGATGGATTGATTCAGCCACTGGGTAACGAGGGTAGGTGTAACAAGACAATAAGGTTGGCACAGTACAGAACAAGTTTCAGGGCTATTGTACATAGGAATGCTGTGAGTCACAAGTGCCTCACATAACGGCACATAACAACAACAACATACTCTACCTAAGATATCCCTTAAATATTTTTTCTTTTGTTTCCAGTGGTGGTGGATAGAAATACAATATAAATAATACAGATATGCCAGATCATAAATATCAGTGTATCAACTGACCCATCAGTTTATTTTATAAAAATATACCTATCTATTTACCGACCTACCTATATGAGGCAGCATTTGATTCAGTAGTACATAGGGCTGCTATGAGTTGGAATTGACTCAATGACGTCTAGCATTTTGTGTATGTATTGTATGTGTGTGTGTGTGTGTGTGTGTGTGTGTGTATATATATATATATAAATTTGTTGTTGTAATGTGCTGTGGAGTTAGAATTGACCCATAGCTGACCCTCTAGTGGGTATTCAGAGATCTGTTTTCTTGATGTAGGAATGCAGCCCATGTTAAAGGTGACCTTCTAGGTGCTAGTTATGAAGGACAAGATAATACACAAGATGGGAGAAGCCAGCATAAGATAATTAAGGGAAATTAACTCACTGAAAAGTACACAAAAGTGTTAGGTACCTTCTCACTAGAGTTTCAGCTCTTTGGGCTCCCACTTGCCTGGAGGCTCTCTCTGTGCTGTCTGTGGCCCCCAAACACACCCTCCTGGGCCCTCCCAGATATACCCTGACTTTGGCACAGACCACTAAGATAACTCCCACTAATGGGACAATCCCCATGCCAAACACCACTACATTATCAGAGACCTATGAATGCCATGGCAGCTCTGTGACCTGTTTTACTGCTAGCATTGCTGATGTTATCTGCTTCTGGACAGAATGCAAAGGAACAGAATAAGCTACTGTTCACAGAATTCAACAACTGGTGATTGCCACATGGTGAACAGCACAGAATTCTATTCTGTACCTACTCCTGCTCCATTGCCAACTTTCAACTCTCACTTCCTCTATGACAGCTTCCCCCACAGTTACCACCTCAGGACCATAACTGACTTTGTCTCCCTACCTCAGAGTCTGGGCCAAAGTCAGCTTTTGATGCAGCATGTTCCATTTGCAGGAATTGTCCCTGCTTTGGGTTTAAAGGCTCTACTTTTCTTTATAAATTCTGCCAATCTAAAGAACAAATTGACTACATTCTGTAAAAGGCATCAAGCTAATATAGACTGCTGGTTAATATGTGTAATTCACCAAAACCAAAACAATATCTTTCAAGATGTCTCACATGGAAGATGCTATTCCATCTTTACATTTCCAGAGGATGCCTATTTTGGAGCATCAGACCATGAAGAAAAATCAATTATAATTTTTTCTCAACAAGAACATTTAAAACACTGCATGAATTGGGGTAATGGGAGCAGGTGTATCAGAGACCGTGTGGTCGGCACAGGATAGAGCAGGATTTAGGGCTCGTACATAGGGTCGCTATGAGTTGCAAGTGACTCGACAGCACATAACAACAACTGCATGAATCCTTGTGACTGTCTTCTTTTAAATAGCTGTGCTGTGGGATTATGTTCTCTTTTCTTCCCTTTCCAAATGTAACCTTGTGAGTGATGGAAAACACTGCCCTGACAGATTACCTCATGATTTTTAATAGTTTAATTTTAGTAATCTTTAAAGCCTGAAAGAAGTCTCATTTTCATCCTAACTCAGTTTGTAGTTTAGTGACCACATCTGAGAAGAGTACTAAATGAGCATCAATCAGGTGAAGTTTTGGCTATCATTTTGAAAGTGTAATAAATTTATAAATTTAATAGTACTAATCCCTGGACGTGTTTACTAGGTTATGCCAAGAAATCTGGAGAACGACTAACTACCCAGCCAACTGACTGGAAGAGATCCATATTTAGTCCCATTAAAAAAAAAAAAAAGACCCAACAGAGTGTCAAAATTATCAAACAATATAGCTAATCACACACAAGCAAAATCTTGCTGAAGATTATCCAGAAATTGTTAAACAGTACATCAGTAGAGAACTACCAGCTTGTAAGCTGGTTTTAGAAGAGGTCATGACACTAAGGACATTATCGCAAGTGTCAGATGGGTGTTGGCCTCAAGCAAAGAGTACCTGAAGAATGTCTGTGTTTCATTGACTATGCAAAGGCATTTGTGTGGAACACAACTAATTGTGCTAACCTTGAGGAAAATTGGAATCCCAGAACATTTGATTGTGCTCTGAAACCTATACTCAGACGAGGAAGCAGTCGTCAGCAAGGAAACACTGCATGGTTCAAAATCAGGAAAGGAGTGTGTCAGGGATGTGTCCTGTCTCCAGACTTTTTCAATCTATATATGGAACAGATAATTCAAGATGCTGAGCTTTATGAGGAGGATTGTGACATCAGGATTGGAGGAAGCTTCATCAACAACCTGTGTTATGTTGATAATACAGTCTTGCTTGCTGAAACTGAGGAGGACCTGAAGCGCTTGCTGCAGAAGATCAAAGACTGTAGTCTTCAATATGGATTGAAACTCAAAAAAGACAAAGATTCTCACCCTCGGCCAGTTGGCAGTATCATGATAGATGGAGAAGAGACAATTTCAGATTGCTCAGCTCCAGAATCAACACTCTTGGCACAGCAGTCAGGAAGTCAAAAGAATTGCAGTAGGAAAATCTGTCAGGGACCTCTCCAAAGTACTGAGAAACAACATTGTCAGTCTAGAGACTAAGATGTGCCTGATACGGGCCGTGGTCTTCACAATTACTTACCATGCATCAGAGAACTGGACAATGACTAAAAGTGACAGAAAAAAAAGGATCAATGCCTTTGAGTTGTAGTGCTGTAGAAGAGTATTGAATATTCCATGGACTGCCAAGAAAACAAACAGGTCTGTCTTGGAGAGGGTGAAACCAAGTTTCTCCTTGGAGGCTAGGATTTTGTTTTTTGTTTCTTTTTTCTATAATTATATTTTATTAATTTTCATAA
>NW_006399829.1:533359-542650 GCF_000299155.1 Elephantulus edwardii | reverse complement strand
CCGGCAGTCTTCGCTCCTCTGGAGTTCCGCGGCAGGTGGCTGGCTGCTGCTCTTCCCGGGCTAGGATTTTGAAGATCCGTTTCATGCTTTGGGCACATGGCCAGGAGAGACTGGTCTTTGGAAAAGGACCTCATGCTCGGAAGGGTGGAGGGACAGTGCAGGAGAGGAAAACCCTGGATGAGATGGACTGAGAGAGTAAGTAGGGCAGTGGGGGTAGGTATGTGTGAGTCATTGAGACTGTCTCAGGACAGGGCAGGCTTCAGAGCTGTTGTACATAGGGTTGCTATGGGTTGCAGGTGACTAAAAAACACATAACAATAATAAGCTGTGCCCTCTGTTGTTCATAAGGTTTTCAGAGGCCTGTTACTACAGAAATGGATAGCCAGTCCTACTTCCTAGTTTGTCTCAATTCTGGTGCTTCACTAAAACCTGTCCACCTCTGGCATTTGAAGCATTGATGGCACAGCTTTAATCATCACAGTAGCACATAAGTACAGCAAACTGACAGGCAAGCACTGCATTCATTAGAATGCTAATAAAAAGGTAATATTGCTCTTCTTTAATATTGTTTACATCTCACTACAGCCTTCAACTTGATTTGTATCTCAGCATCAAGAAAGGAAAAGTTCTTGCACTGAACTGATAGGCAACATCATGATGAACAAAGGATTGAGATTGTCAACAACTTCATCTTCCTTAGATCCACAATCGATATATTTGGTATTTGCTGTCAAGAGATTAGGAAATGTGTTGCATTAGGAGAGTGTAATCAGTGCCCTCTCCAAATTATTGAGAAGCAATGATGTTAGTCTGAGTACAGAGGTGAGCCTGATTTAGGCCATTGTCTTTTCAGTAAGAGCTGGGCAATGACCAACAATGACAGAAAAAGAAGGGATGCCTTTGATCTGTGGGGTTTGAAAAAAATGTTGAAGATCTTGTGGCCTGTCAAAAAGAAGAGAGCTGTTTTGGAGAAAAATTGATGTGTCTGAGTTGCATTATTGCAGTAGATTACTGTATAGCCCCTAAACTGTCAAAAGAACAAGTCTGGGAGAAGGTACAACCAGAGTGCTCCTTAGAGGCAAGGATGGTGAAGCTTCTTCTTGAACACTTTGGGCATGTTGCTAGGAGAGGCTGTTCCTTGGAGAAGGACGTAATGCTTGGAAAGATGGAAGGGCAGTGAAGGAGATGAAGACCCTCAGCCATGTGGATTGACACAATGACTGCAGCAGTAGGCTTGAGTGTGTCAGAGATTGCGAGATTGGCACAGGGTAGGACAAGTTTCAGATCTTAATTGTTCATCAGATCACTATGAATGGTACTTGACTTGATGGCACCCAACACCACAACCATACAGCTATGTTTTTTTAAAAAAATTTTTAAAATTATTTTTATCTACAACAAGGAGAAGATAAAATAGATGAATGGGACCTTCTAAGAATCAAATCCCTATACACCACAAACCTTCTCCAACAGGGTAAAAAGGGAAGCCACAGACTGGAAAAAAGTATTTGGTAATGACATGTCAGATGAGGAATTTATATCTAGAATTTATAAAATACTGGAGCACCACAACAAGATAAAGGTAAATAATCCAGTAGAAAAATGGGCGCAGGATATGAACAGAAACTTCACCAAAGAAGACATTCAGATGGCCAACAAGCACATGAAGAAATGTTCAAAATCCCTAGCTCTATAACAGAGATGCATATCAAAACAACTATGACATATCATCTCACCCCAGTCAGAATAGCAAAATTTAACAAAATAGCAAGCAACAAATGCTGGTGAAGTTGTGGAGAAACTGGAACCCTTATTCACTGTTGGAGGGAGTGTAAAATGGTGCAACCACTGTGGAAGGTGGTATGGCGCTTTCTCAAGAAGTTGCAAATAGAGATAGCATTTGACCCAGCAGTTCCACTACTGGGAATATACCCCAAAGAGACCATAACTGCCACCCAATCAGACATATGCATACCCATGTTTATTATGGCTTTGTTCACAATAGCAAGGAGTTGGAAACAACCCAGGTGCCCATCAACAAACAAATGGCTAGAGAAGCTATGGTATATTCCCACAATGGAATACTATGCTGCATTGAAAAACAAGGAACTCATGCAATATTATTCAAAATGGGTAACCCTGGAGGACATTATGGTGAGTCAAGTATCTCAGTCACAAAAGGATAAATACTGGATGGTGCCACTGTTGTAGAATGGAACTGACATCAGGGTTGGGGTAAGACTGATTAAAACTGGATAAATTATGTATACTGCATTGAAACAGATGAGGGAGAGAACAGTTTAAAAGTGATATATTATAGGGTATTATGGTTATCACAAGAGTCCAGAATGAAGGTTGCATAGTGGAGTGTACTTGGGGTGGTGAGGGGGGAGTGCGGAGGGACTGTATACCAATGAAATAATTTTTCTTTTACTTTTCAAAAAGAGGAGTGAACTGGGGAGAGGGCTGGGCAGGGAGAAAAGTGCAACAATGAATGAATGGAAATCCAAAATCTCTAAATGTTCATTAAATTAATAAAATTTTAAAAAAATATTTTGAGAAACAATTTTACATTATTTAAATCTTGTTGTCTTTTATACTATTTATGTTAGTCAAGGCTCAATCTAAAACAGACAAGGATTTTTAACTCTATAGTTGTGGGAGCTGGTTAAGCAGTCTCAGTAATGTTCCTCTGTACGAATAGAATGGAATGGGTGGTGTGAAGGAGCAATGTCCAACTTCCACTACTTCTACAAGAGGAAAATATCCCCATTAACAACATGAACAGCAAAAAAATCCATTTCCTGTAAGATCAGACATGCTCACATACTTCCTTACCTTCTTCTACTAGCAATTCTAACACCAGCACTGGCTCTCACTGCCACTGCTGTTTGGATCACTAATTTGTTGCAATAGCCACATAGAACTCACAGACAATACTCAATATTATGGGGTTTATTAGGAAAGTAACATTACAATTTAAATTGGGCCTGCAGGATACATTTTTTTCAGTCAGGATTGCTTAAAACTTTCAGCCTACTTGGCGTCCAGCCTTGAAGCTTCAGGCCAATATTGCTAAGCTTTTGTTAACTGCACACCTCCCTCACCCCGGCTCTCCATTGAACCTAAGCAACAGCTCTGCGCTCTGATTCTGCAGGTGACAATTCTATTTCACACCAATCTTTTGTTCTCTGCTGCTTCTGCTGCTGTTGCTGATTTTGGCCAGTCTTGAGAAGGATTCTCTGGTCCACAATGAAGGACTGTACTCTCTGCTTCTTCTTTTTTGATAGTGACAGTGTTCCTGTTTCCTATTTCTGAACCTGCTCAATTTAAGCGTAGCAGGATAGAAAAACTGACTAATCTCCTCACCAAATAGACCTTATTTGCCTATTTCCACCCCAAAGGTGATATTTAAAGTATTCAAATTATTAGCAAGCTACTCAATCCCCTTGGTTGAACCACAAATACTTTTTTTTTCTTTTTCGCCTCAGCAGCCCTAATTCTGATGGCCAGATATGAATTCTGGGTAAGGAGTTGCACTGCTAAGCCAAAGGCAGGCAGTTTGTATCCACCAGCTGCTCATTAGGGGAAAGATGGACAGCTTCCTCCTGTGCATATTACAGCATCTCTAAACTTGCTGGAGGGTTATGAGTCAGTCCTGTACAACTCAGTGGCAATGAATGAGTGAGTGACCCAGCCATTGGGTGAAAGTTAACACCCATGGCTATAAAACCTGCATTGAGCAATTCATTAGAGGACAACCTTGAAGTTCATTAGCCATGAAGACAGCTTCCTGGAAAGATGGCTTGCAAAGTGGGGAGAATGAAGGTAAGCTGGGATCCACCAAATCCCATGTCAATCTTGTTGGTTCTGGCCTTAGTGGCATTGGTGTCCTCCAGCATCTGCGGTCTTCCCTAATACATGTAAACACTTACACCTGCCCCAAGGGTTAGAGATTCTGCAAGAGTCAGCAGGGAGGACAGGGAATCTACCAGCCATGTTACTGCCAGGAAATAACAACGTAAGTTAGGAGAGATGGAACCACATCTGTGAGCTCCAAACTGATTCTACTTCACTTTTCCCCTTCAAATCTTGCGTAGGCGAGGAGTGGGGGAGAGAGAACAGGGCACACACAAGCAGAAGCTGTATGTTTTCCTTCCTGCACCCAGAGCTCCCAGCCACACCAGGTGGTAGACCTGAGTAGACCTGATGGTGCAGATGGTCTGTTCTGTATATACTGGAACAGGTTTTAATTTATGCCCTGTTGTCCCAATTCACACTGAAGCGCCAGGCTTTTCTTGGTTTCTTTGGTGCATTTGAAAAACTGGTATGTTTCCTGTCAGCCAAGGTGCCCAATGTGGTCTAGCTTGCAGAGTCTGCAGTACCTTAGTCCCAGCACTCTCCATCTAGACCACCTGCTTTAGGCTCAGGTTTTCTGATGCTTCTAGCATCTCCCCAGACTTCATGGTGCGGCACCCTCTCCAGAACATGAAGACTCTGGCCACCCAGGAATTGGTTAGCCACAGGGGTGGAAACACAAACAGATGCTGGTCACTAAGCCTCTCCCAGTGTAGACCCTGCAAAGGTTTGTTTTGTTTTGTTGTTGTTTTTTCAGAACATACAGAAAGCTGGGCTCTATGAGGAGGAATGTGGCACCAGGATTGGAGGTAGACTCATCAACAACCTATGTTATGCAGATGACACTTGCTTACTGAAACTGAGGAAGACCTGAAGCGCTTGCTGCAAAAGGTCAAGGAGTCTTTAATATGGATTGAAACTCAACATCAAGAAGGCAAAGATTCTCACCACTGGGCCAGATTGAGGTTGTTAGTAGTTACATCTTGCTCGGCTCCACAATCAACACTTTTGGCACCAGCAGTCAGAAAATCAAAAGGTGAATTGCATTAGGTAAATCTGCTGTCAGGGATCTTCCCAGAGTACTGAGAAGCAACAGTGTCAGTCTAGAGACTAATGTTTGCCTGATCCATTCCATGGTGTTTATGCATCCGAGAGCTGGACAATGACTAAGGATGACAGAAGAATCAATGCCTTTGAGTTGTATTGCTGGAGAAGAGTCTTGAACATGCCATGGACTGCTAAGAAAACAAATAGGTCTGGATTGGAGGGTGAAACAAAGTTTCTCCTAGGAGGCTAGGATTTTGAAGCTCCATCTCACATCCTTTGGCGGTGTGGTGAGGAGGTACTGATCCTTTGAGAAGGGAAGGTGTAGGGACAGCGCGGAAGAGGAAGACCGCAGATGAAATGGATTGACACGGTAATTAGAGCAATGGGGGTAGGTTTATTGGAGTCAGTTGGACTGGCTCAGGACAGGGCAGGCTTCAGAGCTATTATAGGGTCATATATTATATGAGCTGCAGCAATTTGAACTTCCTCCTTCATCACCATAGGCTCTTGTTCATAGGTCATTTCATGAAATTCTTCTGTGTCAGCCAATTCCTTCTGATACAGTGACTCTGTGTATTCCTTCCATCTTCTTTTGATACTTCCTGGATAATTTAACATTCTACTCAAAGTATCCTTAAGTATTGCCACCCGTGGCTTGAATTTGTTTTTCAGCTCCTTCAGCTTAAGAAACGCTGGGCAAGTTTGGCCCTTTTGATTTTCTGACTCCAGCTCTCTGCACATTTCATTATAGTATCTTGCTTTGTCGTCCTGGGCTGCCTTGTGAAATTTTCTGTTTAGCTCTTTGATTTCTTGGTTTCTTCCTTTAGCTTTGGCTTCTTGGCACTCTAATGCGATATTCAGTCTCATCTGATGTCCATCTTGCTCTTTTCTTCTTTTTCAGCCTTTGTTATGATATTTTGCATTCTTCATGGACGATTTTCTTGATATCCTCCCAGAGCTCATTTGGCCTACACTCATTAATGCTCTACAGGAATTGGCAAAAAACAAGGCTCCAGGAGTTGACGGCATACCAATTGACATATTTCAACAGACAGACACTGTCCTGGAATGTCTTCCCTAAGTTGTGCCGAGAACTCTGGAGAACAGGCAGCTGGCCCACTGACTGGAAAAGATCAATATTTGTTCCCATTCCAAAGAAAGGTGACCCAACAGAGTGTGGAAATTATCGAACAATATCATTAATATCACATGCAAACAAGATTCTGCTGAAACTTACCAAAAAACGTTTGGAACAATATGTCAACAGAGAACTGCCAGATGTACAGGCTGGAGTTAGAAGAGGTCGTGGTACTAGGGATATTATAGCTAATGTTATATGGATCTTGGCAGAAAGCAAAGAATACCAGGAGAATGTCTATCCGTGCTTCATTGACTATGCAAAGGCTTTTGACTATGTGGATCTCAACAAGCTGTGGCTGACTCTGAGAAGAATGGGAATCCCAGAACATTTGATCGTGCTAATGCGAAACCTATACTTGGACCAAGAGGTAGTCATCAGAACAGAGCAAGGAGACACTACATGGTTCAAAATCAAGAAGGGGGTCGTCAGGGTTGTATTCTGTCTCCATACCTTTTCAATCTGTATGCAGAACAGATAATCAGAGACGCTGGGCTGTACGAAGAGGAATGTGGAATCAGGATTGGTGGAAGAGTCATCAACAAACCTACGTTATGCAGATGACACAACCCTGCTTGCTGAAACTGAAGCGCTTGCTGCAGAAGGTCAAGGACTGCAGCCTCCTACATGGATTGAAGCTCAACATCAAGAAAACAAGGATTCTCATCACTGGGCCAATTGGCAGCATCAGTATGGATGGTGAAGAGATTGAGATAGTTAACAGTTTTCGTTTGCTTGGCTCCACAGTCAACACTCTTGGTAACAGCAGCCAGGAAATTAAAAGGTGCATTGCCATGGGAAAGTCTGCTGTGAGGGACCTCTCACGAGTACTGAAGAGCAACGACGTCAGGCTGGAGACTAAGATGCGCTTGATCCGGGCTATAGTCTTCGCAATTATGTGCTATGCATCAGAGAGTTGGACAGTGAAAAGGGATGATAGAAAGAGAATTGATGCCTTTGAGTTGTGGTGGTGGAGAAGAGTGTTGAATATACCATGGACTGCTTGGAGAACAAACAGGTTTGTCTTGGAGAGAGTGAAGCCAGAATGCTCCTTGGATTCAAGGATTCTGAAGCTTCATTTGACGTACTTTGGGCATGTTGCAAGGAGGGACTGGTCCTTGGAGAGGGACATCAGGTTTGGCAGAGTGGAGGGGCAGCGAAGGAGAGGAAGACCTTCGATGAGATGGATCAATTCTGTGGAGCGGTGGGAATAAGTGCGTTTGAGATGGCTAGGTTGGCACATGATAGAATAGCGTTTAGAGCTCTTGTACATAGGGTCGCTATGAGTCGCAAATGACGCGATGACACATAACAACAACAACAACGATTGGCAGGCGACTTCATGGCACATAACGACAGCAACAGCTACGTTTTGTGGCCTTAGTCCATTTAGTGACCTCAGTTAGCAAGGCAGTTGACTATGCCAGGACTAGGGCCAAAAATGGCAGTAAACAAGTTGAAGGTGAGTCCTGAAATTACTCTTTAATGTTGTAATTCGGCCACTTGATCGCTGGAGGGCAGTAGACAACCCTTTATTTTCAAGTCTGTGGCGGTCTCGGCTGGGAAAGAATTGCCTTTTAGCTGGTTATTATTAAACGGCTCTGCTGAAAAGCTCTGCCCACTGCACGGACACTAGTGGAGGAAGAGAAAAAAAGGAGAGAAAAAGGTGGAGAGAGAGAAGTGAGGAGGGGGCAGCAGCGGGAGAGAGGGGTAGAAGTGGGAGGTGAGGTGACGAACAGAGAGGACAGAGGTTGGAGCGGAGGCAAGGAGCAGGGGAGACAGTGGCGGAGAGGGGGCGGGAGGTGAGACAGGAGGCGAGGCGAGGAGCAGAGCGGGCAGAGGCGGGAGGTCAGGCGGGGAGCAGAGAGGGCAGAGACGGGAGGGGAGGTGATGAGCAGAGTCGGGCGACGCGGGATGTGAAGCGGGGAGCAGAGCGGGCAAAGGCGGGCAGTTGGGACTGGAGGGGAGGTGATGAACGGAGAGGGGTGAAGCAGGGAGAGCAGAGCGGGCAAAGGCCGGCAGGTGAGGCGGGAGGGGAGATGATGAGCAGAGCGGTTACATGAGGCGAGGAGCATAGCGGGCGGGTGAGGCGGGAGAGGAGGTGATGCACAGCGGGTTGAGGCAGGGAGCGGAGCCTGCACAGGCGGGAGAAGGCCCGCGAGCGGAGTGACGTGAAGGAGAGCGGCCGGCAGCGGGGCTGCAGGCGGGTCCATCGGAGGCTCCGCGGAGCCGCCGAGGGAACTGGGGGCGGGCGAAAGGCTCCGAGCTTCGCGCGGGCTCGGCCCTTTGGGCGCATGCGCGCTGCGCGCCGGCCTCCCCCGCCCGCCTCGCGGTCGCCTGGGCGCAGCCTCGCGTCAGGGCGACTGCTGTGGACGCCGCTGCGGCCTCTTGCAGCGTCTCCCCAGTACCCTGACCTGGGTTCACCGCTCCTTTACAGCTCCGACCTGGCCGGCCGAGGTAACTTCCTCCCGTCTTACGTCCTTGACCTCCCGTCCGCGGTTCGCGGTTCGCTCAACAGGCGCCGCAGCGGGAGCCCCTTCCCCCGCGGGTGATGCATGTCCGCGGTCGCCCGCATGACCGCCGTCTCCCGCCGCCCACAGGCACCAGCACTCCGGCCGCCGGCTGTAGACCCCTTCTTCCACGCCGGGTGTCCCCCAGCCCAGCTTCCCAGCGTCCCTCCCGCTGCCGTGTCCTCGGGCTCCGGGCCAGTGGCTCCTGGGCGGCCGTGAGGTGCTCCCTGGTCCCCAAGGCCGCAGTGGGCTCCCCCGACCCGGAGCCCCTCGGAGTGACTTGTCCGAGGTGGTCAAGCTGTGTTGCCTCTAGCTGGTGGTACATTGAGCTCCAAAGAATGGACGCTATTTCTTACACTGGTCGTTGGTGGTGACCAAAGGAGAACTCGATCATAGTCTTGAGACGGCACTCGCTAGTTTGTTTTAAAGGTATTTTGTGTGTGTGTGTGTTTTAAATTTGCATTTTACTCCTCAATTCGAATCCAGCCGCTGCTCTCTGAATACCCGCCGGAGGGTCAGCTGTCCTGTCAGCTATGCTTATGGTAATCCATAAGTATCATTAGTGATTTGCAAAACAGCAATACGTGGCAGAAATTAAGTTTTACCCCACAACAGGGAGAGAGCTGTTTTCTAAAGCTTTTAAAAGATGCGAACACCATCCATCAGCGAAGTCTATTGAGTCCTGGCTTGAAATTTTAAGATGATTCATTATTTTCATTATTTTACAAACCCTCCCCC
>NW_006399829.1:478856-530844 GCF_000299155.1 Elephantulus edwardii | reverse complement strand
AACAAACTGGGGATGAGGGTGGAGAAAACTGCAACAATGAATGAATGAAAACCCAAAATCTCTGTAAATGTTCATTAAAACTAATAAAATTTAATTAAAAAAAGATGATTCGTTATCTCTATAGCTTTTAGAGTTTAACTAAAAAGTTTAGTGTTCATAGACAGTATTTAAAAACAAATCCTTGTTCTTATTTAATTTTTAGAGTATTAAGTATACATTTGTCGTCGCTTGGAATACAAAGACTTTACGTTTTTGAAATAACCATAATAGAATTACACACAACACAAAAGTTAGCATTGATTTCTTTATGTCATCTGGTGTCCGACCATGTTCAGTTGCCCCTGCTTATCTTTTTCAAGCCTTGAATTAATTAGTTTTACAGATTCTCAGGAATAATCTAAGGAATCCTCTAAAGAATGACTAAGTTTTGTCCATATTGACCTTGTGTGTTTTGTTTTGTTTATCCTTTTCTTTATGTACTCATACACAGAAATATATTCTCCTTTTTATGCACTCATACACAGAAATAGATTCTTAGAGTTATCTGGAAGTAGCTTGTGTATCATGTACTATATATAGTTATCAAACCGAAATTAATATTGAAATTAGCTTTATGTATAGTCTATATTCCAGGTTTTTTCAGGCATCTCAGTAATATATTATATATTATAAATATAATAAATTATTTTGAGCTGTTAAGTTGGAACCAACTCATGGCTGACCCTTAAGGGGGGGTTTGAGAGGCAGTAAATCATAAGGGAGGAGATTGCCCATCTTTCCCATAGAGTAGCTAGTGGATTTGAACCATATACCTTTGTGTCAACAGCACAACTCCTTACTCCTAAGGGACCAGAACTCCCTAATATTCTTTGTAACTACATGTAATGATGTTTGGTGTTGTCTAGTAGACTATGACTCATAACGACCCTATGAACAGTACCAACTTTATTATACTTGAGCCCATCATTTATGGTCACTTTGTCAGTCCATCTTGTTGAGGGTCCGTCTTCTCTTTCTCTGAACCTACACCTTTCCTAGCGTGATGACTTTTTCCGAAGAGCTGCTTCATTCATCTTATAGTATATGTGCGGTGAAATTTACACTTCCTCCACCACAGACTTGTTTGTTGTTTTGGTAATGCATAGTGTATTCAGTACTCTTCTCAAATACCACAAATCAAAGGCATTGATTTTTCTTGTCATAGTCACTTATAATCTTTTCTTTTTCTATGACTTTACTTATTTCATATAAGTGAAATCATATAGTGTCTGCTCATTTAGTGATTGGCTATCTTCACTCAGTCAAATATTTTAAAAATTCATCCATGTTGTGCTATTCATCTGGACAGCATTTCTTTTATGACTGGGTAGTAATATGCCAGTATGTGTACAGATGGAACTTACTTTATCCATTCATCTCTAGATGGACATTTCTGCTTTTCCATCTTTTTGCTGTTCTGGAAGGTGTTGTGGTGAGCAGTTCACGCTTCTGTTCGCGTCCCTGCTTGCCTTTTCATAAGTAGGTTTGAGATTCCTGGGCATTTGTGTTGAATACCTTTTCACAACTAGTTTATTCTAATTTATGTCTAAAAGTTGTCTTATCTTGCATTTCCTGAGTTTGGTTGTTATGTCTCTTAACATTCAACATTCCTCTCTCCAAATTTTCTTATAAAATGACATATTTATTGAAGTATCCTGTAGAATTTCTTGCATGTTTTTCATTCTTTTTAGTTACAGAATCTTGTGCAGTTTAAAGGGAGGAGACATAAGCCACATCTCTCATTGAGATGAGTTGTTGTTGTTATGTGCTGTCTAGTGGCTTGCGACTCATAGCAACCCTATGTACAACAGCCCTAAACCCTGCTCTAGCCTGTGCGATTCTCACCACTGGACCACTTGGCAGCATCAGGATGGACGGTGAAGAGATTGAGATTGTTAACAACTTGAGTTTGCTCGGCTCCACAGTCAACACTCTTGGCACCAGCAGCCGGGAAATCAAATGTATTGCGATGGGAGAGTCTGCTGTTAGGGACCTCTCCAGGGTACTGAAGAGCAATGGTGCCACTCTGGAGACTAAGGTGCATCTGATACAGGCTATGGTCTTTGCAATCACTTGTTATGCATCAGAGAGTTGGACAGTGACTAAGGAGGATAGAAGGAGAATTGATGCCTTTGAGCTGTGTTGCTGGAGAAGAGTGAATGTTCCATGGACTGCCAGTAAAACAGATTCATTCTTGAGAGGGTTAAACCAGGCTGCTCTTTGGAGGCAAGGATTCTGGGGCTTCGTCTGACATACTTTGGACATGTTGTAAGGAGGGACAGGTCCTTGGAGAAGGGCATCATGCTTGGGAGGGTGGAGGGATGGCGTAGGAGGGGAAGACCCTCTATCAGGTGGATTGATTCAGTGACTGGGGTAATTGGGATGGATGTGTCAGAGGCAGGGTGACTGGAACAGGATTGAGATGAGTGTCAATGATAAAATCACACTGTGCGAGCATATGAATTATGTGATGATGATGATGTAGCCCTATTTGGGAAAGAAATTATTTCCATCTTTAGAAAATGTGAATCACTGCACTGAGAAATTAAAAACCACATAGAAACGTTATTGTCAAGATCCTTAACTAGTTCATACTTATATTCATATTTTAAGAAATAACTTATCAGGAAAGGAAGTACATTTTGCCCAGCTATTCACGTTGTTGTTTTCTTACTTGAAAAAAAAAGTTAGCCTAAAAGTCATGGAGTATAAAGTTATAAAACTTGGAAATTAAGATCCTCAGTATTATGGGCTGTTAATTATTATTATTAACAACAGCATTTTTTTATTGTTATTTACTCAGTTGATTATTCAGAATCTTGATAAGCATGGAGATAAGACTAGAAGTTTTGACATCAACGAGTATAAAGCAGAAGAAACCCTGGCCACGAATCTCTTGGTTGGGACAGGTAGGATTTTATTTTATACTAGTTTAAATATGTGTTAAATGTGTGTTTTGCATGTAGAGTAATGTAGGCCTTATTTCTTAAATACCTTAAAGAAAGAAAACATCTTCAGAAGACTCGCCTGCTTACAGCACAGGGTTTTTGTATGTGTTTTATTTTTTATCGTAAAGAGAGTGTTAATTTTCCCAGAAAGTCAAGTGGTCCGTCTAAAAGAGTTTAACTTTCAATTTTTTTTTTCTATTTTCGTTTTAAATAGATTGATATGGTATGTATCAAAAGAGACTATTTAATCTCTTAAACGTCCTCTTCCAGAACAGTCAGTTGAGTGTTTACTCCCATTGTGGTTTCTGTGTTTCTCTGTGTGTGTGCATGTGCGTGCATTATTAAGAGTCCTTAGAACTAGAATGGAAATAATAATCCTAAAATAATAACAGTCTAGGAATAGTGTTTAAAATATATATGATAGATAACTCATATTAAGGAAAATGTTCATGTCTCTGAGATCCTTGTTGTTGCTGTTGTTATATGCTGTTGAGTTGCTTATGATTAATAGCAACCCTAAATACAATAGCCCTAAACCCTGCTCTATCCTGTGCCAATCTTATTGTCTATGACACATCTACCCTCCTTACCCTGGTCACTGAATCAATTTATCTCATCGAGGGTCTTCGTCTCTTCTGTCACTCCACCCTTCCACACATGATATCCCTCTCCAAGGGACTATCCTTGTAACATACCATAGTATGTCTGACAAAGCTTTAGAATCTTTGCTTTCAAGGAGCAGCCTGGTTTCACCCTCTCTAGGACGAACCTGTTTGTTCTCCTGGCAGTCCATGATATATTCAAAACTCTTCTCGAGCACCACAGCTCGAAAGCATCAATTTTCGTTTTATCATCGCTAGTCACTGTTCAGCTTTCTGACACAGCAAGTAATTGCGAAGACTATGTATGGTCTGGATCAGGCACACCTTTGTCTCCCTACTGACACCATTGCTCCTCAGTACTGTAGAGAGGTCCCTGACAGCACACTTTCCCATCCTCTGAGATTATTAAAATTAAAGAATTATGAAAATTAGAAAGAAGTAATGTTAAGCATCCTGTAAGATCTGACACCATTAATTTACTTCTCTTAATGGTTGTCAACTTTTAGATATATGTGAGTCCTCTGAACACAGGCAGTTGGACTGTATTCCCACAATGTCTGATTCTGTAGGTCTGAGCTGAGTTTGGAGAAATTGCATTTAGCAACATAGTTTACCTGGATGTTGAAAAATGATCAGAATCAAGTTTATGAACCTCAGAATCAATATCTTTTTTTTCTTCTTCAATCTTTTTTATTATAATTTAAGTGAAAGTTTATGGAGCAAATTGTTTTAGTAGTATACCAAAATATATCTGTTTTGGAAGATGTACAACCGGATTGGTCCTTAGAAACAAAGGTGGTGAAACACGTACATGGGGCACACTGTCAGGAGGGACCAGTCCTTGGAAAAATACATAGAAAGGTCAGTGAAAGAGAGGAAGATCCCCAACTAGATGAATTGACCCAGTAACTGCAATAATGGACTTAAGTACTGGGGAGACTGTGAGAATGGATTAAGATCCAGCAAGGTTTCCTCCTGTTATATGCAAGGTTACTGTGAGTTGTAATCAGTTTCAGGAGACATAACATCAATTGTGCTCACTATAAAGGAAGCTCTTGTGGTGGTGTCCATAGTGACTTGCATAGCTAACCCAAAAGTGGCTCCTCTTTGTTGAGTTGAATCCACCAGCTCCTCACGAAAAAGATGAGCCATCTGTGCAGTTCACAGCTTTCTGAAAACATGCTAGAGGGTCAGCTATCATTAGGTTCCAACTGAATGGCAATGAGTTTTAAGTATATAATTTAAAACTGTGGGAGAATGCTGGACAATCAATCTCCTGTGTGATTTTCAGCACCTCTGCAGGGTCAGCTGTGAGTTGGTTTTTACTTTCAATGACAATGAGAAAAAGAGAATTTTAAACTTGCTGTGTGGGCATGGACATACTGCTAAAATTGGTAAGAGCAGATGACCTAGCTTTGACTAGTAGAATTTGAAGACATTCCTGTAATTTTAAACCTCAACAAAATGAAAATGTAATCATCATTTTGGCCAGCCAATCTAAAGTTGTTATTTGCTGAGTCAGAGCAGACTCATAGCTGACCCTCTGTTGGGTTTTCAGACACTGCAAATTTCATGGGAGGGCATTGCTCATCTTTTTCCTGTGCAGCACCTCATGGATTCAAACCGTGGGCCTTTGTGTTGGTAGCACGTCTTTCCTCACTGGGCCATCAGAGTTTCCTGGTCAATCCAGTAAGAGATATTTTTTAAATAAAAAGCATTTCTAAAGAGATTGAGGTATCAACTCTAATATGAGTTTATGATTTGTGGCAACTTTAATGTGAGTTTATGATTTGTGGTACAAATGTATACATAAAACCAAAATAAAACAACCCAGTCCACACTGTTGAGTCAATTCTGATTCATGTCTACCCTCCATTTGGTTTCCAGAGCAGTCAGTATTTATGGAAGAATGTCTCACCTTCTCCCATGGGTTTGACCTTGCACTTACCAGCCTAATATGTTACCCACTGCCAGGTTTCCTTATTGATGTAAATATCTCTTAAATATTGGCACTTTGTTTAGCTTTCAAGGATAAATTTATTTAAAGGATGAGTGAAATTGTCTTCTGATACCTCTTTTTTTAAAAAATTAAAATTTTATTTTAATTCTGATTTTAATGAACATTTACAGACAAGTTAGATTTTCATTCAATCATTGTTTCACATTTTACTCCTTTGCTCTCCCTCCCCCCTCCTCCAGTTCACTTTTTTTGTAAAAAAATTTTAATATTTATTAAATCCTTCACATATTTCTTTTTGCAGGAAAATGAAGCTGTTTTTCTTTTGGATGATAAATTCATAAATGAAATAAATTTACTATCAGGAAGGACAAAGAAGAAGATCCCAGTTCTGCAGCCCTTTCTGAAGGATGTTATTATCCTTACAACATCTAGTAATGGTTAAGTAGCACTGATGTTTATAGACGTTTAATTAGCTGTGCTTTGTATATAAGCCAGGTTATACATTCATGGAGGTATTACATTGAATATTGTGTTTTTTTGGGGGGGGGAAACAGATGCTTGGCTGGCTGGAGTACTCACTACAGGAGAACTTTTTCTTTGGAACAAAGATAAAGATTGTTTAAAAACTATACAGGCAGCTGAAGAGCCCAAGGAAATTATTAAAACTGCAGCAGGTGGGATTTTTTTAAAATTTTTTTTTTAATTTTAATGAAAGTTTACAGAGACTTAGGATTTTCAGTCATTCATTGTTGCGGGAGTTTTTTTATTGGTTTAATTTGGTTTTATGTGATGAAAAGAGGAGAGGAAGGAAACATTTTTCTGGTATTGGGAAAAAAAATCTCTAGGCGAGCTCTGGTGGCTTAGTGGCAAGAAGCTGCACTGCAATCCCAGAGGTGCACAGTTCAAATCCACCAGATGCTCTGCTGGAGAAGGAGGAACAATCTCCTCCTGTACCAGTCAGATCCGATTTGATGGTACACACACACAAATAAAAAAAAAAATAAATAAATATCTAATATAAATATAGGGAGCGCTGGTGGCCTACTGGCAAGAACTGCACTGTAATCCCAAAGGCATGCCGTTTGAGACCACCAGCTGCTCTGCAGGAGAATGATCTGTAGTCTCCTTCCATGCAATTAACTGCCTCTGAAAACCCACCTGAGGGTCAGCTGTGGGTCAGTTCTGACTCTGTGGTAAATAACAACAAACAACAAAATATAGAGGGAGCTCTGATAGCTTAGTGGTAAGGAGTTGGTGCTGCTAACTGAAAGGCAAGCGATTCGGATCCACCAGCTGCTCTATGAGAGAAAGATTATCAGTCTCCTTCCATACAATTAACTGCCTCTGAACACCTGCTGCAGGGTCAGCTGTGAGCCAACTGGATGGTATACAACCATATGAATATGTTTTGTAGATGTGTATGTGTAAATATACATGTACCTATTTACATACATGCGTTCTTTATAGGTGTGCATATTTTATCTGATGATATGTATGTGTGCTAATCAGATACATCTGATATGCCTGTGTATCTGTTTAACAATGAGTTCTGAATATAACTTATAAAATACTTCTTAAATATTAACTATTTGTTCTTTTAATTTATTATTGGCACCTTTGCGTTAAGGAATCTTAGAGTGATTCAGACAGTTAAACATTTGCATACTGGCCTAGATTTTGGGAGTTTGAATTTACCCAGAGGCATGTTAGAGGACAGGTTTGGCAGTTTACTTCTGAAAGGTCATAGCCTTGAAAACCCTAAGAAGTAGCTGTGTCCTGCACACATAGCTTCAGCATGATTTACGATCAGCTTAGTTTTAACCTCCTAAATAGTTAACATTATTTATATTTCTTAAAATCTAGACAGCTCTAGTGACCTAGTGGTAAGAAGCCACGATGCAATCCCAAAGGCATATAATTCAAATCTCCCATCTGTTCCATAAGAGAAGGATGGGCAGTCTTCTCCTGTATGATTTACTGCCTCTTAAAACCCACTGGAGGGTCAGCTATGAGTTGTTTCTGACTCCATGGTACACAGCATGAGCTAGAATAGATAAATTATGTGCTTCTTTGGGGAGAACTCAGACATCAAAAATTTAATTACTTTTTTTTTTTTTAAGCGAGCTCATTGAGACTGTCTGTATATGTATCTGGAAATGGTAAGAGAGTTCTGCTTACAACATCATCAGGATGCATATTTCTTTGGGAGTATTTGGAGTCTCAGAACGTTCTCTCTTCTAAAAGCCCTTCCCTGGTGGGTCAGTGGTCCCAGATCAGACCTGAAGAAACAATTCTCTTGCCTTCTGCTGAAGACAAAGAAGCTGTCGTACATGCTATGTTTATAAAAAATGAGGTAAAATTAAAATCAGACAGTGATGTAGGAGTTGTGATTTCTAGAAGTGTCTTTGACAACAGAAGACACTATGAATATACTTAGCACATTGTTTAATGCACAGCTTTCTGTTTCTAGACATCATTAATTGTCACAGTAACGGAAATTGTTGTATGAAAAAGATATTTTTATATTTAGTTACATTCTAAAAAAAGTTTACTAAAAGTAATTTGAAGCTAAAACCTGCTCTTAAAATTAGGCAACTCTGATGGCCTCGTGATAGAGAATGGGAATACTGGTTCAAAGGTGGCGCTCCTCTGGTGATTTAAACCCACCAGTGGCTCCTTGAAAGAAAAATGGGCACCTTCCTCACATGCATTTTTATAGCCTCTGAAATTCCACTGGACAGGCAGCTATGAGTTGATGCTAACTTGATAGCAGTGAGGGTTCTGAGAGCTTTTAAAATACAACTTTTAACAAGCTAAAATTGGTGCCATTAAGGAAGTAATTTAATTTCCAGGGAATAACTTAATTCAGTCATTAGAAATATTTTAAATAGCTACCTAATACTCTCTATACCTGGTACTCTGTATAGATGGACCAAGATATTATTACTTAGTCCACTACTTTTCAGATTTCTATTTTGAAGTTTTGTTGCTTTTCTTTAACCATTACTTCATCCCTCTCACCCAAGGATGCTGCTCTGATTGCAACAAAAATTTTCCAGATATATTCACAATGAATTGCAGTATTTCTAGAGTGGACTAAAATACAACCTGATTTCTCATTTTGAGCATGACTCTAGCTCACAAAAAGAAATAGTTTTGAGTTTAAAATATAAGCAGGAACACAATATTTATATTTTTATTTATGAAGAGAACTGCAGGTATATGTGTTCTGTATCTCATTTTATTTTCAGATTAATTGTAAACTGACATGTCTTCTCTTTGTCTAAAGTTACTTGGAGATTGCTGCTTGTGCTCATTTGCTTTTTATTCTGGAGAATGCCTCAAGTTAACGTTTCTGGCAATTCGGTGGCATGAGAATGTACTTACACCTATAAGGTGAGGGAAATGTTCCTATCCATTTCACCTTCCATCCTTTTTGAAAACACCTTTTGACTTACAGAAACTCAACAGATTCTTAATGACCGTTTCAGCTACTAAAGCTTTACAGATTCTTTCTTCCTACACGCATTGCTCTAGTTAGCCTTTGTTGTAAAATGTTTAGTTTGGAAAATCTTTTTTGTCTTTTGGTTTTGTTTCTCTCCTTAGAAGTGACAACATATAACTTATAAAGCAGGCTATTGTGTGAAAGATTTGAACTAACACTGGCATAGCTTCCAGCATTTTGTTGTTGTTGTTAGCTGCTCTTGAGTCAGAGGTCCTTAGTAGCAGATTTGCCCAGTGTAACCTGTGGTTTTTTATTTCTTGACTGCTATTAGCATGGATATTGATTGTGGATCCAAGTAAAATTAATTCGTTGACAACTTCAATCTTTTCTCCATCTATCATGATGCCTGTTTGTCCAGTGATGAGGAATTTTTGTTTTCTTGATGTTGATATGTAATCCATATTGAAGGCTATTTATTGTCTTAAATCTTAGGCATCAACTGTGTCAAAGTCCTCTCACTTTCAGGAAGCCAAGGTGTGTAATATACATAATGATTCTTCCTCTAATCCTGCTTCCACATTCTTAATATAGTCCAGCTTTTTTTTTTAAAATTTATTTTCAGTCCTTTAAAAAAAATTTTTATTTTAATTTTTTTAATTATTATACTAATTTATTTTGAAAATTCTGTACATTGTTTTCTAGAACAGATTCTTCCAATTTGCCTCACCACCACCTCCCCACCCATCAGCTTCTTGAATGATATGCTCAGCATGTAGATTGAACATACGTGGAGAGAGGATACAACCGTGACACATATCTTTCTTCATTTTAGACCATGTAGTGTTCCCTTGTTCTGTTCAGCCAACAACTTCTTAGTCTATGTGTATGTTTCACATGAGCACAATTACTAGGATTCCCATTCTTCTCATTGTTATCTATAATCTGTTGTAAGCCATAGAGTCAGAATACCTTTGCATAGTCTCAGTACAGCATAAGTAAAAATCTTTCTGGTATTCTCACTTTTCATCTAAGATCCATCTGACATCAGTAGTGAGATCCCTAGTTCTACTCCTCTTCTGAGTCCATCAACTATTCCATGTGTTTACAAAATACAACACAGATGAGTTGTGGCATTTCAAACATTTCTGAAAGTATTGAAGATGAGGACCTGAATTGATGGTATGGATGGAAGAAATTCAAGCCGCATCAAAGGCATTAGTGAAAAACCTGTCTATAGGAGTTGACAATGCCACTTGTGATGTTTCACCATACAGATACAGTGCTAGAGACACTCATCTATGTCAAGAAAATTGGGAGATGTTTACCTATCAACCATCTGGAAGAGATCTATTTCTCATTCCTAAGAAAAGAGATCCAATAAGCACAGAAATTATTGAATTGTATCATTTGTATCACATACATATAGATTTTTCTGAAGATAATTCAAAAGGATTGCAGTAGTACACTGACACTGAACTGCCAGAAAGTTAAGCTAATTTGTAAGGAGAGACAGGTCTTTAGAGAGGGACATCATGCTGAGTAGAGTGGAGGGACAACGCAGGAGGGAAAGACCCTTTACGAGGTGGATTGATTCAGTGACTGGGGTAATCGGGATGGGTGTGTCGGAGGCAATGAGATTGGCACAGGATAGAGCACGGTTTAGGGCTGTTGTACGTAGGGTCGCTATGAGTTGCAGATGACTCGATGGCACATAACAACAACAACCATTGAATTGGAACCAACCCTTAGCTGATCCTCCAGAGAGTCCTCAGAGGCAGTTAATCGCAAGGGAGGAGATTGCTCATCTCTCTCCCAAGGAACTGCTGGCGGCCTTGAACTGTGAGCCTTTGGGATTCCAGCACAGCTTCCCACCACTAGAGCTCCTTTTTGTCATTCCATTCAGCTGTGTAATTACAACAAATTGTGGATAACAGTGAGAAAAATAGGAATTCCAAAACACTTAATAGCACTCATGTGAAACCTGTACATAGACCAAGTAGTAGTTTACATAGAACAAGGGGTTTCCTTGTAGTTTAAAAGCAAGGCAGGTATATGTTTCAGAGTTAAATCTTTTTGTTATACCTACTGTCTGTCTGCTGAACAAATAATCTGAGATCCTGGATTGTGTGAAGGGGAATGTGGCATCAGGAAATGGAGGAAAACTTGTCAGCCATTATACAGAGGGCACACATCCTTACTTGCTGAAAACAAAGACTATTTGAAGCACTAAACTAATTTAGTCTAATGTGCCAATTATGTTCATAGGTATTCTAGATTAAAAAATTACTTGCTTTTAAAGCTCAATAATAGAGGGAAAAAATACATCAAAAACATGTAATACAGAGCCATGAAAGATTATAGGAAAATGGTGTTGATTTTTCTACTTTTCTTTTATGTTAACAGTACTTTATATGCGGGGGGAAAAAATGAAAAATTGTAAGTGTGTAAGTAGGTGGATTTTGATAAATAAATAATGTGGTTTAACCACTGTTATGGACAAGTGAATAGAGAGGATTGAAGAAGAAATGATGCCTTTGAGTTGTGGTATGGGTGAAGAATATTGAATATCCCATAGATTGCCAAAAGAACAAAGAAGTCTGTCTTGGAGGAAATGCAACCAGGGTGCTCCTCAGAGGTGAAGATAGGGAAACTTCATCTCACATTCGTTGTGTGTGTTATCATGAGGGGCCAATCTTTGGAAAAAAGACATTGTCCTAGGAAAAGTGAAGGATCAGAGAAAGAAAACCTCTTGGCTAGATGGATTGACATAGTGACTGCAATAATGGCCTTTTAGCATGGGGAGATCATGGAGATGGTACAAAATAGAGCAAGGTTTCTGCTATTTGCAGGGCCACTAAGAGTCTTCGTTGACTGACCAACACTTAGCAACATAATCACCATTAAGTCAAGATGAAGGATACTAACACCACCCCAAAACATTCTCTCTTTCGCACCTTTTTTAATTCTTGAAAAAGTGCTTATTATTGTGAGGAATTATGTTTATCTATTGTTGTTGTTATGTCCCATTGAATCATTTGCAACTCAGAGCGATCCTGTGTACAAGAGCCCTAAACACCGTTCTATCCTGTGTCAACCTAGCCATCTCAAACACATTCATTCCCACCACTCCACTCACAGAATTGATCCATCTCATCGAGGATCTTCCTCTCCTGTGCCATCCCACCACTCTCCCAAACATGATGTCCTTCTCCAAGGACCAGTCCCTCCTTGCAACATGCCCAAAGTATGTCAGACGAAGCTTCAGAATCCTTGACTCCAGGGAACATTCTGGCTTCACCCTCTCTAGGACAAACCTGTTTGTTCTCCTAGCAGTCCATGGTATATTCAACACTCTTCTCCAGCACCACAACTCAAAGGCATCACTTCTCTTTCTATCATCCCTATTCACTGTCCAACTCTCTTATACATAGCATGTAATTGCAAAGACTGTAGCCTGTATCAGGCGCACCTTAGTCTCCAGCCTGATGTTGTTGCACTTCAGTACTTTTGAGAGGTCCGTCACAGCTGACTTGCCCAATGCAATTCATCTCCTGATTTCCTGGCTGCTGTTACCAAGAGTGTTGACTGTAGAGCCAAGTAAACCAAAACTGTTAACTATCTCAAACTCTTCACCATCCATACTGATGCTGTGTATCTATTAGAGCTGCTATTATTAATATCACCTGTAAGTAAAATCTTACAGCCATTGAAAAATACATAGAATAGTACATGGACAGAGAACTATTAGAAATTCAAACTACAGGAGATTCAAAAGAGGCCATGGCACAAGGGATATAATTTCTAATGTCAGATGGCTCTTGGTTGGAGGCAGAGAATACCAGAAAAATGTTTGTGTATTACTGACTATAGTATGGAGGCTCATGTGTGAAACAGTTGGACTCTGGAAGGTGGGTTCTCTTGTTTTGATGAGGGTCAAGTGTGGACTATTTGCTTGGGTTTTGTGTTTGGTGTTTTTTGTGTTTTTTTTTTTCTGTTCATAATCATGTGTGAGCTGATGGGATTTGCCGGTTAGCTAACTGTGAGCTGTGGGCTGTAAGCCTCTTGTTCAGAGTCTAACAGGACCTGGTGGTGGAGATGGGGGTGGCTTGTGTTTAACAAGCCCTGGTGTTATTGTGTTTGGTCTGTCAGTTTACTATATTGAAGTAACTTGAGGTTGCTGTGATGCTGAACCCTGTGCCACTGGTAGTCAAATGCCATAATGGTTACCCATTATGGTCTTGGAGCTCCCGGATTGAGACAAGCTTGGAAGCAAGAGTGGCCTCCACTTTCTAAACAACATGCCTCTGGAAACTCTATGAACGTAGAGAAACAATGATAGTTATAGACCAGGGTTCAGGTCTTTTGTTCAGGGGTCGCTGAGAGTTGTGCTTGATTTGACAGTGCTTAACAACAACAGCAACATTAGAGCAGATATATTTAAAGTTGGCTAGGGGATATACTACTAACAAAACTCGATACTGAGCTTCTTGAACTAGTATTTCCTCTTGTGTTCTACATGAAAGTCTGAATGGTCATTAGGATAAGCTTTCATATTTTGAAATTTATCAGAGCCTTATAATTCCTTTTTTTAACTGTTTCTTATTTATATTTATTTTACTTCGTTCTCAGATCATTGCCGTATCGTGTTCATTGGGCTCAGCAAGACTGTTTGCTCTGTGATCTGGTTCCTAAATGTCAATCAGTGAAATCAAGGGGGGCTCTGATTTCTGCCTTTTCAAGTGATGGCCTTATCTTGGGAGTAACTCTTAATCAGAAAGACCCAAAGGTCAGTAAATGAAATCTTTTAGAAAGTAATCTATGAGAAAGAAGATTTTGGAATTTCCTTTTTTTTATTTTACTGAAGATGTTTTTTCCTCTTATTACTCCTATGTGGGCTTTGAATTTCTGTTTTCTAGTCCATTATAACATCATAGATTTTAAAATGTGACCCTCAAAAGGGAAGATGTATTAAAGGACAGGAGGCAAGGACAACAAAGTGGTAACTTATTCTTAAGGAGGAGCATTGTAGGAAAACTCTTCCTGGTGATATGTTGAGAGAAGAGATCCCTGTTGTTGTTTACCGTCCATTCAGAACTGACTTATAGCCAACCCTACCACAGATTTTTAGAGGCTGTAAATCATGTGGGAGGAGATAGCCCATGTTTCTCCTGTGGAGCAGCTGGTGGGTTTTAACCACAGGCCTTTTGAGTTGGCATTTCAGCTTCTTACGAGTAAGCCGTTGGATATCTCTTGAATATATTCCTAGGTCTGTAGAATTATAATTACACCCACTCCTCACTTGTCAACCTGCTTAGGTTTCAAAGACTTGGTCATTATGTGAGATGGGTATTACGCAAGATTTGGGTACAGTGCCAATGTCTTCTCCCCTGAACTACTGACTGCTCATTGGACACCTCTGGTGTGTCTCGGATAGACACATGGCTTGATGAGTTCCTTGGTGATTCCCCACCACACCGTACACACCACAACACCTTCAGGGGTTGAGGAGAGCAGTGGTGGTAAAGTGTAGCCTGCCCCCTTGGAGACCCTAGTTACCTTCCATTTCCATCACAGCTGCATGCATGGGAATCCTTACAAGATCCATTCTTAGAGCAGTTGACGCCTGCTCTGAAGCTCCATATGTCCCCTTCCCACATCTCCACTGATCTTGACACCATTGAGCCTTTGCCTGGCCTCCCCCGCCTGCTTGTAACCTTATGTTATCCTGGTGTTGCCCTGTACCCTCTGTGTCTGGACTGAGATGTAATTGAATGTGGCCATTCAGCCACTCTGCCTCCTGGTCATTTCCAAAGCCACTGGGATATCATGAAGAATGTTTTGAGGGTACCCTGTGACCTTGAGCAGGACCCGTACCATTGGACACACAACGTGAGAATTTTTTCTAAGTTAATGCACATTTAATATGTCAACTGAGATAGTCAATAAATGAGGAGTAAGCATAATGAGTAATTTAAAAAGTTTTGTGGTCTTTCCCCCCTCCCCCCCCCAGGCAACTCAGGTATTATTTATAAACACACTGAATTTTGTTACCCTCTCTGGTAGTCTTAAAGGATGTAGTAACAAGAATCCTGTTGTTCCAGCTACACTTATCAGGTAAGAATCCTCTTCTACTTCTAAATGGAGTTAGAAAGAATTTTTTTGTTTTGTTTGTTTTTCTTGTTGTGTACTATTGGATAAGATCTGATTGGAACAGGAGGAGATTGCCCCTCCTGCAGCGGAGCATCTGGTGAATTCGAACCACATGCCTTTGGGATTGCAATGCAGCTTCTTGCCACTAGGCCACAAGAGCTTCCTTTCTAAGTAATTATTATTATTTTCTAGTAATTTAAAAAAGTAAGGCTCACAACAACAAAGCTCGTGAGGAGATTGCTCATCCTTTTTCTTCTGGTTTTCCTGAATTAATGTTCTTGTTTAAAAAAAATTTTTTTAAAAAAAGTAAGGCTCTGCTAATTTAGTAGAAGGTGATAAAACTTACTTAAAACATTCATGTTACATTGCTTCTGCCTGAAAGCTGTTTTGTGTCAACTCTAAAATACTTTTCTGTATTTAAAGAAGGGCTAATGAATCAGAAGCTACATGAACATAAATGCTTTTTAAATTTTTGTGTGTGTGTGCATCATCCTAGAAGGAGTGGAGATACACTTGAGTAGAGAAATATTAAGCTTAGTGGGAGAGGGTAACATGCCTTCTTTGTGTATGGATTGATAGCAGTGTACATGAGTTTTTTTGTTGATTTTTTTGAGAATATACACAGAATATACTACACTACTACATACTAAAATACATACTTTAATACATTATTACATAGTATTTACTGTAATACTAACATACTATAATTTCTCCGTTTTCAGTTTATTGATATTGACCTGTTGTGAGCCATTCTCACAGGACATGGCTTTGGACAGGCACTGAGATATTACCAGAATGAACATAAGTGAGACTGAAGAAAAGATGATTTCCTTTAGAGCCCTCATTCATCCTTTTCTGAGCCCTATTTTAGGTTGTTCTCTGAACTTTCCAGTGTTTTCTGTTTCATCCAACTCTGACTTCTTTTTTTTTTTTACCTTCCTGAAGATTCCTTTTTAGGAGTCTTGCTGTTTTTAGCTCAGTTGTTTGACTCGGAGATCAAATCACTTTTTTTGTGCTGAGGCATGCCTTTGCACTTCTGATACATGAAGATCACCAGCTGGTTGAGGACCTGTAACAGTGATACCTCTGGGAAGAGGATGATTCTGCTGCTCTTTAGGTCTGTGGCACCTATAGCAGTGGACGTGACATCTGTCTGTAGGTGTTGGTTGTGGGCTCCAGTTGAAATAAAATGTGTTCTCATAGCTGCGCTGCAATCCCAAAGGCCCTTGACTCGAATCCACCAGGATCTCTTCTGGAGAAGGAGGAGCAATTTCCTGTACCAGTTGGATCTGATTTGATGTTCAATGGTACACACACACAAATAATAATGAAGTAAAAAAAAATATGTTCTCATTAAAATGGAGGTAGTTAAAAACCAAATTTCCATTTTATGCATTGCTTATGTAGTCATGCAGATTTCTAATTGGTGAATACACTAATTGTTGTATATTTACCTTTATCATCTCTGCTTGATACCAAATCCGCTATCATCGAATTGATTCTGACCTATACAAACACTCCATTGGTTTCTGAGACTGTAAATCTTTTTAAATTTTTTTTTAAATTATTATTTTTGTGCACGTGTACTGTCAAATCAGATCTGACTGTTACAGGAGGAGATTGTCCCTCCTTCTTCAGCAGAGTATCTGGTGGATTCGAACCACATATCTCTGGGGTTACAGTGCAGTTTCTTGCCACTAGGCCACCAGAGCTCCCTTGAGACTGTAAATCTTAATGGGAGCAGACCGCCCCATCTTTCTTGCAAGGACTAGCTGGTGATTTTGAACCGCATTTACACATGCATTTACAGCTCCACAGGTAGTACACGACACCCCACTGTTCCCTCTGCTTGATAGAACTCTTTATAGAGTCTGTCTTTAACATGTTTCTTGCTTTTTCTAGGTCCTACTGGGTAGGTGATATCAGCTGGACACATGATAATCTTTTTCTGACTTGCATGTTAAAACGTGGCTCCCTGGTTTTATTGACTTGCCAGGGTGAATTGCTAACATTAGTTACATGTGGCTGCTCTATAGAATTTGGGCCAGCAGAATTTATTCCTCTTCATCCATTAATAACCTGTAGGTGAGACATTTGAATTGTTTTAATCTATTTATAGAACTTTTCTCTTCTGGTGTTACTTTTATTGTAAATATGGATTTTTTCTTTTTAAAATAATTTTTTTCTTTCAAATTGTTTCATTCTTACTTTGACTCTGTCATCTCATTATCTGTTTATTATTTATAGTTCTCTTCTGTTGTTTTATTTTTTTTTGTGGCTTAATCCTGCTGAAAATTTGACATTGTGACTATGTAAGTATAAGTTACTTAAATATTCAGTAGCACTAGAAAGTTTGTCTACATTGATATAAAAGTTAATTCTTGGATCCTCTGTCATTTAGTCACTTCTGATTCACAGGAAAATTATATGGCATTATTCTTGTAAAATAGTAAAATGATTTAATCTCAGAACTGGTTTGTCATGTGGATTTGCCTGTTTTTCCCAAAGAGAAAGAGTTATTGAAAGACAAATTGGTGACTTCAGAGTTTATCTACATTTTAACTTTTATTTTTGAGATGAGATAACTGTTTGGTTTAGAAATCAAACAGGTCAAGATTCAAATCTTACTTCTTTTGTTTACTAGCTATTTTGGTAAATAATTTTTTCAGTATGAAATAGTTTGAATATAAATTAAAAACAATAGAGTAACTGCCATTCCAGTACAATAATTAATTAGCCCATATCAAGTTGTAACTGATTTAACAAGTTACATTATGTACATTATTTTTCCTGACAGATGCAGATCTGTCATCCAGATGCAGTTTGAATTCCCCCAGTTGTTAGAGAGGGCTGGTGGTCTGCCTCTGAGGAAATCAGTTACATTATGACAATAGACATGTTTAATGCTTCCCCCCCTTTCATTTATTTGCTGTGTTATTATTGCATTTATTTTATATTACTTTTCCTTTGTTAATAGCAGTGTTTTTAGCAGTGTTATTTCCTTGAATGTCTTCCACATACTAATTATTGAATTTTATTGTTTGCTTACTAGATCACAGCTGTTTACATTTCAAGATTCAAATAATTCTGTAGACTCGTCAGCTTCTGATAGTGACCCTTCAAGACAGAGGTTTTCTGTAAAGGCTCACTCCCGGTTGCCCTACCTCATTGTTTCGGATGGGTACATGGTCACAACCCTGCGGTTTCTTGATAATCTCTCCCCGTCAATGCTCATGAAATCCCTACTACTAGATTCAACTCAGAGGCTTGAGAAAACATACCAAAGTGTGATAGCATCTAAGGTACAGTATTTTTGGGTGTCCTTGACAAAAAAGAAAAAAAAAAGACCAAAAAAACACAACACACCAGTTTTTTAAAGTTAATGTCTTATTTATTTTTATTTTATTTTTAAAAGAAAATGATAGTGACAAGAATGCCAGTGAACACTGTGGTGTTATTTTGAGATTTTTAATTTCTTGTGCTGAACTAACTTACTGATGAGATATTTCTCTTGGAAATCTTTCTCTTCTGTAGCCAACAAGCAAAGGACTGAACTTGCAATCACTGGATTCCCTGAGGGCGAGTCTTTTGAGGCACCGAGACAATGAAAGTGCCCTTGCTTCTTCTGTCCCCAGATTCTTGTGGGCAGAGCAAACACTGGAGTTAGATGATAAAACAGGATCTCTGCATGTATGTAGGAACTCTTATTCTGAGAGATTCTTTTTATCATTTGTTAAATAGAAAAATAATTAAGTGTAATTTTTGCCATGATACAGGATTTTGATGCAGAAGAACCTCATGAAAGCGAACACATCACCAACAACTCCTTCCCTTTTCAGAATTCAAAAAATGATCCGCTATTTAGTAGCATCAAGGAGGGGAGATTGGAATTTGCATCTATGTTTGACACAATACATGCGAAAGATGACAGCGAGGAGATGGATCAGACCATTTCAGAACTACGTTCTATCCAGAAAAATCTTCTTGCAGCCTGGAGTATAGGAATTTCAAAAAACGTGATGGAAAAAAATGTAATGTTAAATTACACAGTAGTTTGTATCACTCATTTTTTCTACATTCTTCAGTTTGTAAAATGTCCTTTCCCTGAACTAGATACATGTTTAGGCAAGAGCTCAAGGAACAATGCGTGGATGC
Organism: Elephantulus edwardii; assembly: GCF_000299155.1. NCBI lineage: Eukaryota > Metazoa > Chordata > Mammalia > Macroscelidea > Macroscelididae > Elephantulus > Elephantulus edwardii. The sequence goes on along the minus strand of NW_006399829.1, from coordinate 511,545 downwards.
TTTGTATCTTTCAACTTTTCCATCAATGTTTGTCAGTCCAGTATTGGGATACGAGATACAAACAGGATCTGGGACATTTGGTAAAACTGACTTCCCACACTATAAAACTTCTGTTGATTCAGCAACAGCAGGATCAGTTATTCTCAGAGAAGCTTTTGGCCTGTTTTTATTTGCTCAAAATGGTAGCTTCCAGTTTAAATGGCATTTATCACCTTCAACCAGAGATGATTTCTGCATCAACTGATGGAAGTAGAATAGCAAATCAAAACTCACTGGTCGTACCGCTTTTTCAAATATTTCAAAACTATGGTTCTCAGAAAAAGTGGTCTTGGAAGTCATCTTTGAAGATACAGCCTCAAATAGTAAATCTTGTTCATCAACCAGGCCACAGGTATGGTGACTTTCTTCAATATTAGGATACTATCAACCTTATAGTTTTCCTTTTTGCAAAATTAGATTATTATTCACATACTGTAAAATTTACTAGTTTAGAGCTCTGGTGGCCTACTGGCAAGAAGCTTCACTGCAATCCCAGAAGTACACAGTTCAAATCCACCAGGTGTTCTGCTGGAGAAGGAGATGCAATCTCCTCCTGTACCAGTCAGATCCAATTTGACGGGACATACAACAAATAATAAAATAAATTTTAAAAAATTTACTAGTTTAATATGTACAGGGTTTCTAGAACGACGTTTAGGGATCTTGTACATAGGGTTGCTATGGGTTGCAAACAACTCGATGGCACATAACAACAACAACAGTATATTCACAAGGTTGAGCAACTCTTACTATTATCTAATTCCAGAATATTTTTTGTTACCTCAAAGGAAACTGTATCCATCAGCACTCAGCTTTATAGATTTTTTTTTTTTTAATATTCTAGTATTCAGATCCACCAGATGCTCTGCTGTAGAAGAGCAATCTCCTGGGCCAGTCAAATCTGATTTGACGGTACACACACAAAACACAATAAAATTATTAAAAAAAAATTAGTATTTAAAATGCTATGTAAGACACTTGTTTAGGCAACTTGGACAGTTACTATTTTGATTTACAGTTATGCAGTAAGAAAATGGTCACAGTTACCAAAAAAAGATTTTTAAAAATGGGGTTTGTTTTCATTTTTATTCATTCATTCTTGCACATTTACCTCCCTACCCACCCCCCTCAGTTCACTTTTCTCTTTGAAAAAAAATTCTTTCATTGTTGCACAATTCAACCCCCTCCCCCGCCCCCAGTCCACTCTACTATGCAGCTTTCATTCTGGATTGTTGTCATGCAGATAATACCTAATCATATATACCTTTTAAACAGTTCTTTCCCTCATCTGTTTAAATGCAGTACACATTATTTATCTTTTTTCTTAGTTTTCCCCCAACCCCCATTCAATCCTGTTTTATAACAGTGACATTATGCAGTATTTGTCCTTCTGTGACTGAGATACTTCACTCAGCATAATGTCCTCCAGGGTCACCCATTCTGAATAATATTGCATGAGTTGCTTGTTTTTCAGTGCAGCGCAGTATTCCATTATGTGAATATACCAGAGCTTCTCTATCCATTCATTTGTTGATGGGCACTTTGGTTTCCATCTCTTTGCTATTGTGAACAATGCAGAAATAAACATAGGTGTACATAAGAAACATTTACTTAAAAATTTAAAATATATATTGTACTTATTTTAATAATTGGACTTTATATTGAGGACTGGTCAGTTTGCCTGTATTGATTGGTGAATAAATGGGGCAAAAAAGTCCAAGAAGGAGTTCTCTTCATCCTTAATCTGAAATTTGCTTTTGATGATGACTTAATTGTGTGTGCAGATTGGTTATTCTATGGAGAGTACTATACAGAAAGACGTTATGGTATCAAGCACAGTTAAGCCAGAGAGTTCTTAAAAGTGACCAACTGCTCATGGAAAAGGTGACCCAGGAAGTATCTACTGTCAAGTCCCTGTTATGTCATATACAGGCTAATATACAAGCTGCTGGAGATGACTTGAACCAGACCTTAGAACTGAAATCTGTAAACGGTCAGTATCTGTTACACAACTTCTAATTCCTTAATAGGCCTAATAGTGAACTGGACTTTGATTTTATTAATTGGGTACAATTACGTGCTTATCTAAATAATTTCTTGCTAAGAAGTATCAATTGAGCTTGAAAACAAAGTCAATTTTTATTAAGTTATGTAATTAATTATGACTGTTGATTAAAAATTTTTAGGTGAAGAGTTTTTTCTCTTAGGAGCATATGAAAAATCTATTCAACTATGGAAGAACGCTCTAGAAGAAACTTCAGAGAAAGGTAGGGTTGATTAAAAATTATACTTGCCATGATATTGGAAGGAAAATCTTTTAGTGGGTTATCCAGTTTAAGCAGTACATAAGTCATTTTGAATTGTGGTGTTGATGGAGTATTGAATATGCCATGAGTTGCTAAAGGATCAAATGTCTGTCCTAAAGGAATTAACCAGAGTGCTCCTCAGAGGCAAGGATAGGGAAAGTTGTCTCATTTATGTTGGTCATGTTACCAGGAAGAACCAGTCCTTAAAGAGAGACGTCATGCAGGTAGCGGTTCTGAAGAAGAGGAAGACCCTCAGTGGCATAGGTTGACACAGGGGCTACTACAATGCACTTGAGCGTGACAGAGATTGTGGGGATGGTACAGGGTTCAGATCTGTTGTTCGTGCGATCATTGTGAATGTTGTGATTGACTTGATAGCATCTAATAACATCATTGACTTTAAAATAATTTCAAATTTCTGTGTATTCATGACTTCTTAATGCTCAGATAGACTTAATGTTGTTGTTGTTGCTAAGTGCCATCAAGTTGAGTACGACTCATAGTGACCCTATGAACAAAAGATCTGAACCCTGTTCTATCCTCTGCCATCCTCACACTTCCTGACACACAAGTACCCATTGCACCAGTCACTGTATCAATCCACCTGGCTGAAGATCTTTCTTTCCTTTGCCGACCCTCCACTTTTCCTGGCATCATGTCCCTCTCCAAGGAATAGCTCCTCTGACTAACATGCCCTAAGTATGTGAGGCAAAGGCTTATCATTCTTGCCTCCAAAGAGCACTCCAGCTGCACCTTCTCCAAAACTTAATGTTATAGGCACCTTGAAAGCAGCCCTGATGATGTAGCAATATTATGTTTCCAACTTCTGACTTAAAAGATCATTGCTTCAAATCCACCAACCACTCTCTGTGGTAAACTATGAGATAGGTCATAAAGCAACATTGCTGTGGAAGCCTAGTAGAGGCTTGCTCTCTGTTGGAATTAACCCAGTGGCAGTGAATTTGGTTAGGTTTGACTAACAGGAAACATCAATATGAAAATATTCTTGGTCTTGGAATTTTTAGCCCAGGAGTTGTTTCAGTTATCTGTAGGTAAGGCATCTCTGCCCTTTTTTGGTTAGTGATAGAACCTATGGTTTATTGTTGAGGGGGGGATGGAATGACATTAAGGTCAGAAATGAAAGGATGGTTGTGAGTGTGGTGTTTTGTGTGTTTGGGTTTGTGTGTGTGTGTGTGTGTTTTAATTTGTTTAGAAGGACTAAAAAATAAAAAGGAGAAAGAACAGATCCAATATTTTTATATTTGATTAATCCTTAGAATCCAAAGAGTACCAGAGGACTATCTATCTGTTTTATTGATAGTGCAAAGACGTTTGACTCTGTCAGTCACAACAAATTGTGGTTAACCTTGAGGAGAATGGGAATCCCAGAACACTCAGTTGTGCTTATGTAAAACTTGTAGTTGGACCTGGAAGCAGTCCTCAGAATAGAGCAGGGAAACTGCGTGGTTCAAAATCAGGAAGGATGTGCATCAGGGATCATCCTTTCTCCATACCTTTTCAATAGATATGTAGAACAGATTGTTCGAGAGGCTGGGCTCTATGAGAAGTATGGCATCAGGGTTAGAGGAAGACTCATCAACATACATTTTGCAGAGGACATAACCTTGATTGCTGAAACGGAAGAGGACCTGAAGCACTTGCTGCAGAAGGTCAAGGACTGTAGTCTTCAATATGAACGGAAACTTAGCATCAAGAAAGATTCTAACCATTGGGCCAGTTGGCAGCACCGTGATAGATGGAGAAGAGATTCATCTTGTTCACAGTTTCAGTTTGCTTGGATTCACCATCGGCATTTTTGGCACCAGCAGCAAGGAAGTCAAAAGGTGAATTACATCCCTTTAGAGTAGTGAGAGAAGATCTTCACCCTGAAACCCACAGCGTCCCTTTTCAGCAGGAAGTAGCTAAGAGAATACGCCATCCCCTTTTCCTTATGACTCAGGGTGAAGTCTCTCTCAGGGAGGAGTGATAGGGAATGGCAAAGGATACACTGACAAAGAAGATTAATCAGAACTGGCTTTGACAAGCACTGTGGCATTTGGACAAGAACAAACTGGGAGGAGGGTAGAGAGAATAGTGCAACAATGAATGAGTGGAAGCCCAAAATCTCTGTAAATGTTTATGAAAATTAATAAAATATAATTATAGAAAAAAAAAAGGTGAATTACATTAGGTAAATCTGCTGTTAGGGATCTCTCCAGACTACTGAGAAGCAATGATGTCAGTCTAGAGACTAAGGTGTACCTAATTCAGGCCATGGTCTTTGCATTTACTTGCTATGCAGGATGACAGAAGAATAATCAATTGAGTTGTGGTGCAGGAGAAGAGTCTTGAACATACCATGGACCACCAAGAAAACAAATAGGTCTATCTTGGAAAGGGTGAAATCAAGTTTCTCCTTGGAGGCTAGGATTTTGAAGCTCTGTCTCACATACTTTGGGCATGTGGCCAGGAAGGTCCAGTCCTTGGATAAAGACATCATGCTCGGAAGCATGGAGGGACAGCACAGGAGAGGAAGACCCCAGACGAAGTGGATTGCTATAGTAACTGGGAACTGGGACAGTGTGGGTAGCTGTGTTAAAATTAGTGAGACGGGCTCAGGACAGGACAGACTTCAGAGCTGCTGTATGTAGTGCTGCTATGAGTCTCAGGCAACTTAACAGCACATAACAACAATCCTTAGAGGCTTAGAAGTTATCCATTTTATCATTTAAAGTTACCATCTTTAAGAATTTCCTGTTGCATTAAATATAGACTCCATGGAGTTTTTGTGGGGAGATGTGACTTACCCTCAAAAAAGCAATTTTTTTTTTAAAAAAGCAATGATTTTGAGGATGGTATGAGACTGGACAGCATTTATTTCTGACTCCCTGGCACCTAATAAAATGACAGCAGTATGTCTAGAACTGAGTCAAGCACTGACAATAACTGAAATAAAACAACTTTATCCTCAAGTTGTTGACAGTTTGGAAGGGAAAGAGAGATTATGGAAGCCAGCACTATTCTAATTATATGGTTAGATACTAGGGGAGCATAGAAGAGTGCTCATCCCCTGTGAGACAATAATAAGCATCTGTCTGCAGGAAAACTACCTGAAAAGCTGGCATTAAAATGAAGTAGAGATTGGCCATTTAAAGCAGTGAAACGGGGGAGCTTTGGTGGCCTAATGGCAAAAGGTGCACTGCAATTGCAAAGGAGTGAGGTTCTAATCCTCCTTCTCCGCCAGATGCTCTGCTGAAGCAGGAGGGGCAATCTCCTCCTGTGCCAGTCAGCTCCAATTTGATGATACACAACAAGGAAAAAAAAGTAGTGAAATGGTTTACATAGAGGAAGCAGTATTCCAGAGGCAAAAAGGCATAAAAAAATCTCATTTGATAAGCTGCAGATAGTTTAATAGGAATTGAGTGGTAAGAGATAAGGCTAGGGAGGTAGATAGGGACCAGAAAATGAAGGAAGGTCTCATTTGCATACAGTGTTGAGAAGTTAAAAGATTAGGGCAGGGAGAATAGTGCAACATGGAAATCCAAAATCTGTAAATGTTCATTAAAATTAATAAAAAAATGTATTTGCATGAAAACCCCATGTGCTTTGTAAACTCTCAACTAAATAAGAGAAAAAAAAATATTTTGTCGGGAAGGCACTGATATCAGTTAAGATGTTTTCTGTGGGAAAGGTGCCTGTTTAAATATAGGCCTTTTAAAGAGCTCATTCTGGCTCACTTGGATTATGGTTTTCAGGAGTTGAGGTGTGGTGATCTGGGTTTCAGGTAAAAGCAAGGAAAATAGTTCTTTGAGGAAGCCTCCTTACTAAGCAATATCAAGAATAGAGAAAAACAGACCACTTTTGACAGATGTTTAATAAGCTTGATCATTTGGACTTGTGACCAAATAGATAAGGAGAAAGAAGTCTAATAGGGTTGTAAGGTTGGTGAATCTGCAGCTGGGTGAATACAAGTGGCATTCAGTGAGTGAGGAAGTTCTAGTTGAAGAAAGGTTTTTATAATGAGCACCATTGTGGGCATTAATTTTAATGACATTTCTGACCATATCCTTTGGGAATGACGTCTAGTTAGAAAGGGGTTTAGTTAGTGTGTGTGTGTGTGTGTGTGTGTGTGTGTGTGTGTGTGTGTGTAAAGAGTGCGACTTTGAAAATCCCGGCCTGATTTTTCAGGGCATCATGGAAGCTCTGACAGAGCTCTAGTGCTGTACTCGATAGAGAGTTGCACTGCTAACCCACAGGTTAAGCCTCTCTGGCAGATTGAATCCACCTGTGGCTCATAGGCATAAAAATTGGCAACCTCCTCCTATGTAGTTTACAGCCTTGAAAAGCCAGTGAAGGGTCAGCTCTGACTTGGTTTCAACTCAGTGACAGTGCATGTTTATAGATAGCATTACCAAGGATGCAAGCTCATTTTTCGTCCTCGTCCTTAGTTCACTGCTTCCAGTCTTAAGGTCATTATATGTGCTTCAAGGCTGCTAGAGCTCCAGCTGTCACATTCTTATTTTAGGCAGCATCCAGATGGAAGGGTGGGACGGCAAGTAAAGATGTATCTGCCAACTGAGTTACCCCTCTTTACACAGCTTTCTGGAAGTTCTTACAGTATTCTGGTACAGAATATGAATCCATTTTTTACATGGCCACTTCTGTCTGAAAATTTTGTTTTTGACCTGAGTGAGTTGCATTTTCAGATAAACCTTGAGTTTTTTTCCTCAGGAAGAATGATTGAGGGATAGAAAACCTGCACTGTCTGTCCTCAGTGGCCTTCAGCTCCTTGAACTCAGGCTTCCTTCCTTTTGAGTAGTTCTCTTTCAGGAAGTCTCCTTGTGCATGTCTGATAACGAGTGTGTGGTTCCTTAGGAGTTTTGTAGCATCCTCCCTTCCCTTTGTTTCATACTGTACTGTGTGTGTGTGTGTGTGTGTGTGTGTGTGTGATTGAAGTTGTTCTGTATCTTAGTCTTGAGATTGTAAGGATTTGCATTTCTCTTTAGATTAAATCTTAGTCATCCTTTTGCCATTTCAAAATAAAATTGCCCAGAATCTAAGATGATAAGGAGTAAAAAAATGCTGAGCTGTTTTAAAAAATCATTTATTTTGTGTGAAATACACACATATTACTAGTGTACACAGCTTGGTGGCTTTCCATATGTTGAATACTTGCACCTAACTATCCCCAAGATTGTGATGGTTACCTTGCTATGTTTTTAATGTAAATGTAATTCTTTTCTGTTGAAGGAGGGAGAAGGACATGCTTTCTTCAGATACGCTATTACCTTTCTCTCTTATACTGCCACCTCTATAACTATAATTTGAATGATGCCCAGGGTTTGTGTGATCAGCTGGTGAGAGAACTGCTGAGATGGTCCCACCTACCTGTGACAGGAAACGGAGATTGTTCAGGTATGCTTTTTACAAAGAAGTATATTTAATCTTGTTCACTTGCATTCTGTAGAGGTGGTGATTCTGTTTTGTGGTAACTGAGTTTATATTATGTTGGATATGGGACTGTCAGCTTTCAATAACAGGACATATGTTCCTTATCTTTAAATCCCCAGAGCTTTAGTGTTACTTGCCTACAGAGCATACAAGGTCATTTTCTTTTGATTGTATTAGTTAAACCCACGTATTTTTACTTAATATATGTTTTACTTAACTGTCATTTAAAATCATTGAGTGATGGGTGAAAACCACTTTCTGAGTTATTCTGAGGGGTTTTTTCTGTTTAAAAACTGCAGAGTATCTCCATTTTCTCCTTTGTCCTCCCTCCTTTTCTTTGTTGTTGTTGTGGGGTGTTGTCAAGTCAGAACCGACTAATAAGCTGATGCTCCAGTGGGTTTTGAGGCAGTTAATTGCACAGGAGATTTCCCATCCTTCTTCTTCAGAGCATCTGGTGGATTCAAACCATATGCCTTCAGGATTGCAGCATAATTTTTTACAGGCCACCAGATGTATTTAAACAAAGTAATAAGAGAGGAAGAAATTTCTAGACAGACACCTGTGGCACCTCTAAGGTATAATTACAGGTTTTATGCAGTAACCGTCAGGAACTTCTCCAAAATACCAAAGAGCAATGGTGTTGATTTGAAGACTAAGGTGAGCCCGATACGGGCCATGGTCTTTCAGTTCCTTACTATGCATCAGAAAGATAAATCCCTCATTGTGGAGTTGACCATTAGTTACAGTGTTGACCCTGCCCTTAGCCCAAGGCTTTGACCCACTTATTTCCCAGCTCCACCCTCCACCAGGATACCCCTTCATTTCTACCAGATTCCTTCAGAAATTATCTTCCATTGTCCAACCCATGATCTGACAGCTTGTATCTGAAGCTTTCTTGGCTTCTGTGATTCCAAACACATCAACTGCTGACCCTCTATGAGATGGATTGATTCAGTGACTGGGGTAATCGGGATGGGTGTGTCAGAGGCAGTGCGACTGGCACAGGATCGAGCAGGGTTTACGGCTGTTGTACATAGGGTCGCTATGAGTCACAAACGACTCGACGGCACATAACAACAACAACAACTATGCATCAGAGAGCTGGACAGTGACTGAGGGTGACAGAAGAAGAATTGATGCCTTTGAGTTGTTGTGTTGGAGAAAATTACTGAATATCCCAAGAACTGCCAAAAGAATGAATAGGTATGTCTTAGAAAAGGTGTGGCTGGAGTGCACCTTGGAAGCAATGATGGCAAAGCTTTGTCTCTCATACTTTGGACATATTGCTAGGAAAGGCTATTCCTTGGAAAAGAATAGCATGCTTCGAATGGTGGAGATTCAGTGAAAGAGATGAAGACTGCTAATAAGATGGATTGACACGGTGACTGCTACAGTGGGTGGGCTCAAGTGTATCTGACATGGTGAGGCTGGCACAGGATAGGACAGGATTCTCGTCTGCTGTTCATGAGGTCTCAGTGAGTTGATTTGACTGGATAGCACGTAACAGCAACAGACTTAGACATGTGATTATGTTTGGAAAGTCTGATGTATCCGAATTTTCTAAATTTAATCCATGTCAACTTTATCAGTAGGTTTCAGCCACGTTTATAAATTTCTTGCTCTCTGATTTTATCTTTCAAAATAGTGTTCATTATGAAAGTTATGTATGCTCATTTTAGGCAGAAATAGAAAAATTATAAAGAAGAAAATGAAACCATTTATAATTCTACATCTTTTTTATCTTATTACCACTGCATATATCTACCTACATTATCAGCTATACATTGTTTTTTAATATTTTGAAATTTACTGCTACGTTTGGAAGCTCTAGTGGCAAGAAGCTGCTCTGAAATTTCGGAGGCATAGTTTGAGTTCACTAACTGCTTCATGGGAGAAAGATGGGCAGTCTCCTGCCGTGTGATTAACTGCCTCTGAAAACTTACCAGAGCGTCATATATGGATTGGTTCTGACTTGATGGTACACAACAACAGTAACAATGCTATGTTAAGAATTTACTAGTATTGGTATTTTTTAATAACATTTTCCCATTGCACATTTAGATTGCACATTTTTGATTGTTATTTTAAATACTGTTGGCACCAGCAGCCAGGAAATTAAAAGATGCATTGGGATGAGAAAGTCAGCTGTTAGGGACCTCTCCAAACTATTGAAGAGCAGTTGTGTCACTCTGGAGACTAAGGGGCTCCTGATTCAGGCCATGGTCTTTGCAATCACTTGCTATGCATCAGAGAGCTGGACAATGACGAGGGAGGATAGAAGGAGAATTGATGCTTTTGAGCTGTGGTGCTGGAGAAGAGTATTGAATATAGCATGACTGCTAAGAAAATGAACAGGTTCATCCTGGAGAGGGTTAAGCCAGGCTCCTCCTTGGAGGCAAGGATTCTGAAGCTTTGTCTGACATACTTTGGACATGTTTCAAGGAGGGACCTGTCCTTGGAGAGGGATGTCATGCTTGGGAGGGTAGAGGAGACAGCACAGGAGAGGAATATCCTCTATGAGGTGGCTTGATTCAGTGACTGGAGTAGTGGGGTAGGTGTGTCGGAAACAGTGAGACTGGCACAGAACAGAGTCGGGTGTAGGACTGTTGTATGTAGGGTCACTATGAGTTGCGGGTGACTCGACGGCATATAACAACAACAGCAGCAGTTTTAAATACTACTATGATACAGGTAAACTTGTAATAACAATTGTAATGGAGTCACTTTGATAGTTAAAAAGACCATTTCTGTATCCATCTTGAAATACAATGTGATGAGTGCCAGGATGATACCCATATGAATACAAAGAACACCTGTTAATATGCACCAAAAACCAGGGCCAAAGAGGAGGAAATAGATGATTTCTATTAACTTTTCAGTTGGAAATCAAGTTGTAACCAAGACCCTTTGATGATAATGAGTGATTGGAATGCAAAAGTTAGAAATGGAAGAAGGATCGGTAATGAAAGTATGGACTTGGGTGACAGAATGATAGAATTCTGTACAATCAGTGATTGTTGCAAACGGCGACTATACACATGGACTTCACCTGATGGTCTTCACAGGAATCAGATTGATTACATTTGTGGAATAAATCACTGGAGAAGCTCAGTATCAGCTGTGAAAACTAGGCTAGGTACTGATTGTAGAACAGACCATCAACTACTCATATACAAGTTCAAACTGAAGCTAAAGAAAATAAAATTAAATCCACAATAACTTAAATTTGGCTTTGAGTCTATCCCACCAGAATTTAAAGACCATCTCAGGACCAAGTTTGAAACCTTGAGAACTAATGAGCAAAGACAAGATGAGATGTGGGAGGCTATAAAGAATATCTCCATCAAGAATGCAAAACATCACTGCAAGGACAGAGGAGAAAGAAAAGACCAAGATGGATGTCAGAAGAAACTCTGACTATTGCACTACAATGCCGAGAAGCCAAAGCAAAGGGAAGAATTCAGGACATTAAGAAGCTGAACAGAATATTTCAGATAGGCAGCATGGGAAGACAGCAAAGTATTACAAAGAAATGCAAGGAGCTGGAGTCAGAAAATCAAAGGGAATGAACTCATTTATCATTTCTTAAGCTGAAGAAACTGAAGAACAAATTCAAGCCTCAATTGCAGTACTTAAGGATACTGAAGGGGAATGTTGAGTGATCCAGGAAGCATCAAAAGAAGATGAAAGGAGTACACAGAGGCACTATACCAAAAAGAATTTGGTGACACAGAAGAATTTCATGAAACAACATATGATCAGGAGTCTATGGTGATGAAGGAGGAAGTTTAAGCTGCTCTGAAGGAATTGGAAAAAACAAAGCCCCAGGAATTGATGGAATACCAGTTGATATTATTTCAGCAAACAGTTGTTGCCCTGGATGTGCTCACCACATATACCAAGAAATCTGGAGGACAACTACCTGAAATTTATTCCCAGTCCAAAAAAAGGGTGATCCAACAGATTGTAGACATTATTGAACTATCTCGCTAATATCACACGCAAGCAAGATCCTGCTGAAGATTATCTAGAAACAACTGGAACAGTAACATCAGCAGAGAACTGCCAGCTGTGCAGGCTGGGTTCAGAAGAGGCTGTGGCATTAAAAACATCATAGCCAGTGTTAGATGGATCTTACTGAAAGCAGAGAGTACCAGAGGAATGTCTATCTGTGTTTCATTGACTGTGCAAAGGCATTTGACTGTGGATCACAATAAATTGTGACTAACTTTGAGAAAAATGGGGAACCCAGAATATTTGATTGTGCTCATGAGAAACCTATACTTGGACCAGGAAGCAGTAGTCAGAACAGAGTAGGGAAATACTGCATGGTTCAGGATCAGGAAAGGTGTGCATCAGGGATGCATCCTATCTTCATACCTTTTTAATCTGTATGCAGAACAGATCATTTGGAATGCTGGACTTGATGAGGAAGAATATGGCATCAGGTTTGGAGGAGTAATCAACAGCTTGTGTTAAGCAGATGACCCAACCTTACTTGCTGAAACTGAGGAGAACATGAGGCATTTGCTCCAGAAAGTCAAGGACTGTAGTCTTCAATATAGATTGAAGCTCAATATCAAGAAAACAAAGATTCTCACCACTGGGCCAATTGGCAGCTTCATGATTGACAGAGAAGAAATTGAGATTGTTGATAACTTCAGTTTGTTTGGTTCCACAGTCAACCTCTCTTGGCACCAGCAGTCAGGAAACCGAAGACTTAATTGCATTGGGAAAATATGCTGTCGGGGACCTTTCCAGAGTACTGAAAAGGAGCGATATCATTCTGGAGACCAAGGTGCGCTTGATCTAGGCCATGGTCTTCACAATTACTTGCAGTGCATCTGAAACTTGGACAGTGACTAAGTACTGTAGAAGAATCGATGCTTTTAAATTGTGGTTCTGGAGAAGAGTATTTAACATACCATGGATTGCCAGGAGAACAAACAGGTCTGTCCCGGAGAGGGTGAAACCAAGCTGCTCCCTGGAGGCAAGGGTTTTGAAGCTCCATCTCACATACTTGGGGACCATAGCCAAGAAGGACAAGACTGTGGGGAAGGACATTATGCTTGGAAGGCTGGCGGGACAGTGCAGTAGAGGAGGAAGACTCCGAATGAGATGGACTGGCTCAGTGACTGGAGAAATGGGATTAGTTCTGTTGGAGACCATGAGATTGGCTCAATATAGAGCAGGGTTCAAAGCTAATGTACATAGGGTTGCTGTGAGTCACAAGCTATTCGATAGCACATAATAGCAATGACAACAACGTATTAGACATATCCTTTTTGTGATGAGGACTAACAGGGTCCAGGTAACAGTGGTCTTCATAGTTGTGATTTATTACAGAGAAAGCTATAGAGTAAAATCTGCCAAGGGATAAGGTGCATAGGGAAAAATCTGGGAAACTGGGTGTCGGCTCCTAGAGTGCTCGACACTGAAGCTTTTGTCCTGTGCTTAATTCCTCCAGCAAGGCCTGAGAGAATGTGTGACGTTTATGTACCAAGGCACCTAATTAGAGCCTCAGTGTTTACGTTTTTTACTTGGAGCCCTCCATTAGGCCCTTTCTGCCGACCATGGTCTGTAGTTCTGTCCTCCAAAAGAAAAGCAGATGTTCAGCAGGAAATAAATTGTACAGTTTAAGTTAATGGGCCACTAGTAGAAGTTAGGGTGTTGGGAGCTTCTTGAAATCCAAGTTCCCAGATGTCAACCAAAGTCTGTAACTAGGTCTTTCAAAGAATAGCAGTTAGACCTGTTATCCTAACTTTTGTGAGCACTAATTTTGGGGGAGCTTCTTACTATCTTCAAGAAGTGTAGGTAACTATGTGCTAGGTAATATTCCATCATGTGAATGTACCATAATTTCTCAATCCATTCGATTGTGGTTGGACATTTGGGCTGTTTCCATGTTCTTGTGATGGTGAATAATGCTGTTGGTGTACAAGTCTCCATTTGTGCCTCAATTTTCATTTTCTTGGGATATATTTCAAGTAGTGGAATAGCTGGGTCATATGGAATTTCTATGTTAAGCTTTCTGAGGAAATGCCAAACTGCCTTCCAGAGTGGTTGTATAAGCACCAGTGTATAAGTGTATTTATATCCAGCAGTGTATAAGAGTTCCTATCTCACCACATCCTCTCCAACACTTATTACCTGCTGTACTGTTAAACTTTGCCACTGCATTTTGGTTTTGATTTACATCTCTCATGGCCAGTAATTTTGAGCATTTCTGGCCATCCAAATATCTTCCTCTGTGAAAATTCTTTCCATGTCTTTTGCCGTTTTATAATTGTGTCATAAGTCTTTTTCTTGTAGAGGTCCGGTAGGATTCTGTAAACTTTTTCTGAAATGGTATTGCCAAATGTTTTTCCCCCTATCTGTAGGTTTTCTTTTCCCTTTGTAAATAACTACCTAACTTGGGAGAGACTGGAGAGCATTATGCTAAGTGAACTAACTCAGTCCCACAAGGACAAATACTGCGTAAGACCATTGTTGTAGAAATAGATAACTAGTAAAATGTGTCTGAAGATCTAAAGGGGGGAGGGTGGGAGCAGAGGGGTGAGGATGGGTGGGGTGGGACGGGTAATTATAAGGTCACACAGTTTGATGAGGAAGGGGTCTGTTAAGGAAATGGGAATAATCTGGTGTGAAAAGCAATGTATACAAACTTTGTAAGTAAACCAGTATAAAATAAAAAAGTAAAAAGAAGTATAGATTATAATTTGACTTGTTGATTTTATAAAATACATAAGTATATTCTTTCCCCCTCACTAATGTTGGGAAAGGAAATATTACTTTTTAATCGTTAATCAGAATATCTTTTGGACATTTGTTTTGTATTCTTAGTTCCGGAGAAATCTCTCTGCACGATTGGAAGGATTGGAAGAGCTCATCCCGAGGCGGCTGTGAGGGTTATCCAGTCCATGGCCCGGTTTATGGCTGCCTATTTTACCAACCAGCTGCTGTGCATTGTGCCACCTCACAGTGTGAACGTTCTTCCCCCACTTCATATTAAAACAGGTAATTTGTAAACTAATAGATTTTTCACTATTGCTTTTGCACGTGATATTTAAAATGATATTATTTATTATTGCAGTGATGTATTATCCTGTGAAAGTAATACTACTGTAACTTAGTACCTGACACAATCAGATGTGCTCAGTGACTATCTGAATTAATATAATCTGAAAGAGAGAATTGCTTGGATTTATTTTTTATTGCATACACATATTTTTGTCACATATTTTGGACAAGTTTATTTTTATAACATTGTAATTAAAGTGAATGAGATGAGTGTAGCAATGAATGAGGGAAATAAAAATCTCTGTAAATGTTCATTAAAATTATTAAAATAAAACAAAACAAAAAAAGTGAATGAGTTGCCACCTTTGTATGTGCAAAAATATGAAAAATTAACAAATTTTGACTGCTAATTTAAAATTCAATTTTATTTGGGTAATTTTCTTTGCTATATTGGTGTAATAATGTCTTTAATAGAGCTAGGATAGTTCAAGGTAGATACACAAAACATGTAAGTGAGTAGTAAAGTAAACCTAATTAGAAATTTAAAGGGAGCTCTGGTGGCCTAGTGTCAAGATGCTGCACTGCAATCCCAGAGGTATGCGGTTCAAATCCACCAGATGCTCTGCTGGAGAAGGGGGGGCAATCTCCTCCTGTACCAGTCAGATCTGATTTAATGGTACACATAAAAAATGATACAATAAAAATTTTTTAAAAAAGAAATTTAATACAGGCAGCAAGGTGTGATCAGGAAAGTATTTCAATCATAGAAACTTAGATTTTGAGTTATATTTTCAAACCCTTGTTCTGTGTTTGTGTCTGGATGTGGGGATGGGAGGAGGACAGTCTTCAACCTTAGACTACTTCAGAGCAAGGTACTCTGTCTCAGCTGGTGTTCTTCAGAAGGTTCTCGAATAGACTGATATTTCAGAGCAATCCACAGTAATAAATTGTGTATTGTGACACAGTCAAAACTACATTGCTGTAGAGTTGATTCGTATTCTTTGTGACCAGAGCAGAATTAGGACAGGGTAGAACTGTCCTGTAGGGTTTCTTCTATCATAAATCCTTATGAGAGAGGTCAGAGCTCGTGGTCTGCAGGGAGTTGTGCATCTAACCTGAAGGTTGTGCCTCCATGTCAATTGGAATACACCAAAGTCTCCAAGGGAGAAAGGTGGGCAGTCTATGCAAGGCCATTTAAAGCCTCTAAAACCCAGTGGAGACTTAGCCAGGAGTTGGTTCTCACTTGGTGGCAATACATTTGAGTTGGTTTGTTTTGGAATTTGTGTATGTGTGTGTGTGTGTGTGTTTTAAATCCTATGGAAATGGACTGCCACATCTTTCAACCAAGGAACAGTAAGTAGGTTTGGACCACCAGCCTTTTGATTTGCTTACTAGTGCCTTGACCATTACACCACCAAAGCCCTTTACATTATAAATAAGCACATATAAATGTCTGTCTTAGTATGTACATGTTACCTGGCACAGAAGTTTCACTAAAGACTATTTACATTTATTTGCATAATGCAGTCTGTTTTTAAAAATACTATATTCTGTATTTTTAAAAAATCTTGGCATTTGTTTCCCGACACATTCATGAAATATATTCTTCATTGTTTAAAAAACAACAACAAATTATTACAGGTTAAGTATTATTTTTAGAAGCAATTTTGTATGAATCTTCATGTTATTCATCATGGCTTGCATAGAAAATATTAAATGGTGAATTGAAGAAATGAAAGTAGCCATGTTAAGGAGACATTCTAATAACTCCAAATCTGAGTTCTGATATGTAAGTTTAAGTGTAATGTTCATTTTCTTTCATTTCTTCACAGAGCAATCTTTTCGACTTATTCCTCTCCAACACTCTAAGGTGGCCAGTGTTATTAGAGAGCAGAGTCTGTCTAACGTGTGGACAGTGGAATATGCACTGGAATTACTGTTTATTAGTGGCCTGGTTCCAGAGGCTGTGTGGTTGGCACATAGACTTGGAGACTGGAAGACATCTGTTTCAATAGGTGTGGCCCTCCAGCTGTTTTATAAACATGATAGCACTTCTACAAGGTATGTGCTTTTAGGTAAAGTTGAGTTATAAAGTAGTATGAAAGTTAGATCTGAAGTATTTCTTTTTTATAGTATGTGGAATCCTTACTTCAGGCTTGCCCAGTAGAAAATTTCAGTATTCTGTACTGGTGCACTGAGTATTTGAAGTGTGATGCATACAGGCTAGGGATTAAGTAGCCAGAATAGCTCATGGCTGCTGTGTTGGACAGCTCAGCAGCTTCCTGAGTTATGTTAAAAATGTTTATAGCCAGGGAGCTCTGGTGGGCTAGTGGCAAGAAGCAGAACTGCAATCCTGAAGGCACATGGTGCGAGTCCATCAGATGCTCCTCTGGAGAAAGAGGAGCCATCACCTCTGGTGCCAGTCGGATCTGATTTGATGTACACAACAAGAAAAAACCCCCCAAACCACACCTAAAACATGCCCCAAAAATGTTTATAGTCTATGATAAATTTATTTTTCTTTCTTAAATATAATTTGAATTTAAACTGATTAAGCACATTTCTGTGTTCTACTTTTTCTGCATATTATGGCATTGCTTTGTTTACTCTTAATACATTTTTCAATTCATATTCATAGATTGAATAATTGTTCTGTATAAAGCTTTCTGTCAGATATTGTAGTAGGTATAAACTTAAATGGTACATAGTTTCTATACTTAGGGCTCTGATAATGATAATTTAATAAAGAACAAAGGACAAAATATTAATGTATATTGTGGTATGACTAGTACCACTGATACAGTGGTGAGAGCATTAATTATCAGATTGGGAAAGATAAATACTTTAGGTAGGAGTTATAATTTGAGATGAGTGTTGATGGGTAGATAAGATCTTGAAAAATTGAGTCGCTATCAGCATAGAGACCATTCCAGGCATAAGTAAAAGAAGAAAGGTAGAGGCAATAAATTCTGGGTTGAGAATATATATCCTGTAAAAAGGTTAGCAATTTTTGTACAGAACACATATATAGCATTAGTGGGAAAGAATTATAACTATAATTGTGGAGGGCCTCAATTCTAAATTTTCATTGAAGTTTTTCTTTCAAAAATGTTGTTATTAGGGGTCATTGAGTCGATTACAACTCCTAGAGACCCTGTGAGCAAATCGGAACTCTGCCCTGTCCTGTACCTTCCTCATGATCTCTGTCATGGTGATAGTCGATTGGCATAGTGACTACTGCAGAGGGTTTGAGCATGACAGAGATCGTGAGGGTTTATGTTTAGGCTGAGACTGGAACAAGTACATCAGAGAACTACCAGAAATACAAGCCGGGTTTAGAAGAGGCTGCGGCACTAGGGATATCATCATTGCCATTGCCAGATGGATATTGGCCAAAATCAAGAAAGTACCAGAGGAATGTCTGTCTGTTTTTCATTGACTTTACAAAGATAGTTGATGGCATGGATCACAACAAATTGTGACTAACCTTGAGAAGAATGGGAATCCCAGAACACCTGATTGTGGTCATGTGAAAGCTGTACTTGGACTAGGAGGTATTTGTCAGAACAGAGCAGGGAAACACTTCATGCTTCAAAATCATGAAAGCAGTGTGTCAGGGATGCATACCTTTTCAACCTATATGTGTAACAGTGAGGCTGAGCAAAAGGAGGAATGTGACATCAAGATTGGAGGAAGACTCATCAACAACCTGCATTATGCAGATGATACAACCTTGCTTGCTGAAACTGAGGAGGGACTGATGCTTGCAGATGGTCAAGGACTGTACTATGGATTGAAGCTAAACACAAAGAAAATTAAGATTCTCACCACTAGGCCAATTGACAGCACCATGATAGATAGAGAAGAGATTGAGATTTTTGCAATTTCAGCTTGCTAGGTTCCACAATCAACATTCTTGGTACCAGCAGACAAGAAATCAGAGGACTAATTGAATTAGGTAAATCTGCTGTCAGGTACCTCTCCAGAGTGTTGAAGAACAGCATTGTCAGTCTAGAGACTAAGGTCTGCCTGATTCAGGCCATGATCTTGTCAATAACTTGCTGTGCATCAGAGAGCTGGACAGTGACCAAAAATGACAGAAGAAGAATTGATGTCTTTGAATTTTGGTGCTGGAGAAGAGTTTTGAACATAACCATGGACAGCCGGGAGAACAGGTATGTCCTGGAGAGGGTGAAACCAAGCTGCATTTGGAGGAAAAGATTTTGAGTCTCCGTCTTACATACTTTGGGCATGTTACCAGGAGAGACCTGTCCTTGGAGAAAGATGTCATGCTTGAAGAGTTGAGAGACAGTGCAGGAGAGGAACACCCCAGATGAGATGAATTGACACAGAAACTGGGTAGTGAGGGTAGGTGTATCAGAGGCAGTGAGACTGCCCAGGATAGAGTAGGATTCAGAGCTGGGTGCATAGAGTCACTGTGAATCATGGTCAACTCAGTGACACATACAACAAATGAAACAAACTCCATTGTTTCTTGAAATTTAAAAAAAAATCATGTGTAGTTCTTAATGTGTTTATCTTTGCTGTTTTTTCTAAAGCTTGGATTCATTTCCCTTAATTTGATGTCATTTCAGGTCCAAGAAAAAGGGTCTGAAGCTACCATTAAATTTGACTCCAGCACAGATTTTCCAAGAAAAACTTCAATGTTTTTTAGGTCAGCCAGCCTCTTTGGAAGCAAAAAAAGAAATCAGTTCAAAATACAAACAATTTACAGGTATGTTATATATACATATTATGTGATATATGTGTCAAGCTAATGAATATAAACCTTATGACATTTTTTAAAACTTACAGATATGTTTAAACATATTAATACTTTTAAGTAAGTTTATACAAAATAAAAACTGTGACACTGATATGTCAAATGCAAGAATGGTTACCCATGGTGGACAGTGTTTGGTGGAGCTCCCGGATTAAAACAAGCTTGGAAGCAGGAATGGCATCCACTTCCGAAATAGCTTGCCTCGAGAAACCCTATCAACCTGGAGAAAGGATGAAAATTATACAAGTGGCCAGGTCTTTTGTTCATAGGGTTGCTATGAGTTGCCTAAAAAGCATAGTGTTTATACTTAATCTTGGATACACTCATAATATGTCTTTTGCTACATTTGATTTATGTATGTGTGTGCATATGTATTTATACATATGGACACACACATGCACATGTATATGCATGCACAAATGTATGCATGTATAAAGGAGCTCTGGTGGCATAATCTGTTACGTGCTAACTCTATTATCTGAAAGATTTACAGTTTGAAACCACCAGCTGGTCCAGAGAAGATACATTGGCAGTCTCCTTTTGTAAATAATTATGGCTAGAGAAAGCCAATGGAGGCTTATCATGAGTCAGAGTGGACTTAATGGCTTTGGGTTTGGTTTTGTGTATATATATATTTTTTTTTCTTTTCTTTTATGGTTATACTATCTAAGACATGGAAGAGTACATTCATCTATTGCATATTTGGTTTTTTACAACTAATTTTATTTTTTATTGTTTTAATCTATCCACGGCAGAGCATTCTCTAATTTACCAGTTTCTCTCTATGTACAATTCACTGACATTAACTATATTTTTCAAGTCTTCCATTTATTCTCATTTTCCTTTTTCAAATTATTCCCCTTTTATTAAAAAAAGATGTACTGTTTTTGTAAGTTCAGAGTGATAGAAAACTTTTTAAATAATATGTTGTTGTTATGTGCCATCAAGTTGACTACAAACCATAGGTACTCTCTGAACACTGGCTCTGCTCCTTTCCCTATCCTGAGCCAACCTCTCCATCTCTGACTCACCACACCTATTGTCGCAGTCACTGTGTTAGTCCATCTCACGCAGGGTCTTCCTCTCCTGTACTGACTCTCTAGGTAGATTTACTCAGGAGCCTTTTAACATTTATTTTGTCTATGGAATAAATGAAATAAGAGACAAAAAGTTATTAAAAGTTGTTTATTTAATGGTAAAGTCAGGAATACTCTGAGGGCTCTTTTGTTTTAATACTTTTCTTCATTAAGGATTGGGTCTTCTAATTTTATGTTCCTAGTTTTTACTAATCATAGCTTCTCTTTCTAGACAAAACCTTTGATACTTTTAAATCTAACTGTAGACTTTTCTTCAGAAAATTTCTGTTCAGTTATTTTCAAAATAATTTGTTTCTAAGAGAGCTCTGGTAGCCTGGTGGCAAGAAGCTGCACTGAAATCACAGAGGTGCACGGTTCAAATCCACCAGATGCTCTGCTGGAGGAAGGACAGTCTCCTCCTGTACCAGTCAGATCCTTGATGGTGCACATAATAGTAATAATAATAATAATAATAATAAAAATAATAATAATGATGTTGTTTTTAAGTGCCGTCGAGTCGCTTGCGACTCATAGCGACACTGTTACAACAGCCCTAAACTCTGTTCTGTCCTGTGCCAATCTCATTGTCTCCGGCACACTCATCCTGATTATCCCAGTCACCGAATCAATGCACCTCCCAGAGGGCCTTCCCCTCCAGCGCCTGCCCTCCACCCTCCCAAGCATGATGTCCTTCTCCAAGGACCAGTCCCTCTTTACAACATGCCCAAAGTATGTCAGACAAAGCCTCAGAATCCTTGCCTCCAAGGAGCAGCCCAGTTTAACCCTCTTCAAGATGAATGTTTGTTTTCTTAGCAGTCCGTAATACCCTCAAAACTCTTCTCCAACACCAAAGCTAAAAGGCATTAGTTCTCCTTCTATGCTCCCTAGTCATTGTCCAACTCTCTGACGCATAACATGTGATTGCAAAGACCATGGCCTGTATCAGACACACCTTATAATAATAATAAAATTTTTTAGTATGAATTTTTTTTCTGGTATTTTTTTTCTAGTGTGTATTAGAAAAAATAATATTTTGCCGTTCCATCTTATTTTTTTAATGTGTAATTTCATTGGCATTAATTATATTCCTCATGTCATGTAACCATTACCACTATACATTTCCAAATTTTTTATCAGTATTAACAAAAACTCAGTGGCCCCTGAGCAGTGACTGCTTCCTACTCACTCCTGCCATGGAAACAGAAAAGACCTTTGTTTTTATTGTATTTGCATTTTTTAGATGTTTCGTCCGAGTGAGATCATGCAATATATGTCCTCTCCTGACTGTTTAATTACACTTGGCAGTGTATAACCAAGATGAATCCAAGTTGTAGCATATATTGTGTTCATATTTCTGTAAAAGATGTTTTGCTCAATAAAAAGATAGTGTAAAAGCATGGAAGTTATCACTGAAAAAAGAGTGCAGAAATCTATTACTGACAGAGTGACTTTTTTTATAATAAAAATTTTCCTGCAAGAAATATATAGATGTACTCACTTTGGCAGCACACATATTAAAAACAAAAAAGTTGATTGTGCAACAGTGAGTGAATTTTTAAAAAAATTTTTTTATGTTATTACTTTTTTTGTCTGTGTCCCATCAAATCAGATCTGACTGGTTCAGGAGGAGATTGCCCCTCCTTCTCCAGCACAGCATCTGGTGGATAGTGAGTGATTTTTTTTAAAGAGAAAAGTGAACTAGGGGGTGGTAGGGAGGAAAATATGCAACAGTGAATGAATGGAAATCCACGTTTTCTGTAAACTTTCATTAAAATCACAATGAAAAATTATTACAAAAACCCCCAAAATTAGATGGATACAGAGACAATTAGTGAGGCCCCTGCATAAGGATGACATGCAAATTTGTGAAGTAGTCCATATTTTAAAAAAAAAAGAAGTTTCTAGATTAGTTATTTCAAGATCTTTTAAAGGCTGAACTTTAAAGAAAGGAAATAGATCAGGAGCAAAAGAAAATATTTATCCCAGGGAAATGAAAACATAAGTCCACAAAAAAATACTTGTGTATGAATGTTCATAGCAGCTTTCTCACAATAACCTCTCTTTTTTTTTTTTACTCAACATTCATTATATTTATTTTACTAAACAGTATGGTTCAATAAAACACAAACAAACAAGAAATTTTTACTTGAAACTAATCCAACTGAGTGGATGGGGCTGACTCCATCCCATCCCTTCTTTCTTCTATGCATATGAAGCTGGAACCATATCAGCAAGCATTCATGTACACTTTGCCTTTCCTGCTTTGGATTTAGATTTTCTTCCTTCTTCAGAAACTGGCTGAACTATATTGTTCTTGTTAGTTTCTATTCCTTTATTCTGATTTTGTATTATTGATGTAATCTGTGGGATTCATCTGCACAGAACTAGTGAAAAGATCAACCAGGAGATCTGGGTCTATGCTAAATTGCCTTCCTGATAGCATAGCTTGGAAGTCCTCTAAACTGCAGTCAATACTGTCAAGATAATCCAACAGTTCAACCTTTCCCAAAAGGTTGATGTTATCGTTCAAAATAGAGTCCATCATGCTCACAGGAACTTCTGAGGTCAGGCTGGATGAACCATTGAGCTGCACAGCACTAGACATGAACGGGCTACTGCCATCACTGGCTGAACTGAGGGAGTCTCTGGCTGGTTCGCACGGATCTCCACTTTGAATAACGGGTGCATAGTCATCCTCATTATCATCTTCAACAATGACAATATCAGGGTACTGGCTACAGTTGGAAGGGTCGGATATAACATCTTCATTTGTTTCTGGAATAACTGGGATATTTTCTTCATCTGCATTATCATCAGTAACATCATATATAATGATGTCATCTGAAATCCGCTCCCTTGTTTTTAGACTTTCAGTCCTACTGTGTGGAACTTTATGATGGTGATTATCCGCTGGTTCTTTGACTATGTGCTGAAAGAGATTCTTCTTCTGAGCTCTGTTAGTATTCAGAAGTAGAGGCCGTTTACGTTTTAAACTCACAAGTTGGTTATTCTGAACCAATATGACAATAAACTGGACAATCTTTCGAATAACTTGCTGCTGTTGTGCATGCTTTGCTCGTAATTCTGACACCTCCTTCCAAAGAGATTCATTCTCACTTTTTAATTCAGAAAGCCTGGACTCAATAGTTTCTCGTTTTATTTGAACTTTCTGAGCACTACTCATAATTTTTGTTAAGTCTTCTTGACGAATTTTATTTTCTTCTGGTTTAGAAGATGAAACCTTTCTTTTAATATTCTCCAGCAAATCATCCTGGCCTTGTTTGAAGTATGGATGTTGAAATTCAACAGGACCATCTCGTTCTTGCTTTATAATTCCAGAGTCAATACATACCACTTTACGAAAACCATACATTTTCAGTTGTCTCACAGAACTTGCCATGTTATTGTGCTTAAAGTATTAGGGAAGGATTTCTTTTGCAAATCTTTGTTCATCCAAAACCAAAAAACTCTGACTATCCTGGCTCCAGGTGATGAACTCATTGGTGTGGGTCTCCTCCACCAGGGTCCACAGCTTGCTGAGGAAGGCCGGCACATTCGAACTCTGCTTCATTGTTAGTGAGGCGCAGGGATTCCAGATTCTACACCTGAACAAGGTGGTGGCATCAGCAGCGGCGGTGGCAGCAACGGCGGCCAATAACCTCTTACTGGAAGCAGCACACACTGGCTTGTGAATGGAAAACAAATTACAATATATCTTTACTAGGGAATAATAAGTAAGAGCAGTGAACTAACTGATAGCATGTCACAATATTAATTAATTCAGAACCAGTATTTTATAAGAAAGAAGCCACGAACAAAGTCTTTGTAATATTTTATTTCACTGTGTGACATTCTATATGAAGCAAACATACAGACACAGGAAATAGATCAGTAGTTGTCTGAGAGGATAAGGAATGGAGTAAACTATCATGAGACATAAGTTCTTTGGGAGATGACAATGCACTCAGGGTTTCCCTATGTACAATAGCCCTAAACGCTGTTGTATTTTGTGCCAATCTCACTGTCTCTCACACACTTACCTCCATTACTCCAGTCACTGAATCAATCCATCTCATTGAGGGTCTTCCTCTCCTGCACTGTCCCTCCACCCTCCCAAGCATGATGTCCTTCTCCAAAGACTAGTCCCTACTTGCAATATGTTAAAATATTGCAGTATGCCAGAATATGTCAGACAAAGCTTCAGAACCCTTGCCTTCAAGGAGCAGCCTGGTCTCAACCTCTCCAGGACGAACCTGTTTGTTCTCTTAGAAGTCCTTGGTATATTCAGTACTCTTCTCCAACACCACAGCTCAAAGGCATCAATTCTCCTGCTATCATCCCTAGTCATTGTCTATGTCTTTGCTGCTTAGCATATGTACAATAGAACAGGGCTTTATAGCTTTCTTAAACTTGGAGAACTATATACACGTTAATACAATGAATTTTATTTTATGCAAACTTTACCTCACCAGTATTAGAACAATTTAAGAGAGAACTGGTGAACTTGAAGCTAGAGCTGAGCAAATGATATAAAATATATCTGGAGATTAAGAGTTGGAAAATCTGAAATAAAAGCTAAGCTTCATAGAAGAAGACAAGAAGTTTCAACTAGACCTGATAGGAATTCCAAAATATTCACACAAGATTTTGAGTATAGGCTACCTCTAGGAAGAGAGAGACTAGAATATGACTGATAACAAGGACTCTCAGCTGTGTCTATAATATTTTATTTTTAAAATCTAAATTGATTTTCAGCTCAAGCTTATTGCCATTGAGTTGAAATGAATACATAGGTGATCCTCCACTGGGATTTGAGAAGCTGTAAATCATATGCTAGGAGATTACCCATTTTGCTCCATCAGAGCAGTTGGTGGATTTGAACTGTCTGCCTTTGGTTTGGCAATACAACTCCTTACCCACTAGGCCACAAGTGCTTCACTAAATAGACCAGACTATCAGTAATATTTGACAAGGCTGAGAAATTCTTGCGTATAAGAATGTTTTTTCTGTTGTCAAAGACCTCTTTTAAATGCTAAAGAGCTAGGATGTCAGTTTAATGATGGAGGTGTGCCTGATCCAAGCTATGGTATTTTCACTTGCTATATATGCTTACGAAAGTAGGATCATGAATAGGGAAGAGCAAAGAAGAATTGATGCCTTTGGATTGTAGTGCTGGTTAAGAGTATTGACAATACTGTGCACTACCAGTAAATTACTACCATCTCAATTTCAAAATCATCATAATAGGTTTGAAGCATCGAACATCAGTGATTGAAGACCAGATGAGCTATGGGATTATATAAAGGATATCATCCATGAAAAAAGTAAAAGGTGATTACGCAGACAGAGGAGAAAGAAAAAAACCAAAACATGTCAGAAGAGACTCTAAAAATTGCATTAGAGGGCGGGCTGCCCTTGGCCCCCTGCCCGGGGTGGGCTGCCCTCAGCCCCCGGCTTGGGGCGAGCCGTCGCAGCCCCCTGCCCGGGGCGGGCTTCCCTCGGCCCTCTGCCAGGGGCAGGCTGCCCTTGGCCCCCCGGCTCGGGGTGAGCTGTTGTGGCCCTCTGCCTGGGGCGGGCTGCCCTTGGCCCCTGGCTCGGGGCGAGCCGTCACGGCCCTCTGCCCAGGGCAGGTTGTCCTCGGCTCAGGGTGAGCTGTCACAGCCCTCAGGGTGAGCTCTTCAGCCCCCAGTTTGTGCCATTGTCCCCAGATTGACTCCTGGGTGGTGAAGGAGAAAAAAAAAAGAATGCCTAGGGTATCCACAGAATGTTACCTAGGTCACCTTCTGCCACCCTCCCCCCCAGTAAACC
Organism: Elephantulus edwardii; assembly: GCF_000299155.1. Taxonomy (NCBI): domain Eukaryota; kingdom Metazoa; phylum Chordata; class Mammalia; order Macroscelidea; family Macroscelididae; genus Elephantulus; species Elephantulus edwardii. The sequence continues at coordinate 485,062 of NW_006399829.1, read as the reverse complement.
TGAAAGCAACACCCTCAAAGCCCTTCTATTTGTAACTCACTAGTTTGTTCTCTCTAGGTTTGCTCCCTTTCCTATAGGTAACCTTAACTCTGAGTTTTACTCCAGAATTGACCCTGAACCCAGTGCCAGTGACAAAAAGGAAATACAACTGACAGCTAAGGAAGCAAAGGAGGATGGAGCCTCTGGGTTCACCCAGCCATCCCCACGGGACCCACCTGGGAAAACACTTTGCATGACAGGAAAATATCTTCTAACAGAGCAAGAAGGCAAGCAGCTTTAACCCAAGACCACCAGTAATGTGATAAAGCGTCCTCCCTTCCCCCCTTTACATCTACGCCCCTGTTCAGCATGAAGAAGCCAGAGAGTCGGCATCCAATTCCCAAATCAATAAGACAGTTGGTTTAATTACCATTGGAAAATGCTTGTCATTCCTCTGTAGGATCTGGTCCCCTCTGGACCCTCATTATTTCCTTTACCTGCTCCCCCCACCGACCAAACTGTGCAGCTCTGCAACTGCACCCTGGCCCATCCTCACCCTTCTGCCCCCAACCCTCACCTCCTTGTACCCCCAATATGTTTTTCCCAATTAAAAAAAATTGCATTAGAGCATTGAGAGCCCAAAATAAAAGGAAAACATGCTGAAGTAAAAGAGCTGAACAGAAGATTTCAAAGGGCGACTCAAGAAGGAAAATATTATGATGGAGTTTGTCGAGAGCTAGAATTGAGAATAAAAATGGAAGAACTTGGCTCTGCATTCCTGAAGATGAGAGAACTGAAAAACAAATTTAAGCCTTGAGACACAATGTTGGAAGATGCTATGGGCAATATAATGAATGATCCAGAAAGCATCAAAAGATGGATGGAATTCACAGAATCACTGTACCATAAAGAACTGACACTGAAAAATTTCAGGAAGTACTATACTAGTAGGAGACAGTGATAATGAAGGAAGAAATGGAAACTGCATTGAAGACATTGACAAAAAATAAGGCCCCAGGAATCGATGGAATACCAAATTGACTTGTTTCCATTAACAGATGCAGCCTTGGATGCACTCATCAGTCTATTCCAGGAAATTTGGAGGATCGCTGTCCAAATATGGGAGAGCTCCATATTTTTTCCTACTCCCAAGAAAGGTGATCCAACAGAATGTGGAAACTACCGTACAATAACATTAATATCACATACAAGCAAAATACTTACTGAAGATTACTAAAAAATGGCTAGAACAGTACATAGATAGTGAACTGGTAGAAGTTCAAGCAGGATTTACAAGAGGCTGTGGCACCAGAGATATCACTGCTGATGTCAGATGGATCCTGGCTGAAATTAAAGAACACTTACTAGGAGAATGTCTGTTTATACTTTATTGACTTTGCAAAGGTATTTGACTATGTTTCTCATAACAAGTTAGGGCTCATATTGAGAAGAATGGGAATCCCAGAGCACTTGATTCTGCTCATACAAAACCTGTACCTGGACCCGGAGGCTGTTGTGCAAACAGAGCATGGGAATACTTCTTGTTATGTGCCATCAAGTTGCCCATGACTCATAGCTGCCCTATGTACAACAGCTCTGAACCCTGCTCTATTCTGAGCCAGTCTTACTGTCTCTGACACACCAACCCCCATTATCCCTGTCACTGAGTCAGTCCATCTCATCAAGGGTCTTTCTCTCCTGTGCTGTCCCTCCACCCTCCCAAGCATAATGTCCCTCTCCAAGGACTGGTCCCTCCTTGCAACATGCCCAAAGTATGTCAGGTGGAGTTTAAAATTAAGGAAATGCATCAGGGTTGTATTCTATCTCCATACCTGTTTAATCTGTATGCTGAGCAGAGTTTTCGAGAAGTTGGACTCTTTGTAGAAGAATGTGGCATCAGCATCAGAGGGAGACTTATCAATAACCTGCATTATGCAGATGACACAACCTTGCTTGCTGCAGGTGAGGAGGACTAGAAGGACTTGTTGCAGAAGATCAAACAGTACAACCGTCAATATGGATTGCGTCTCGACATCAAGAAAACAAAAGATTCTTATCACTGGTCCTACCGGCAACCTTAGGATAGAGAAAAGATTGAAACTGTCAACAACTTCATCTTACATGGACCCAACCACTGATAAAACATATATTATCTGTCTTGGAAGAGTGCTGCTAGGTTGCTCCTTAGTCAAAAGCATGGTGATACTTCATCTCACATCCTTTGGGCGTCTTGTCCTTGGGGGGGAAACGCCTTCATTAATTAAAAAAAGTCAATCAGTGAAAGTACAAGTTGTATTGGCATAGAGGCTTCAACAGTGGGCTTACACAGAGATTGTTAGGGTGTTGCAGGGTTGGGCAGGGTCTATTGTACATAAAGTTGCTATGAGTTGGAATTGTCACAACAGCACTTGACAACAACTTACTTTATGAAAACCTATAGATGTTTCCTAATAGGAAAAAACTTTTAAGTATCCAATTCCCCCACTTGATCACCTCTTTGCATTTTACCATCCAGGCCATATCCCCATGTGTACACACTATTTGCATAGTTTCAGCCATTCTGTACACTATTCGGGAAGCTCTGGTGGCTTTGTGGTAAGGAGTTGCAGTGCCAACCCAAAATCTGACAGCTGATCCTGTGGAGAAAGATGAGCAGTCTCCTCCTGTGCCATTTACAGCAGGGTATGGGATGAGTCAGTTCTGACTCGATGGCACATAACAACAACATATATTACTATTATATATTACTATTTTGTGTTTTGTGTTTTTCTGTTTTCTAGGCTTTGGATGATAAGTAGTTATCAATGTTTATTAAAGGAATTATAAAGTATTAAGAAAAGGAAGACATTACTTACACTACTATCTTTACATGATTTTATGAATTATTTTGATAGCTTGATTTTCCCCATTAATATTTTAAACTTTTGTTTTCACTTTTATGACTTTGACTAAATTCCAAGATGATTTTCCTTATGTAGTTATTACAATATCTTGTTAAGGGCCTACAGGAGAAATCTCATTCTTTGCCTCTTTTTTAAAGTAACAACATATTTTGTACATTTCCGCCTGTAAATTTGATATTTTGCAAGTTAACAAGTATTCTTTCTGTCAGCTTTTCAGATTGAAATTTTATCCTACATAATAAATGAGAAGTGGAATATAATTTTCAGTGATGTTACCTAATTTTGTGTTTGCTAGATCCCATTGAGGAGGAAGATGCAAACCTTCTCTTTGGTTCAGTGCAAGAGGTACTGAAAGCAGCAGTTATGGCTGATGCAGATATTCTTTCGGACACATTGCAGCTGCTGGTTGACTCTGCCAAGGACTTCAGTAAGAAGCTGTGGGGCTTAGTGCCGGCAGGCTTGTACCTTCCAGCTCCTCCATTGTATTGTCCTCAACCAGCAGTTCTTAGTGAAGTAAGTGGAGTGCATTAAAGTTGAAATTCACTTAAAATTGATTATGTCCAATTTGCAAAATAGTTACTTGATAATAATCATTGTACAGTGTACCACACTTCTGTTTACCTTTACCATTGAGTTAATTCTTACTGATATCACCCCTGTAGGACAGAGGAGATCCCGTCCTAAAGGGTTCCCAAGGGTCTACATTTTTAAAAAGAAATTTTTATTGGTTGCATGCAGTAATTAGTTTACATTGTTTCACTCATTGGGTTTATACAGTCTTCCATTTACATTGTGTTTCATATAATCATTCATATGTGTTGTATTTTATGTAATTACTATTAATCTATGTCTGTTATAACCACTTTTGGAGTTCCTATTGAATCTTTTCTGTTCCTTCACCTTCCTGTCCCGCCCCCTGTCCCCATCCGTCCTCTAAATTCTGCTATCCTAGTGACTTCCACCCTTCTCTTTTTCCTCCTCCCCTTTCACTTTTCCCCTTTCTCCGTCTGGACATTTAAACGCTTCTTACTAGTTATCCTTCTATTTTTACAGTAATGGGCTCATGCTGTGTTTATGAGGCTGAGTTCACTCAGCATAATGCTCTCTAGAATTTCCCATGTTATATTTTAAGATGTCTTTATTCCTTTATGCTGCATAGTATTCCATTGTGTGAATCTACCACAATTTTTCTGTCTGTTTGTTGATGGGAGGGTATACATTTTTATGCAAGTCCAGTGCCTCTGTCTTTTTTCTCTGTGGAGTGATGGATGTATTTGAACCATCAGCATTTCTGTTGGCAGCTGAGAATTTAACCATTTGTTACTGGGGTTCCTTATTTGTAAAATGCAGATGATAGTGGTTCTGATCTTGTAGCATTACTGTCAGGATTAAATAAATACTGTAAAAAAATTTTACCTTCTTGCCTGGGCCATATAGTAAGCAGTCAACAAATATGAGAAGATTGTTAATAATACAGAAAAATTAGAAGATAGTTCTCAATGTCCAGTTACTCTACAGTAGGGTTTTATTTAGGATAACAAACAAAATAATGAATATCAGAATTTACAAGTTTACTTTATTTCAGTCTTTTATTCATCACATGATTTGCCTCTTTTGAAAGGTTTTTGATTTAAAAAGTCATTTTCTTTTTCTTGGTGATTCTTTTGATCTATCTGTCTTATAAATACCAACACTGTGTTCATCTTTTCATCTGCTCTTACTTAAAATCATAAAATAATTAGCAGTTAAAAATTTTACTCTGCAATTGTAGTAAATGATTTACATTTGAATTATTTAATATTTGATTAATATCCTGAAGTGGTTCTAGTGTTTCTTTGTTACTTAGTATTTCAGTATTAGCAGTTTCTATCTGCAACGATGTCACTGTGGAGACTAAGGTGCTTCTGATAAAAAAGTAACTGCATCAGAGAGCTGGACAATGACTAGGGATGATAGAAGGAGAGTTGATGCCTTTAAACTTTAGTGCTGGAGAAGAGTATTGAATATACTATGGGACTGCTAGCAGAACAAACAAGTTCGCCTTGGAGAGGGTGAAGCCAGGCTGCTCCTTGGAGGCAAGGATTCTGAAGCTCCTTCTGGCATACTTTGGACATGTTGCAAGGCAGGATCAGTACTTGGAGAGGGACATCATGCTTGGGAAGGTGGAAGGGCAGCGCAGGAGAGGAAGACCCTCGATGAGATGGATTGATTCAGTGACTGGGGTAATGGGGATAGGCATGTTGGAGACAGTTAGATTGGCACAGGATAGAGCAGGGTTTAGGGCTGTTGTACATGGGTCACTATGAGTTGCAGGTGACTTGATGGCACAACAACAACTGCACCTAGTTTTTTCTTATTTGTTGTATTTAGACTTACGTTTTGACAGTTTAAAAGGATCTCATTTGATATTACAACATTCCACTACTAGAATTAGATAATTAAGATTAGAATTACTAGTAATAGATTTAAATTACTATTTTAGGAAGCAGATTTAGGATTAGGATCCCTTTAGCCCTTTATTTTGTTTGAGAGGAGATAAGCACTACTGAGTACTTGAAATAGGATCATCATAGTTTGAGGAGCTGATAGAGTGACTGCTTCAGTGATGGGTTTATGCACCACGCAGACTGTGAACATCGCACAGGATGACCAGCTTTGTTCTGTTATACACATGGTCTCTATGGCTCAATGCTGACTCCGTGGCACCTCGCAGCAGCAGCAGCAGCATCAACAACAGCCAAGCCCTTGTACTAGCTATGAGGTTGGCAGTTCAAACCCACCAGAGGAGCCTGGAAAGACAAGGCAGTGATCCATTTCCAAATGGTTCTTGCCCTGAAACCCCAGTGGAATAGTTTTCCCTTGCAAACATAGGGTCACCATGCGTCAAAATGATTTGATGGCAACTAGCAACTGTATTTCTATTTTTACTTGAGTTTTAAATTTCAATAATCTAAAGTTTATTGTTTTAATTTTTCTATCAGGAAGATGGTGATGATTTTCTTGTAAAAGCTGAAAAAGGTTATCGGCAAAAGGTGTCTGGGATCCTTCAGCGCATTCTCTTGCTTTTCCGGGCAGCTCGGTGCTCTTTTCCGGCTGCACAGTGGTACATTTTGCGGTTGAGGTGGGCACGGAAAGTCATGCAGAAGGTATGGAGTCTCATAGTCATGCATGTGCTGTGTTAAATTATTTAAGCATGATGATATTTATTTATAATTGTGATGCTTTTTCAAGGAGCCCTCCTCTGCAGACCAGTATATTTCAGGTTTATTTACAGTAGGTCATCAAGACACTAGTCTTGTTAGTACTGTTAAAAGATAAGAACTC
>NW_006399829.1:475191-477216 GCF_000299155.1 Elephantulus edwardii | reverse complement strand
GTCCTAGGTCCATGATCCACCTTGAGTTGGTTTTTGTGTATGGAGTGAGGTGTGGGTCTTGCTTGAGTCTTTTGCAGATAAAAAGATAAGAACTCTTAACTAGGTTTCTGTGTGAGCCCCGTTCTGTCTGTGAATATATTTTTTTAAAATTTATTATTTTTTGTGTGTGTACCATCAGATCTGACTGGTAGAGGAGATTGCCCCTCTTTCTCCAGGAGAGCATCTGGTGGATTCGAACTGCGTACCTATGGGATTGCAATGCAGCTGCTTCCATTAGGCCTCTAGAGCTCCCTGTGAATACTTTTGTAGGGTTAGAGTATGCAAAGTTAATGTTAACTTTTGAATACATGTTTGCTTCTCCTTGCAAACGCTCCCCTTCTTACTACATTGATTCTGTTTGGTTCTGGACTGTCAAAAGATGGATTGATACAGTGGTTTATAACAGTGGTCGTGGGCACATCTGATGGTCGGAGGTTGGTGCAGGATAGAGCAAGATTCAGGTCTGTTTTACATGGGGTCTCTGTGAGTCCTGGTCAACTTGACAGCACCCAGCAACAACAACATCATCTTCTGTACTGCCTTCCACTACAGTATTATCTCTAGCCACTTATGCTTGCTGCCTCCCTCTGCATTAAGGAAACACATTTTATTAGTTCCAGTTATCTTTAAGTTTTGACTAAAATTAAAACAAGTTTTTACACCTTTTTTTATTTAATGAGACCTCTTTAGAGAACTTTGGTGGGTTGATTGTTAAATATTTGTCATAATTAGCCATTAGGGATAGAAAGATTTGCAACATTCATATATAGATACCAAAAATTATAAGCTATAACTTTATTAATTCTCTATGTTGTCATGGCAGTGATTACTTTTACAGTAGGCTTATTACAAAAGGCAAAGAGTTTTCTTTTATTAGTTTGGGTTTAGTAGAATAGTAAGATTAATTTTTAATAGTTTCAAGACTTGTAACCTTTAGACTAAATGTTTATTTCTGCAAATTTTCTTTTTACAACTCTTTTCTTCAAGAAAAGTTTTTCCTTGTTTATTAAAGCTGCAGTAAAGGTATACCTTACATACTAATTCTTGATTATAGGCTCATTTACCTAGTTTCGGTTAACTCAATCAGTATTTAAAGACATATGTGTTGTTGTTTGGCAGAACTGGTGGCCTAGTGGTTAAGGAGTTGTGCTGCCAACCCAAAGGCAGATGGTTGGAATCCACCAACTACTTTTATTTAATACTAGTTTTATGTTTTACTTAATATTATTTGCTGTAAAAATTGATCTTGTTTGTTGTTATGTGCTGTCAAGTCACTTGTGACTCACAGCGACCCAATGTACAACACCCCTAAACTCTGCTCTGTCCTGTGCCAATCGCACTGTCTCCGATACACCATCCTGATTACCCCAGTCACTGAATCAGTCCACCTCATAGAGGACCCTCCTCTCCTGCACCTGCCCTCCACACTCCGAAGCATGATGTCCCTCTCCAAGGACCGGTCTCTCCCTACAACATGTCCAAAGTATGTCAGACGAAGCCCTCAGAATCCTTGCCGCCAGGGAACTGCCCGTTTTACTCTCTCCAGAATGAACCTGTTTGTTTCCTTAGCAGTCCATGGTACATTCAGTACTCCTCTGCATCACCACAGCTCAAAGGCATCAATCCTCCTTCTACCCTCCTTAGTCATGGTCCAACTCTCTGACGCATAACAAGTGATTGCAAAGACCATGGCCTATATCAGACGCACTGTAGTCTTTGGAGAGGTCCGTAACAGCAGACTTTCCCATCGCAATATGTCTTTTAATTTCCTGGCTGCTGTTGCCAAGACTGTTGATTGTGGAGCCAAGCAAACTAAAGCTGTGAACAATCTCAGTCTCTTCACCATCCATCCTGATGCTGCTGATTGGTCCAGTGGTGAGAGTCTTTATCTTCTTGACATTGAGCCTCAGTCCATACTGAAGGCTGCAGTCCTTGACCCTCTGCAGCAAGCGCTTCAGGTCCTCCTCAGTTTCAGCAAGCAGGGTT
>NW_006399829.1:473380-474718 GCF_000299155.1 Elephantulus edwardii | reverse complement strand
GACTGGAAGAGATCTATATTTGTTCCCATCCCAAAGAATGGTGCCCCAACAGAGTGTGGAAACTATAGAACAATATCATTGATTTCACATGCAAGCAAGATTCTACTAAGATCAAAAAAAAAAAAAATGAGTGGAAAAGCACATGAGCAGAGAACTGCCAGAAGTCCAGGCTGGGTTTAGAAGGGCTGGTGGTACTAGGGATATTGGAGCTGATGTTAGATGGATCTTGACTGAAAGCAGGGAATACCGGAGGAATGTATATCTGTGTTTCATTGACTGTGCAAAGGTGTTTTGACTGTGTGAATCATAACAAACTGTGGCTGACTCTGAGAAGAATGGGAATCTCAGAACACTTGATTGTGCTAATGCGAAACCTATATTTGGGCCAAGAGGCAGTTGTTAGAACAAAGCAAGGAAACACTGTATGGTTCAAATTGGTAAGGGCATACGCCAGGGATGTGTCCTGTCTCCATACCTTTTCAACCTGTATGCAGAACAGATTATCCAGGAGGCTGGGCTCTATGAGAAGAAATGTGGTGTCAGGATTGATTTTTTTATCTTTCTTATATATGCTTATTTACCTAGTTTTCATTAACTCAACCCATATAGAAAGACTGTGTGTATTCTTTAAAATTTAAAACACATGTGAGTCAGACTCATGAGATTCTACAGTCTTACCCAGATTGAAGTTTACTAATAACTTTAAGGATACAGCTAACTACAGGACATATGTAAGTCTAAAGAAATCTGGGACTATATGTGCAGGCTCCCAGGTCTTTCCTTGCTGCCTAGGAATGTGCACTATCTAGTATTTAACATCTGGGGGGGAGGAGCCAAAAAATTTAAAAAAAAAACCAAAACAGCATTTCCAGTGGTCCTTGTGGATCATGATATAAAAGGGAGTTGAATCAGTTAAAGGGAACTCTGGTGGCTTAGTGGTAAGGAGTTGCACTACCAACCCAAAGGCACTCAGTTCTAATCTACCACTGTTCCAAATGAGCAGTGTCATACTGTGTGATTTCCTGCCTTTGAGAACCCACTGAGGGTTAGCTTTAAGTTGGTTCTGAATCAGTAGTACATAAGAACAACAATAACATATCCTCATAGCAAAGGGTGCTAGTAATTCTCTGTTGTATCATTTCATTCGCAGGTCAGGATAGCTCATGTTCAGGGATGGTTTGATTGATTAGTGGATTTTGGTTGTGCTGGACTTTCTGTCAAGTTCTTCAGCAACTATTTACGTTGTTGTTTTTGTTATGTGCCGTCGAGTCGTTTGCGACTCATAGTGACACTATGCACAACAGCTCTAAACCCTGCTCTGTCCTGCGCCAACCGCAC
>NW_006399829.1:449811-471700 GCF_000299155.1 Elephantulus edwardii | reverse complement strand
GTAAACATATTTCATCCAGTTTTTCTCAGTCTTACCCCCACCCCAATGCCAGCCTCATTCTACAACAGTGGCACCATATAGCATTTGTCCCTTTGTGGCTGAGATACCTCACTCAGCATAATGTCCTCCAGGTTCACCCATTTTGAATAATATTGCATGAGTTCCTTGTTTTTCAGTAGGTTAACATTTTTTTATGATCCTCCCTGAGAATCTTTTTGTTAATCTTTGTCAAGTGGTCATTTTCTATTTCTGTCATTTATAGGTTACTTTTAAAAAAAGTTACATGTAAGGGTTTTTTATTTGTTTTTAAATTCTGCATATAGTTTGATTTTGAAAGAGATCTATCTAAATATCTGAAAATATTTTCCTTGTTTTGCCTGTGGGGAGAAGTCAGGGATGAATGGCGTCAATTACTTTTTAAGCAGGTAAATCTGAATGATAAGAATTGTAAATTATTTGGTTTGAACCTCTTCTCTCTTTGGAGATAAAAGCCTAGTGAAAAACATTGTATACAAACTTTGTAAGAAAACAAGTATAAAATAAAAATTTATTCAATAAAACCCCAAAAACCAACCTAGTAAACTTCCTGTATTAAATTTGTCTTAAGTTTCTGAACAGAGAGTTGATGGTCAAACTATTTCTCTTCTACACACTGAAATCCTGCTGTGCTTCCCTTCAAGATGTTTTCTCATACTTACCTTGTCCGTTGCTTTATAGTTTCTTTAAAACTTTAATTGGTGCTTTTGCTAATTATGCATACCTTGTCATTCTTTGCTTTCAGATTCGAATGAGAGGGTCCCTTCCTTCCTTGAGTCCTTTCCCTGAGTCATTACTGGATTACTGTAGAGGCGGGGTAGCATTCTTCAGACCTGGAGCAGCTGGAGACCAAAAGCTCGATGAAGCTTCTTGTAAAGCAATAGGTTTGTGTTGAAATCAACTGCATGCTTGAGAATTAGGCCGACAGAGGCATTATCGCGGATTTTGCCTTTGATTAGGGCAAGTTTAAAAATGATAGTGACTCTTCAGAGTATAGCATGTTCTGTGATACTTTGTGTTTACAATCAGATGGATGTTTTTTAGCAGCCATGTATTTTTAAAAATTTTTTATTTTATTAATTTTAATGAACATTTACAGAGATTTTGGATTTCCATTCATTCATTGTTCCATTTTTCTCCCTGCCCACCCCTCCTCCCCAGTTCGCTCTTCTCTTTGAAAAGTAAAAGAAAAATTCCTTCTTTGGTGTACAATCTCCCTGCCCAGCCCCGAGTACACTTCACTATGCAACCTTCATTCTGGACTCTTGTCATAACTGTAATACCCAATCATATATCGCTTTTAAGCTGTTCTCTCCCTCCTCTGTTTCAATGCAGTATACATAATTTATCCAATTTTTCTCAGTCTTACCCCCCTTGATGTCAGTCCTGTTCTACAACAGTGACACTATGCAGTATTTGTCATTTTGTGACTGAGATATTTCACTCAGCATAATGTTTGAATAATATTGCATGAGTTTCTTGTTTTTTAATGCAGTGTAATCCATTGTGTGAATATACCAGAGCTTCTCTATCCATTACTTTGTTGATGGGCACTTAGGTTGTTTCCAACTCTTTGCTATTGTGAACAAAGCCATAGTAAACATGGGTGTGTGTATATTGGCCTGGGTGGCAGTGATGGTTTCTTTAGGGGTATTTCTTGAATTAAATTTATGTGTGGGTTGAAATTATATGTGACTTGAAAGTAGGATTAAATGGGTGTTTTCTTTTGTTTTAATTGTGACAACTGTGACTTTATCATCGTATAACTGAAATTTTAGCGCTCCAGAATGCCTTTTCTTGTTAATTTTCCTTTGCTTAGGATGTGCCATCCAACACTGTAAGTGGATAGGATTTCAATCTGTCAGTGTTGACTAATGATTTTATTACCTGCTTTTCTAATTTAATATATCATACTAAGCTTTCTTTGATTTTATAAACATTTCAATATCTGTTCATTTTGATGGCTTTTGTTAGCGTACATGTTATCATTTATTTCTGTTGTACAGAGTTACTTCTGTGTATTTCTGTTGCAGATTTTGTAATATTTTCTTTATGGATAGACTCTCAAAAGTGGGCTTGCTAGGTCAATGGTTATGCCTGTTATAGAACATTTCCCCCCGCCACCACCGCCACCATACTCAGAGAGTTTAGTAGGGAAGTCAACAAGATATAGTTCTTCAGTCAGGACAACTCAGGTGTGTTCCCAGTCCCTTGAATGTCAGCCTTGCTGTTCCACCAGGCTAAAATTGAGTAAATTTCGATTCAGTGTGAAAATAACAAGGGCCATGTAGGGAATGCCGTATCGGACCTTTACTAACTTCACAGGAGGAAGCTATCCCTCCCCACAGCATCAGTAACACAAAACCAATTCCCATGAGGTCAGACACATCCTCCACACTCCCATTCCTCTTTCTGCTCATTTCAACACCAAGCTTACTGTTTGGCTGAGTCCAGACTCTGATGTGATAGCTCACAGACCAGATAGAACCATATTTTGAAAGTCAAAATGTTATCATTTAGATTAATAACAGAATACAGTCAAGATAGCTCCCAAGTGTTCACGCAGGCAACTTAGCTTCAAGCCTATCAGTGTTCTGAAGTTCTCAGTCCTGCCAGTATTGACTTCCTTCCCTCAGTTGTCTGACAAAGTTATTAGTTCTGCCAATATTGGTTCCCCTCACCCCAGAGTACCATCTCAAATCAATTCTCATGTTCAGCCATTGTTGGTGCTGTTGTCCCAAAGCTTTCACTTGGGAGGTTGCATTTCTCTTCTGGTGGGGAAAAATTAATTCTTGAAATGGTTATTTTATTCTGATGTGTATGATTACTAATTAGTTAATATTGAACATTTTCACTCACAACTTTTATTTTCTCCTATAAATTGCCTGTTCTTGGTTTAGATCCTTTTTATCTGTTCATCATATTTAAAAGAAGTAAAATTTAAGTATCATTCTATTTTTTCTTCTTTCTCCTGCAATTAATAATTTTGTTAGAGGGAAGGTAATTAATCACCCTCCCAAGCACTCTTCCATGAAGTATTTGGTGCTAATTCCAGATTCCCTTCTCTTGAGTGGCCCCAGGATGTAGTCATCAGAGAGAGATGGGCCTGAGCCCTGTTTGCCATGCTAGGCTGCATTTTCCAAATATCCATCCCATCTCTCAAAATACAGACAAGGATCCGCAATCATCCAGGTACTTGACTTTCATGTAGCAATAGATTCACTGAGTCCAGAGCTAGGACCTGAGTCGGGTAGCCATGCAGCAACCTAGATTGTTCTGCCTTCAGAGTGCAGTGCTCCTGGGATGAGAACAAAGATTCCCTACTTTTTTTCCCTTAAGTTTTAATCTTTTAAGTCATGTTTATATTCAGCCTTGTTATTTCTTCTTTCCATACTTTTACTAAAATATTGCTTTGTAACACCCTCATCTTTAGTACCAATGGAAAAGAATTTTCAACCTGGGGCTCACATGGACAATTTTTCAAGTTGTCTTGGCAGTACAGTGTTTTTATAGTGTTTCTTAGCTGTCAGGAGCTTGGTTTTATACACTTTTACTCACCCTAGCAAAAGAAAGAGCCAATCACTTGTTATTTGGAAGTATTTTGTTGTTGTTTTTATGTGCCGTTGAGTCACCTGCGACCCTATATACAGCAGCTCTGAGTCCTGCCCTGTCCTGAGCCAGTCTTAGTAATTCTGATACACCAACTCCCATTACCTCAGTCACCATATCAATCCATCTCAACCAGGGTCTTCCTCTCGTGCACTGTTCATCTACTTTTCCAAACATGATATCCTTCCCCAAGGACTGGTCTCTCTTGGCCACATGCCCAAAGGATGTAAGACGAGGATTCAAAATCCTAGCCTCCAAGGATCAACTTTGTTTCCCCCTCTCCAAGACAGAACCATTTGTTTTCTTGGCAGTCCATGGTATGTTCAAGTCTCTTCTCCAGCACCACAATTCAAGGACATCAATTCTTCTTCTGTCATCTTTAGTCATTGTCCAGCTCTATGATGTATAGCAAGTAATTGCTAAGACCATGACTTGGATTAGGTGCACCTTAGTCTCCAGACTTATATTGTTGCTTTTCAGCACTATAGAGAGGTCCTCAACAGCAGATTTTCCCAATGCAATTCGTCTTTTTATTTCTTGACTGCTGGTGTTAAGAGTGTTGATTGTAGATCAAATAAATCTTTCGCCTTTTACTAAAAAAAAAAAAAAGAGTGTTGATTGTGGAACCAAGCAAACTGTAATTGTTAACAACCTCAGTCTCTTCTCTGTCTATTATGGTGCTGCCGATTGTCCAAGTGGTGAGAATCTTTGTCTTCTTGATATTAAGCTTCAACCTATATTGAAGACTACAGTCCTTGACCTTATGCAGCAGGCGCTTCAGGTCCTCTTTAGTTTCAGTAAAGCAAGGTTGTGTCATCTGCATAATGTATGTTGTTGACCTTACCTCCATTCGTAATGCCACAATCCTCCTCATAAAACCCTGTTTCCCAAATGATCTCTTCTGCATACAGATTGAAAAGGTATGGAGGGAGGATGCATCCCTGACACACTCCTTTCCTGATTTTGAACTATGTAACGGTCAACACTCTCGGCACCAGCAGCCAGGAAATAAAAAAACGTATTGCCATGGGAAAGTCTGATGTTAGGGACCTCTCTAAAGTACTCAAGAGCAACAGTGTGTCTCTGAAGACTAAGGTGCGCCTGATACAAGCCATGATCTTTACAATCACTTGTTATGCATCAGAGAATTGGATAATGACTAGGGAGGACAGAAAGAGAATTGATGCCTTTGAGCTGTGGTGCTGGAGAATAGTATTGAATGTACCATGGACTGCCAAGAAAACAACCAGATTCATCCTGGAGAGGGTTAAACCAAGCTGCTCCTTGGAGGCAAGGATTCTGGGGCTTCGTCTGACATACTTTGGGCATGTTGCAAGGAGGGACAGGTCCTTGGAGAGGGACATCATGCTTGGGAAGGTGGAGGGACGGCGCAAGAGTGGAAGACCCTCTGTGAGATGGATTGATTCGGTGACTGGGGTAATCGCGATGGGTGTGTCAGAGGCCATGCGATTGGCACCGGATAGAGCAGGGTTTAGGGCTGTTGTGCGCTATGAGTCGCAAACGACTTGACGGCACATAACAACAACAACAGTGTTTCCCTGCTCTGTTCTGAGGACTGCTTCCTGGTCCAAGTATAGGTTTCAGCATAAACACAATCAAGTGCTTGGGATTCCCATTTTCCTCAAGATTGGCCACAATTTGTTGTGATCTACACAATCCAGTGCCTTTGCATAGTCAATGAAACGCAGATAGACATTCCTCTGGTACTCTTTCTGCCAAGATCCATCTGACATTGGCAATAATGACTCTAGTGCCACAACCTCTTCTAAACCCAGCTTGAACTTCTGGCAGTTCTCTGTCAGTGTACTGTTTCAGTCTTTTCTGGATGATCTTCAGCAGGATTTTGCTAGTGTGTGCTATTAATGAAATAGTTTCATAATTTCCACACTTGGTAGCTCTGGTGGCCTAGTGGCAAGAAGCTGCACTTCAATCCCAGAGATACATGGTTCGATTCCTCCACATGATCTGCTGGAGAAGGAGGGGCAATCTCCTGTACCAGTCAGATCCGATTTGACACAAAAAATAATAAAAATAAAGAATTAAAAAAAAATAATTTCCACACTGTCGAGTCATGTACCATTTATTTATTGAAAATCTGGATTTCTAAGCAATGAGTTAAACTCACAAAAATTCCAGTTAAAATAATTTTGGAGCTCTGGTGGCCTAGTGGGTAGAATCTATGCTGCAATCTCAAAGGTACATGACTTGAATCCACCAGCTGCTTCATGGGAGAAGGATAGACAGCCTCCTCCCTTATGATTAACTACCTCTGAAAACTTGCAGAAGGGTCAGCTATGGGTCGGTTCCAACTCGACAGTACTAACAACAATAAATATATTTTTGTTGAAATTTATGTATATTATAAATAATATGTTTCTAGTCATTTCTGCAATAACGAATGAATTTTCTGTCTTTACATCAAATTTTCTAAGTTGGAATAGTTAGATATAGTTCATGATCAAATGTCTGTCTTGGTGTAAGTGTACCTGTCTCTTCATAAAAAGATTAAATAAACACTTTCAGATACGATAAGACATGTTTAACATGATAATACAGTGATGATAATAATGTTTTGATCCTGAGTGGTAAAGTAGTGCGATTTGTTATTATAAACCACTCCAGCTTTACTGAGGTTGGTTCAGGAGCTGTGGTCGCATACTGACAGATGAGTCGGTCTTTTAACCAAAAGTGCAGTTGTTTGAAGACACCACTATGTGGTAGAAAATTAGTATCATCTTAGAAAGATTTGGAACCATCGTGGAGGATCTCCATGAGTTAGAAACTACTTGATGACTATTTGGTTTTGATTTGGAAGTTTCTTAGAACCCATAGTTGTGCATAAATCAAATGTTGATAAGCCAAGGACAGCCTGTATATTACCACTATAGCAAGGTATGCAAGATATATAATGTAAAAAAAAAAAATGGAATTCCTAAATAGTTTCTATAGTGTGATTTTGTTTGTTGGTTTGGTTTTTTCGTGTTGAGTTGATGATGACTCATAGAGACTCTATGAACAATGGATTAAAAAATTTATATTGGTTTGCTTACAGAGTTTGCATACATTGTGTTTCACACTATACTTCATTCACTTTGTAGTTAATACAATAATCTCAATCATTATGTTTTATGAAATTAATCACCATTGAATTAAGCACCCCCCTATTACCCTGTCTTTCCAGATCCCCACCGGATCTTTCCCATTTCCTTTACTCACTAAATTGTGTGACCATATAATTTCCCCCCTACTCATCTTCACTCTTCTGCTTCCCCATCCTTGGATCTTCATGCGTGTTTTGCTTGTTCTCTATTTCTGCATAAATGGTCTTACACAGTATTTGTTCTTATGAGACTGCGTTTACTCAGCATAATGCTCTCTAGTTTCTCCCAAGTTATGTTGTAGTTTTTAAAATTGTTACTTCTGAGTACTAAGTTTTATTCCATCGTATGAATGTACCACAATTTTTCAGCTCATTCAGTTGTGTTTGGACATTTTGGCTGTTACCTTGTTCTTGAGATGGTGAATAACGCTGCTGTGAACATAAGTGTGCAAATCTCCATTTGTGTCCCAGTTTTAATTTTCTTGGGATTATAGCAGTGGATTATAGCTGGTTCATATGGAATTTCCATGTTCAGCTTTTATGGTATGATTTTTATTTATATTTGTGTGTTTGTAGTGCTTTTAGTATTAAAAAATCCTAATTAATGTAGCTAATCATTTTAACAAAAATTACAAACATAAGTAACTGTCAGTGAGTGATTTACCAAGTAAGTTAACTACCTATTAGAGCAATATTAAATATGTTTAAATGTTTTGACTTTGAAAAATATACATAGTGCATTATGAAATTGTAAAACAATTAAATCATTGATAGAGTGAGTTAAAATCATGCATGAAATTTTGGAAGGATATCCATGACTTTTACATGAAGTGTTTGCTGTGAATATTTGTTTCTTTTATTGTTGAAATTAAGAAATTGGCTAAGTGGGGTATTACTAATGTAATGCTGATGTAAATTATTTCATATTTGTGTACCTGATTTAGGTTGCTTCAGAGAACTTTGTGCTTTGTGTTGGATGCTGCATATCCGTGAAAAGTTATCCTATTGTTGCAGGCAATATCAGAAAGCAAGAGAAAATGTGGGGGGGACAAAGGTATTTACCTACAAAAGAATTAGAAAAAATGAAATGATACTTGGAAAATTATTGCTTAATAGATTTTATAATTCAGAAGCTTGCTTTTTGAATGCTGTTCCAGTCAGTTCAGTTTAATTGAAAAGGAAATAATGTTTTTTAAAATACCCATTTAGGACTTTGAAGTAGAGTTTGATTCTTGTTTGATTGAGCACTGTCTTAATGCCGTGGAATGGGCTTATAGAATGCTGCCTTTCTCTCGATTTTTGAATATTGAAGAACTTATTCAGGATATAATTTTAAGTCTCATTGGAGAACTGCCACCAATCAGAAAGGTAAGTGAGAGCAAACAAAATCAGAACCAGGGATTATAATTTTACTTCATTTAAGAATGATGTTCCTCTAAAAACTCATTTTTAAATTTTTCTGAAGGTAGCAGAAATTTTTGTGAAAGCATTTCCCAGTCCTGAGGACATAAGGGTTCCTTTAAGAGAAAAATACCATTCTCTTCAACAGAGACTCAGACACAGTGTCGTGAAAGGTATATAAAAATATACAATTTTTCAAATATCAATTAGTCAGTTACTGAAGGTTTTTTGTTTAGTTGCTGCTATTTGAATAGTTTATATTTTCCTGTCCATTTTCTTTCAGCTTATTTGTTATACTTTTAATCTAAAGTGCATCCTCTATAACAGCAAAGTTAAGTCTCAATTTCTTATCCAGTCTGTCATCTCTATTTTTGATTGGATTCTTTAATCCAGCCACATTTAATATTAAGGTGATTTAGTTGAGTTTATATCTTTCTGTCATTTGTTTTTAATGTGTCTCATGTAATTGTTTCCTCTATTCTCTTAAAGCTTCTTTTGCATGAATTGAATATTTTTAATGGCAAAATAAGTCATTCTTTTATAATTGTTCTGATTTTTTCCTTTTCCAGGACATAGTTTTATAATGTGGTCTTAATTTCTTCATTTCTCAGTTCTTTAATTGAATCACTTCACCCCTTCACAGTTTTCCCTGTAAAAATGAGTAAGGGCCATGCAGGGATGACCATATTTGACCTTTATCAACTTCACAAAGGGGAACTGTCCCTGTCCACAGCTTCAGTAAAACAAAACCATTTCCCATGAAGTCAGACATAACCTATAACCTCCATGCTTTTGTACCTCTTTCTACTCATCTTAACACCAGTCTTACTGGTGTGCTGGGTCCATATACAATGAGATAGTTCACATACCACAAAGAACCATATTAGGAAGTCAAAAGGTTATATTATAGATTAATAACAGGATACAAACAGCTCCTGAAATGTGCATGCAGGCACCTCATCCTGGAGCCTCAAGGCTTTTGGTAAGTGTTCTCAAGTTCTCAGTCCTACTAATATTGGCTTCTCACCCCCTTTTGTACAACAGAGTTCTCAATCCTGCCAATATTGGCTCCCCGTCACCTCCAAGGTCCCATCTCATGTGAAGTCTCCAGTTCAGCCATAGGTGTTGTTGCTATAGGTGTAGTTGGAGCAAGAAGGGCATCTACATTCTCTTGCTTCCTCTTGTTCAGTGGCACCAGAAAATCCATCTGCCTCTCCTGCTGTCTTGCTCAATTCAGTGGTGAAACTAGCCAATCCCTTTGTAGATTCTTGAGACTGGCCAGTCCTTTGCCATTCCCATATTCACATCCATTTACATAGCAAAGTCAAGTAATGGCTAGGAAAAGTCATATTAGAAGATAAACTCCATAGGCTACCTTCTGGCTTTTCTAGCCATTAACATTCATATATGAAAAGTTAACATATTCCTTAAATAATACAGCCATGTTTGTGAAAATGTATGATCAGCAACTTCATTCCTTATTTTTTTAAGCTCCGTCATTTTAGATGGCCGGTTGCTGATTTGCCCATTCCTTTCAAACCAGTACTCTGAGGAAACAAGTATATCCCTCTCTCTGAAAAAGATTCTGTTCGGGTTAGAACTTTTAGCATCGGCATCCATAAGCAAAGTCCAGTCAAGAACAAACCATCTGGTTGCAGCAGTCAACACTAACTCGCAGCATGGAAACATCTTCTTGGGTTCAAGTCACCTCATCTCAAGCCATCTGAGGCTAGGTACAAGTGGACTCAAGAGCTTACACTTATTGTATTCCAGACTGCCTGGTCCCTTCGCTCAGCCTTAGCCCCCACATGGGGCCAAGTCTATAGGATGGAGGTCCACATGACTCTCTATTTCTCAAAGCCTCCAACCATTTTGTACTTATCGATGTTCATGCTAGGTTCACAGTGCTGATGGAACATGTCACACTTAGCCTGTCTCTTTATTGCCACATGCTCTTAATTCCACTCCTATGGATATAGGTGTTCACCATGAGTGAACACTTGCCAGCTCCCTGTAAGTTAAAGTCCTAGAAAGGGGCTCTGAATGGGTACCAACTTTCACTTGCCTCAGAAGCCAAATTTTTTTCCAGTTTTAAAAAATCAGAGTCTCTCTCTTTCTTGCACATGTACCCAAAAGCCTAAGGAAGATTCATTCATTGCAGATATCCTCTGAGTACTGGATGGGGCTTAATCCTTCCCCAGGCTGAGCCCTGTGTCCTCTAATTCTATTGCTTTCAACAAGCATTTCTCCAGAGCAAAATTTCCCCTTTCTGAATATCTGATCAGCATTACCATCAGGGCTGATTATATATTTTCAAGATTTATAAATCTGATGGTCATTTATTTCATACATCTTAATATTACATCGGCAAAAACTTGAATTACATCCTAATATTATAGTGTGAACAAAAAAAAAACAGAAGCAGCAATATTCACAAAGTTAAATAAACAAAACCCTTATCATACAACCCTTTCAAAGAATTTAGAATTTCAGTGTCGTTCTCCATCCATAGGCCATTTTACCCACACATGTGCATATGACCTGAGGCATATACCCTTGTCTCAGGCCAAAAGCTGCTTTTTTTCCATTTTAGTAACATCAAAAGTAGCCATTTTAATTGCACTCCTCAAACCCTAACTTCTTACAAAATCACACATTTCCATGAGTCTGGAGCCATTGCATTCAACCCCGCTTCTGACACCAACTGTACATCTCTTTATTGAAAGATAAATTCCACACTTCCCTAAAATATTAATTTTCTATTAAATAGGAAAAGGAGTTCTGATATTTTAGTCTGTAAGGAGTTGTACCTCTAACCGAAATGTAGCATCTCTTTTGCAATTCAAATCCATCAGGGCTTCTTCTGGAGAGAGCTGGGCAGTCTCCCTCCCGTGCAGTTTACAGCCTCTTGAATACCTGCTGGAGAGTCAGCTGTGAGTCATGTTAGTCTTGACAGCAGTAGAGTTTTTAATGAAATTATAGAGTACGGCATTGAACCAGATCTTTCCAGTTCAACTGTCTCTTAAGAATTTACATTTCTGCCCTAGAAGTATTGAATCAGAATCTGTATCTTAACAAGATCTTGTATCTGCATAAAGATCACCTGGGGATCTTGTGAAACTGTAATTCAATAGTTCTTTGGTTTTTCTTTTTATTAATCCAGCTTTTACTTGTGTAAGAAATAATTTAATGAGTCCGTTCAAAGCCTTGTGGCAAACCATGATCTGAAGGCTAAAATCAGCTTCATTTATCAATTTCCTGTCACGTAGGAATTAGAGTTGTATTCCTATATGTCTTATATTTAAACAATCTAATGAACTAGAAAACTTTTTTTTCTTTTCTTTTTAGGTCCCCAGACTGAAGAAATGATGTCTGTTACGATGCATTCTATCCATAAAGTGAGGGTAAAAGCACTAAAGCGTGTGTGCAGAAATATAGGTTCTTTTGAGACAAATATATGGGAACCAGTTGAAGAAGACAAACCAGATGATGCTCCAGTTTTTGACACATTTTCCCTGGGGACTAGTCTGAGCAGGAGTACACTCTCAGAAGTGGGGAGTTCTCTGGTTCGCAGTGATGCAGATACAGCAGATACTTTGTCTGAAGCTTTGTCGGTGGAAGAAAAAAACAGGATACTTATCTGTCCAAGGTATAGAATTGACTGGAATTCATATATAGTAGCTGGAATTCATTCCCGTTGGAGGAAAAAGGTTTAAAAATATTTTTATACAACCACTGAGCCCATTTCCTTTTCTTTTCCAACAATCTTCATTGACTGTACTATTAGTAATATGAATGATAAATGGTACTCTTTATAGCATTGAAAGGGAACATTGGTGGCATAGTCTATTACATGGTGGGTTAGTAACACAAAGGTCAATGTTTCAAAATCAATTGCTCTGTTGAAGAAAGGTAGGAAGTCTCCCTCATTAAGATTTTTACCTTGGTGGGCTATTACGAGGCAGAATCAAGTCATTGACATTCAGTATATTCATAAGAATATTTTGTGTTGGCTTCAATTTAGCGAAAACTGTGTAAAAAACAAACAGAAAATCTGCTCAATCCTTTGATATCCTCACAGTCTGTGCTGTACTTATACCCATTGTGGCGGTCACTGTGCTAAACTATCTTATTGAGGATCTTCCCTTTGTTTTGGCTAACTCTCTAGCAAGTATGAGTCCCCTTGGGTCTGGCCTTTTCTCATAAAATGCCCAAAGTATGTGAGAGGAGGTTTCACCAACCTGACCTCTAAAAAGCACTCTGGCTGCACTTTCTCCAAGACAGGTTTGTTTGTTCTTTTGGCATCTTGTGGTCAGTTTCCACCACCACAATTCAAAGCCATCAGTATTTCTTTGATATTTCTTATTCTTTTTCAATTTTCACAAGTATTTGAAGCAAAGATACCAAAGCTAGGTGAGGCATAACAGTACTTAAAGTGCATTCTTGCTTTTCAACACTTTAAAAGAGGTTCTTAGAAACAGATTTGCCCATTAAAATATTTTTTTTAAATTTTTTGGTGTTTTCCATGAACATTGATTGTGAATCCAAATGAAATATAAAATCCTTGGCAACTTAAATCTTTTCTCTTTTTAATATGATGTTTATTGGTCCAGTTAGGAGGACTTTTGTTTTCATTATGGTGAAGTATAATCTGTATTGAGGGCAATGAGATTGTATGTCTGGAATTGTTTTTAAAAGTATTATTGGGAAAAAAATATTAAGATAGCAAATAATTTTGCTATCTAATGAAATAAAATAAATAGGTACATTCTAGATAACACTGAGGTGCTTTTAGTACTATTTAAATATAAATAACCTTCCTATTTATATCTAAACAGTACTGAAAATCTCTCAGTGGAGGGTCATTGAAACAGAGGAAGTCTCTGGACAAGATGAACTGACACAGTAACTACTTCAGTGGACTCAGGTCTACCAGAGATAATGAGAATGGCACAGGATAGGATAGGGTTCAGATCTGTTGCTCATAGGGTTATTATGAGTCTTAAGTGACTCAGTAGCACCTAACAAAAACAAATATGTCTAGTTTGGGATTAATAGTTTATTGATTTTTTTTTAGGGATTTTGTTTTTGAAACTTGCCCATAAATTATTGAGTAATTCTTGCTTATCATCTAAATCCCTTACTACTATTTATTTCCTTATAATTCTAGAATTACAATATAATTTATATTTCTCATGAGTAAAAAATTGCTTTATTTTCTTTGAGAATAGAGACAGGAAAACACTGATTCACCACTTTCTACGTAGATAATTCATTGACAGTGATAACACTTTTCAGGTTATGTATCCATTCTCACTGTACCAAATTATTCTTCCACTACTAACAAAAACTCACTGCTGCGTAAGCATCTTATCTAACCTTCTGTGTTGATGTTGTCAGTTTGACACATAGATCTTTAAAAGAACACAGTGTTCAAGGCAGATATTCTTTATTAACCTATTGTTTGTCCTGGAAAGGGTTAAACCGGGTGGCTCCTTGGAGGCAAGGATTCTGAGGCTCTGTCTAACATACTTTGGACATGTTGTGAGGAGAAACCGGTCCTTAGAGAGGGACATCATGCTTGGGAGGGTGGAGGGACAGCACAGGAGAGGAAGGCCCTATATGAAGTGGATTGATTCAGTGACTGGGATAATTGGGATGGGAGTGTCAGAGACAGTGCGATTGGCACAGGACAGAGCGGAGTTTAGGGTCGCTATGAGTCGCAGGCGACTCGACGGCACATAACAACAACAACCAACATTGTTTGGTATGAAGAATACTGATATGAAAAGTACATTATTTTTAAAGATTATACCAGGACAGTGGTTTTGGGGTTCATTCAGCCTCAGTGGCTCCAGAAAGTCTGCAGTTTGTGAGAGTTTGAAATTATGTTTTTAATTCTCCCCTTTTTATCAAGTTTTGGTTTGTTTTGGCTTTTTTTTCTCCATAGAATCTTCTTTCAGAATTGTTGTAGCTAGGCACCATCCATTTCTGGTCTGGTCTCACAGCGAAAGATGAAGTTGTTTTTTGAGGCAGTTAGGGCTACATTCTGTTTTCTCCTCCTTTTCCCAATTGTCCTTATATTCCTCTGCTTCTCTTGGTTAATTGAGACCAATTATCGTACCTTTAATGGTCACTCACAAGATTTTTAAACTCTCAGCACTAAGCAATGACCTAGGAGAACAAACGCATTAAAAGTTGTTGTTGTTGTTATGTGCCGTCGAGTCGTTTGCAACTCATAGCGACCCTATGTACAACAGCCCTAAACCCTGCTCTATCCTGTGCCAACCGCACTGCCTCTGACACACCCATCCCGATTACCCCAGTCACTGAATCAATCCACCTCATAGAGGGTCTACCCCTCCTGCGCTGTCCCTCCACTTTTGCCAAGCATGATATCCCTCTCCAAGGACCTGTCTCTCCTTAAAACATGTCCAAAGTAAGTCAGACGAAGCCCCAGAATCCTTGTCTCCAAGGAGTAGCCTGGTTTAACCCTCTCCAGGATGAATCTGTTTGTTTTCTTGGCAGTCCATGGTACATTGAATACTCTTCTCCAGCACCACAGCTCAAAGGCATCAATTCTCCTTCTGTCTTCCATAGTCATTGTCCAACTCTCTGATGCATAACAAGTGATTGCAAAGACCATGGCCTGTATCAGGTGCACCTTAGTCTCCAGAGAGACACCGTTGCTTTTGAGTACTTTAGAGAGGTCCCTAATAGCAGACTTTCCCATGGCAATACGTTTTTTGATTTCCTGGCTGCCGGTGCCAAAAGTGTTGACCGTGGAGCCAAGGCATTAAAAGTTATACTAGGTCAATTAATGGATATCTCATGAACTGTGACAATAAACTCAAACCAAGGAGCCAAATCCCATTAAGTAATTTCAGTTGTACATGAGCAGGATTAGTTGGTGTTGCAAAAAGAGAACTTTTTAAAAAATAGTACAACATTCCTTCTTTTCTTGGCTGGGGCTGGGTGGGTGGTCCTGGTCCCTGTTATATACAGAGGCAAAGGGAGAGGGCTCTGGCCCCCTCGACATCATGTCTTCGGTGCTGGTGGCTTCCTGTCTGCCAGTTCTATCCTCAGGCAACAAGGCAAAGGGGGGGAGGAGCACAACACAACATCACAACATTTTCCAGTTCATCTTTTTTCAGGTATACAGCTTTGTGACATCAGTTATCTTTACCAATTATACAGCCCCAGCCACTCATTTAACAGATAATTGAGGTACAATAAAAGGTAGTTGTCTCAATCACTGAAGTAAATATTATGCCATTCAAGAAAGAATTTTAGTAATGAAATATTTTTTTCTTTTTCCTGCTGTAGAAACATACCACATCATATGGAATTAACATCTGTTGGTAAGCCCATTGTAAAACAGAAAGCAGATGATCAGAAAGAAAACTCAGAAAGAAAAGAAGAACCTGAAAAGTCATCACAAAATGCAGTTCCTGTAATAGGTGTTTGGGAATTTGAACGTGATGATGATGAATATATTAAGTTCCTTGAACTCTTCTTGAGTTATGTTCTTGAAAAGGACCTACTTATCTCAGGCCATCCTGGTATTCCATTTCTAACCAGTTTTTCTTCACATCTCAGAGAACATGAACTTAATTCTTTAGTTTTTGATGTGCATACAACTTTAAAACGACGTCAGGGCAAAAACACAAGCCAGAATGTGTTCCGAGCTGGCTCTTGCTTTCTTATTGCTCCTGAGTCACGTGAATCTGAAAACTCCTCTTTCAACAAAGAGAGTGACGCTCATGTGGAAAACCAGGCACTTTCTGCTTCTGTAGTGCTTACTCAAGACGTAAGACCTTTTGTAGAGAACCCGTTGAATGAAGTCAATAAAAATGAAACAAAAAGCGGATTGTTTGGTGTAAAACAAAAATCTCTTTACAGAATGCAAAATGGTGATCAAGAGAAACCTTTAGTATGCAGATTGCCAACCCATGTGTTTTGGACTCCCAATTCCATTAAAACTCAAAGACATATTTTCAAAGTAATTCAAAACAGAGACCTTAGTCCTCAAAAAGATCCTCCTTTAGAGTTCACTGACACATTTGGCAGTATAGGAAGGCTGGTGGAATGGATGATAAGATGGTCTGAGAGAAGACTGCTCTGTGATCCTAGTACCACCGAGTCACCCTGGGAGTACAGCCCAGTAATCCGAGTGAAGACCTCTGCGGCCGCTATCCTTACATCATTATGGCTTTCAAGACAACCCTACTTTGCTGTATACAAAGCAGAACATCCCCTTGATAAGGTAAGTATATGAACACTTGATTACAAAATAAAATGTCTTCTTTACATTACAATTAGGTACATCCTTATAGATTAAAGAATCATAAAGTAACCGGAAGGGAGTTCTGGTGCCTTAGGCCTCAGCATGTTGCTTTGCTAAGCAAAAAGTCAAGTGGTTTCTGTGGCTCAAATGCACCGAGGGCTTCAAGAGAGAAAGATGCGCAGCCCCTCGCACTGAAATGTAGAACCTTGGAAGCCTGATGGATGGTTACTGTAAGTCGGCATCAAGTCAGTGGCAGAGAGTTTGCAGTCTTTTGAAGTAACTGAAACTTGATTATCATCTGTTTCACCTGGAACTTTTTTTGGTTCCTTTAATTCTTAAATACATGAAAGTGCTGTGAGATTTGGATACTTTGTGTTTGGAACAAAAAGGAAGAAGATAATGTAGCCTGTTTTAAAAAATGATCCTACATTTATATTTAATTTGTCTTTTAAGTTGCAGATTTTGAAGAAAGACTAAACCCAAAACCAAACCCATTGCTTCTATTCTGATTCGTATTGATCTTTAAAGACAGAGTGAAGTACCCCATAGGGCTTCCTAGCCTGTAATCTAGACAGAAGCAGATTACCACTTTATTCTCCTGGGGAACAGCTGGGGGGTTTGAACCATAAACTTTTGATTAATAGCTGAACACTTTATCACTATGCCACCAAGAATCATAGAAAAACTATACAGTTAAGTAGGTTTTTATTACTGATACCTCTTCATATGAATTAGGGAATCATCTCCTGTACGTTGTGGCCAGAAGAGGCTGAGAATCAAACCTAGAAAGTCCTGTTATTTCCTGAATATACAAGACAAAATAGTTGGACAGAGTAATATTTTGCCCCAATATTTGGAGAATTTCAATTCAATAGTAACTAAATTAGTTCTATTTTAATATACTTTTATTAAACATAAATTATTTTGTGTTGATGAGTGTAAAGCATGTGTGTATTTATTTGTGGGATCTGGGAGGGTTTTTGTTATTTTGAGACTTGATGCTGTTATCCTAGAGTGATTGTTATTGTCTTTATGTGCCGTCAAGTCAGAACCAACTCATAGCTAACAATCCAGCAGATTTTCAGAGACTTGTGAATTGCAAGGAGGAGGTTGACTATTTTTCTTTCACACCGCAGCTGGTGGATTGGAACTGCCTGCCTTGGGGTTGGCAATACGACTTCCTTACCACTAGTGCACTGGAGCTCCCCTGTCCTTAAGTAATTGTTGTTTATGTGATTCTTTAATATTTGTTGTTTAAGTTTGAAAGCATTTCTAGGTGGTTCCTACTTAACAGTTTTAAGAGACAATTGGATATTCTATGTATTGTCAACTGTTGCCTATTAGATAGATCATTTTGAAATATTTAAATGTCATTATAATAGCAAAGAGATTGAAAATGGAAGCCTCATTATATTCTTACTACTATTGTTTTGAGGCCTGAAATGGAAATTGACATAACATTTTTGTAAGGCTAATTGCTTTTGATTACTTTATAGGCAGTGAGAGTTTGCCCTTTTTTAAATTCATGCATTGTTGCCATTTTCTTCTCTCCCCCACCCTGCCTCCTCCCAGTCCACTTTGCCCTGTACCTCTTGTTCCAGATTGTTGTACAGTTTCTTTTTGCAGATGAGATACAGACTTGCTTAGTGCTTCAGCAAAAAATATTTACATAGTGATACAGTTTTTAATATATCAATAAAATAATGAGAAATTCTGTAGACATTATGAATAATATAAAAATATATAGAAAAAAAAGGTTCCCGAAATGAATGCTAAATACTATGAATGTTTCATTATAGGCTCTAGAAAATCATTACTTGAGGTCTCAGACAGTACCTGATTCTAATCAGGGCAAGACAGAAGATGACTATTCAGTTGCTGTAACAGCTCAAGGTGGGGCTGAAGAAAGAAATTATCACAATGAACCTTGCCAGAGTATCTTAGGGTAAGTTGTCAATTAAATCTTCTTTTTCAGTAAAATATGTGTGGCTTGGTGATGTTTGGGTTTAATGGAAAGAACTTAAGGAATGAGCATTTCTTTAAATCAGGAGAGTGGGAAGTGGGCACTTTCTAAATTGCTCTAACAGTTCATTGCAAATTATGCTTGCTCCCAATTAGTCACTTGTTTTTTTAAATTGAGGTTTTAATGAAATTTATAGAGAACATGGATTTCCATTTATTCATTGTTGCACATTTTCCTCCCCTTCCCCCCAGTTCACTTTTCTCTTTGGGAAAAAAAAAATTCATTGTTGTACAATTCGTCCCCCACCCCCCACCCTGTCCACTTTACTATGTAGGTCTTATTCTGGGCTGTTGTCATGCAGCTAATACCTAATCATATATTACGTTTAAGCAGTTCTCTCTTTCATCTGTTTAAATACAGTGTACATTATTTATCCCCTCTTTTCTTAGTTTCTCCCCAACCCCCATGTCAGTCCTGCTTTATAACAGTGACATTGTGCAGTATTTGTCCTTTTGTGACTGAGATATTTTACTCAGCATAATTTCCTCCAGGGTCACCCATTTTGTATATTTCATGAGTTCCTTGTTTTTCAGTGCAGCATAATATTCCTTTGTGTCAATATACCACAGCTTCTCTATCCATTCGTTTGTTGATGGGCACTGGGGTTGTTGCCATCTCCTTCCTATTGTGAAAATGCAGCAGTAAACATGAATGTACATATATCTGCTTGGGTGGCAGTTCTGGTTTCTTTGGGGTATATCCCCAGTAGTGGAATTTCTGGGTCAAATGGTATTTCTATTTCCAACTTTTTGAGAAAGCACCATATTGCCTTCCATAGTGGTTGCATTTTACACTCCCATGTTATGCTCACTCTCACCAACAGTGGATAAGGGTGCTCCCAGTTTCTCTACAACCTCACCAGCGTTTGCTGTTTGCTGCTCTGTTCAATTTTGCTATTGTTACTGGGGTGAGATCATATCTCATAGTTGTTTTCCCAGTTAATCTAGTATCTTCTGAGAGAGTTGCTAATAAGAAAATTACTTTTCCTTAATTATACTAATTTATCTCTCCTGTCAGAGGATATTAAGCTAACCATTTCATCTCTTTTTACATATGAAATAATATTAAGAATAATATATCTTTGAAAACCAAAACCAAGTAAGAGGATTCTTTTGGGAGACTAGCAGATACTTTAGAAAAATTAAAATTATTCTAATCTTTTGAATTAATAGAAAATTGGGATGTTAAGTCATACATTGAACAACCTGTTATTGAGCTTGCTTTTATAAATATCAAAACTAGCATGTTCTTTGCTTTCAAAATCTGAATGGAAGGAAGATAAACTCTTTTGTCTATAAGACTGGGTTGTAATTTTAGCTGCTTTGTGTTTGTTCCTAGAGTGCCAGCTAACACAAAAAAACTTGAAGTGAAAGAAATCAATGAGGAGATTACTTCTGTCACTCATGATTCTGAAAAAGAATTTAGAACTATTGATGGGGCTCTTTTAGAGGATGTAGGTATATTGACAGAGGAGGAAATGGATATGCACATTTCAGACTGTGAAGGTTAGTTCACTTTGGCTTTATCAATTTGATAGTAATGAACAGTGATTATCTGTGATAACTTAATTTTATTTCCAATTTAATATCACTGTGCTCACAAACCAATTGTTCAGATAGAACAATGCAAAACAGCATGATTTAAAATCAGAAAGGTTTACTGCAAGGTTGTAAATTTTTACCCTGTTTATTTGATGCGTATATTGAGCAGATAATCCAAGAACTTCAGTTGCATGAAGAATATGCCATCAGGATTGGAGGAGGACTTATTATATTAACAACCTGTGAAATGCAGGTAATACACCTTTCCCACTGAAAATGAAGAGGATTTGAAGCACTAGTGAAGATCTAGAACAGCATCCCTGAGTGTGAATTACACCTCACCTCGGCATAAGAAAACAAAATCATCACAGCTTAACAAATGAGCCGCAACATGATAGAGAAAAGACTGAATTTAACTTTCCAAGTATTTCATTTTACACAGATCAACATCCATGAAAGCTGTAGTCAAGAAATTTCAAGTTGTGAGAAGAATTAATGTTGGCAGAGATTGTTGCATATACGTTGTACAGTTCTTTAAAAAGAAGAAATAAATATGCCGTGGAAGAAATAACAGCCACAATGTTTAGAAGCAAGGATAGCAAGATTTCGTCTCATTACTTTGGTTTTGCTTATAGGAGGCATCCAGTTCCTGAAGGACATCATGCTTAGTCAAGTAATGGGCTCAAATGGCAACAATATTGCGGATGGTACAGGAACAGGCCTTATTGTCGTGTCTTATGAGTCCAAATCAACCCAGGAACTCCTAACAACAGTTGAGCCTCCTGCCTTATTTTGAGCCTCTTCATTCCTATTTAACCACTTCAGTGAAACTTGTAGAATTGTTCCTTAAAGCAATAACTATTGAAAAATAATAAGAACTTCTTTGAGCTTTTCTGAGTATATGCACTGACTGATATGAGGCCTCCCATAAGGTGCGTTTGATTCAAGCAGTGGTCTTTCTGATTACTAGCTATGCATCTGAGACCTGGACAATGAATATAGATGACAGAAAAAGAAATGATGCCTTTGAGCTGTGGTATTGGAGAAGAGCACTGAATATCCCATGGACAGTCAAGAAAACAAATATATGCGTCTTGGAGAGGGAATAGCCAGAGTGCTCTTTGGAGGCCTGGATGATGAGGCTTTGACTCATGTACTTTGGACATATTGCTAGGAGGAGCTATTCATTGGAGAGGAATATGATATTGGGCAGAGTAGAAGGTTGACAAAAGAGAGGAACACCCACAGCCAGATGAATGGACAAGGAGTTCTTGTGTGTCAGGAAGTGTGAGGATGACGCAGGACAGGACTGGTTTCAGATCTTTTTGTTCATAGGGTCTCTACGAGTCGTACTTGACTCGATGGCACCTAACAACAACAACAAAGCTCATCTGGTATTCATCTATGGAGAAGGGAGAGTTTCTCAATGTTTAAAAATATTTTTGTTAAAAGAATAAAAAATGTTCCTTCCATTTAAGTTTATTTTAAATAATTTTAGAATTACAAAAGGATGAAGTAATTTTAGGACTCAGACTTTCTAGTAAGTCAATATTTTTTAAATTTTATTTTATTACTTGAATGAAAGTTTTCAAATCATGGGTTTTTCATTCATTCATCAAACTAAAAATTATTACCTTTAAGACATTTTATTTTATAACATTATTTATTCATTGCAAATACATTTTATAAGAGACACAAACGCAGATTATAAACATGGACTTCACCTGATGGTATGCATAGGAATCAGATCGACTACATCTGTGGAAGGAACTGCTGGAGAAGCTCAATATCAGCTGTGAAAACTAGGCCGGGGGCTGATTGTGGAACAGACCACCAATTACTCATATGCAAGTTCAAGCTGAAGCTGAGGA
>NW_006399829.1:425594-447001 GCF_000299155.1 Elephantulus edwardii | reverse complement strand
GATTTCCTGGCTGCTGTTACCAAGAGCAAGAGTGTTGACTGTGGAAGCAAGTTAACTAAAACTGTTAACTATCTCAGTCTCTTCACCATCCATACTGATGCTACCAATTGGCCCAGTGGTTAGAATCTTTGTTTTCTTGATGTTGAGCTTCAGTCCATATAGGAGGCTGTAGTCCTTGACCTTCTGCAGCAAGCGCTTCACGTCCTCCTCAGTTTCAGCAAGCAGGGTTGCGTCATCTGCATAACAACCTGCGGGTTGATGATTCTTCCACCAGTCCTGATGCCACATTCCTCCTCGTACAACCCAGCGTCTCAGGTGATCTGTTCTGTATACATATTGAAAAGGTATGGAGACAGAAAACATCCCTGACGAAACCCCCTTCTTGATTTTGAACCATGTAGTGTCTCCTTGCTGTTCTGACAACTGCCTCTTGGTCCAAGTATAAGTTTCGCATTAGCACAATCAAATGTTCTGGGATTCCCATTCTTCTCAGAGTCAGCCACAGCTTATTGTGATCCACACAGTCAAGAGCCTTTGCATAGTCAATGAAGCACAGATAGACATTCTGGTATTCTTTGCTTTCGACTAAGATCCATCTAACATTAGCTGTAATATCCCTAGTACCACGACCTCTTCTAAATGCAGCGTGCACATCTGGCAGTTCTCTGTTGACATATTGTTCCAAACGTTTTTGGATAATTTTCAGCAGGATCTTGCTTGCATGTGATATCAATTATATTGTTCGATAATTTCCACACTCTGTTGGGTCACCTTTCTTTGGAATGGGAACAAATATCACTAAGCTTACCTAGTTATTAATTTTTATGCATCTCTCTTTCTCCCCTTTCCCATCCTGTTAACCTGCCAAGGTTGATTCTATATGTATTTTGTTCGTTTTTTGTAATAATGGCCTTATACTATTAATTTTCCTTTTGTGATTGGCTATGACAGTCAGCATGATTTGTTCAAGATTCATCTGTGTTGTGCACTATTTCACTAATTGTTCAGTGATTTTCAATAGCACATAATACTTCAGTGTGTAATTACACTATGGTTTCTTTATCATTCATCCGTTGATAGATACTTGGGTAGTTTCCAACTCTCTGACATAGTAAATAATACTTGGGTATGTCAGTTTATTGAAGCTCTTATTTCTTTGATATATTTACTATATACCTAGCAATGGGACTACTGGGTTAAATAATATTTCCTATTTCCAAGTTTTTAAGGAATTGCAAAACTGCTCTTCCTTGTAGTTACACCATTCTACATTTATATATATATATATGTATCTATATATGTATCTATATATGTATCTATATATATATATATGTATATATATAAAATCAGTTTTCATTTCCTTTGTTTTCCTATAGAAAATAGCAAAGAACCCATTGAAAATCTCAAAAATCCTGATAATACTGTTAACATGCAAACTTTACTACAACATTCAGAAGAATGTCAGGTGAGTCAGACGTTAATGCATAAAGTTATTAAATTTCTGACTAGAATTTAAACTATCCTTTTGTGTTTTTATCCAATTTTTGCCTAGTATTTAAATTATCCTGTGTGTTTTTATTCACTATTGTTCGATACATAGTAGTATCTCTTCAAAGTGGATAATAGAATATGACCTTGACATGCAAGATTTTTTTCCTTCACTAAAGCATTGCTATTGCCAGAATGTTTAATAATTTAAGGAAAATTAATTTTTGTTTCATGAACTACTTTGGTAAATTAAACTAACCTCAAAACTAAAAAATTCATTGTCATCAAGTTGGAACCAACTGAAAGCTGACTCTATAGCCATTTTATAGAGGCTCTGAATTTCACACAAGGAGATTGCCTGTCTTTCTTCTTCAGAAAACTGGTGCTCCTGTGTGTTAGTGCCACCTCTGAGTAAACAGCACCACTCCCTTCTGACTAGGTTCCCCAAAGCTCCCTAACCTAACCCAGAGTTGTGAAATTATCTTTTATTCTCAAGGTTCAATCCTGCTAATAGTATATTATGCTTTTATGTGTATTACTGTGCTGCCAACACAAAGGGTCATGGTTTGGACCCATCAGCTGATCTATGGGAGAAAGATGGGCAGTGTCCGCCTGTGTGGTTTACTGCTCTGTCGGTTCCAACTGTCCAGTATACAAACAGCAGTTGGTGTTCTTGGAATTTTTACTACACACTGAGTTTGCAGGTAGATTATAACTATAACTATTGAAAGAATTTTTTTAGGAGGGATTCATTTTTCCAAATTTTGCAGTTGTTTTCTCAGAGTAATTAATCATGTAGACATTGGTGTATATGACTTACAGTGTATTAGTTTACTAATACCATCTTGTCTTTCTTCTTTTCATATGCTCATTGGTGCAAGTTGTTGGGCCCCAATGACTTTATACTGTATAAGGATTGGGTTAAAACAGAACTGAGAGTGCATTTTAATATTTGATGTTTCACTTGTATACTGTTAGGCTCAATAGTGTGAAATCCAAAATACCTGACATAGTAAGGCTTTTGGGGTTCATGCTTTCTCTTTTTTTGTGTGTGCTCTGTCAATTTTAACAGCATTCCACTGGGGAGGTTCAGTGTTTAAGAGAAGAACTAATGAAGCCATATACAGAGAAAAATTCAACAGAGAATAAAAAGTAAGGAGAAAATTAGTATAGAAAAGTCTGTAATTAGTTTATTTACCTCAGTAAAGTTTTCTGCTATTTTCATGTTTTACAGTGCATATTTAGTGATGTGATTGTTTTTCCAGTGACATTATAACTTCTATTTATGGCAGTTGTAAATAATGATTTACTGATACCTGAAATGCATTTTATCCTCCAGTCACTGTCCATTTATCAAAATAAAGTATAGCTGTAATACAACAAATTTTTTTCAGCTGCTAATTAAGGAATCCTCTTTCCAGTTTTATTCAATTAGAAGACCAGTTAGGAGAGATAATATTCAGCCGTTCACTTACACTCTTGTGGTTTGCTTACTGTGCATGTGACTGTGCTGGGTGCCACCTCTGTTGCTTTGGGGACAGCAGAAGGCAGCTGTCCTTTTTTATATTTGGACATGATTTTTAGAATTTTACAGTTACTTTGCACAAGAAGGGTAGCATAGTTGGATTTCATATCTCAGTACCAAATTTTGTTGTGTTCTTAAGTAGTTTTTTAAAAGGGTACATTTAATATTGTTTGCCTTCACAAGGACTTTACAGGTTCTGTGAGGAAAAGCTAAGCTTTATAATTTTGAATGTGACAGTGGGCCCTTTAATGGTCTTGACCAAATGTCTGCCTGATCTATAAGTGAGACTTGAAGTCCCAGCTAACCTCTTACCCTCTCAGTTTGGTTTCTGTTTTCTGTTGCTGAGCAGTCAGTAGTGTTTATGTTAGTTGTGATCACATAGAGTATCAACATACTTATGTTAAGACAAACAAGCTTTTGTTTGAGTCTATTACTAATTGCTATGGAGACAAATGTAAACAGATTATAATTATGAGCTAAGCATTACAGAGAATTAGCAGATGTTTAAGACTTTTAGATGGTTGAGAAGTAGAATACCTGAACCTTAGGTAATTTGAAGACTATCTTGCTGTTTGATCACTTATTATTCTTTGCTTAAAGGATGTCTGAAGCCCTTTCAAGTTCAGAATGTACCATTCCTCATTCATTCTGTATAGATATAAAATCAGAAATTTCTAGGTAAGAATTTTTGCTTACTGTGCCATTCATTTTTAAAGGAGTTCTAGGGGCATAGTGTGTTTCTTGTTGGACAGTTGCAGAGGTAAAGCAGCCTGATAAAGGAGGGTACGATAATAAACTTTCCCTTCAGAAAAGTTCTACATGATTATTACTATTATTTATTTCCTTACTAAATAAGTAAAGCCCAATGAGTTCTTAAGTTATCAGTTCTAATGCCTTTTGTGTGTGTGTGAACTTACTGAATAAAGTTTCATTATTGAGTCCATTTGTTGTTCCATGAAAGGAATATCTTGCGAGAGAATGAGTGTTAACCAAATTAAACCTGAATGCAATTTAATAAAGCCTTGTAGTTTTAGAAACATGACAAGTCATTTGGCTGTGATAATTGCCTGCCCCATTAATTAGAAATTATTTGCTTAGAAAAAATAAGCAATTTGCTTAGAAAGCAGAGAACCTACTGTGTTCAAGCAATCTATCCCTACTCCTGCCTAAATCAACAAAATAAAAAACACCTTGCTTGATCATTTTTCTTACTAGGTTTTGTCTTATGTGTCAACTCTGTGGTTTGTTTAGAAACACTTTTGTTTTACACTTTTGGGTCATCAGTAGTACTTTGCTCACCCAGTCCCAGAATTAAACCTTTTTACCCATTCATTTTATCTGTATTATGGAACATACATGTTTTGGTGTAAAAAAAAAATCCATTTCATGTTAAATTACATACTCTATAAGCTAATCAGATTGATTATGCAGGGTTCCAACTCAGATATCTACAAGGACTAGGCAGATGAACCAAATGTCTGACCTGTTTTGAGCATAACACCATTGATCATGTGACTTGACAGTACATGGCCCTTTGAAGGACATTCAGATGAAAACTTGTGTTGACTGACACATGTGTCTCATCGCCTGTTGAATCATGTTAGGTAAAGAGATCAGCAGTAGTAGGGTTTATGTTTTGTGTAAGACACTAGGAAAAAATCTTATTGCTGTCAAGTGAGAATCTACTCAGAACAGACCCTCCAGTGAGTTTTCAGAGGCCATCTTTCTCCGAAGGAGCTGCTGGTGGGTTAGTGAGGTTCCACCTTGGGGTTAGTGTAACTCCCTATCCATTATGCCACCAGAGCTCCCTATCAAAATGATTTTTAAATCAGAAGAGAAAATGTGTGTACAAAATATACATCTATATTGTTTAGACATACACAATTGTATACAGTTTGGTTTTCTGTCAATCAGTGTTTTTTCACATTTCTTTACATCCACCTAGCACACAGGTTTCTGCATTTAAAGATGCATCTACCTCTGTTCCACCTTTACTCTCAAATGGAGTCAATGCTGCTTCACAAACACCTGTTTTGTCACCTCGGAAGACCCAGAGAAATGAAACCACAGCTCAACTGCCAGATTCTTCGGATTCTATCAGGCAGATGCTCCAAGATGAAATGTTTAAGTTGGTTCAGGTGAGCATATCTGTATATAAACAAACAAGTCTGCACAGATTCACTACTTAAAAATGTCCAGATGATTTCCATGTGTAAACCCACTTGGGAACCATGAGCATGCACACTGGCTTAGCTAGAACAGAAAATGTTCAGCAAGGGTAATGGGAAGATGGTTAGTGCCAGCCTCAAAGCTTACCCATTCATCAGAATCACCAAGACGACTTGTGAACCACTCTTTACTGAGTCCCATCCTCAGAGGCCAAGTGTTTACAGCCAGAATGTTCCTTAGATGCCAGGATGGCACTCCTTCATGTTACGTGTGTTGGACGTGCTATGAGAAGGCGCTGAGTCCCAAACGACTCGACGACACATAACAACAACAACAATGAGAAGGCGCCAGTCTCTAGAAAAAGGAATTTTTCTTAGAATAATAGACAATGAGTAGAAAGGAGAAAAACTTTTAACAGGATAGGTTAACACAGTGGGTGCATTGGACTACAGCATATAAGGATTATGAGCATGGCACAGAAGCAGACACTGCTTTGTTATGGTGTCTGCAGGGTCACTGTGAGTCAGAAGCTTCTTAGCAAAGTCAGACAATAGCTGGTGTTCTATTTGTATATATTTTTGGGTTATTTCACTTAGTGTAATGTTTTCTTGTGGTGGCATGTCTTCTATTGTCTCTTGCTTCAGAATTTACTACATATATATATATATATATATATACTTTCTAGGACATCTTTCTTTCAGATACTGCTTTAATTTTAAAATACCCAGTAAATTTTAGGTACAAAATTACTCTCTTCTGTCAAAACTGTTTTAAAAATACATTGAGTGAAATATACCAGTGTCAGTACTAGTTATCTCTGGCAGTAGAAATATGAATTTGTTTTTTAAATTTTTTATATTTCTGTGCTTAATATTTCCCTACTGGTTAGCGTTAGCAAGTGTAGATTCTTCTGTTGGTCTTTCTTTCAATTCTCTGTATATGTGAATAAGTTTAGTGATTCTCAGTGAGTGATCCCTGGACCAGTAGCAGCAGCAGCATTTACATATTATTGTTGTTGTTATTATGTGCCATCGAGTCACCTATGTACAATCCTATGTACAGCAGCTCTGAAACCTGCCGTGTCCTGAGCAGTCTCACTGACTCAGACTCACCTACCCCTATTACTCCTGTTACTATATCAGTCAGTTTCATCTGGGGTCTTCCTCTCCTCCATTGTCCCTCTACCTCTCGGAGCATGATGTCCTTCTCCAAAGACTGATCACTCTTGGCCATGTGCCCAGAGTATGTGAGATGGAGCTTCAAAATCCTAGCCTCTAAGGAGAAACTTGGTTTCACCTTACAACTCCAAGGCATGCATGCATTCTTCTGTTATCCTTAGTCATTGTCCAGCAAGTAATCACAAAGACCATGGCCTGGATCAGGCGTTAGAAATAGACAGTTTTTTGGCCCCGTCCAGACTTTCTAAGCTAGACCATCTGAGTTTAGGGCTCAGCAAGTGGAGGTTCAGCAAGTTGTGCAGGTGATGCTGACGATCACTGAGGTTTGAGAATTGAAGTAACCTATGTTCTGACTATCTGAATGTTTTCTGTTCTGGCTAACTCAGTGAGTGCCCTCATGGTTCCCAAGTG
The DNA here is from genome assembly GCF_000299155.1 of Elephantulus edwardii. Taxonomy (NCBI): domain Eukaryota; kingdom Metazoa; phylum Chordata; class Mammalia; order Macroscelidea; family Macroscelididae; genus Elephantulus; species Elephantulus edwardii. Next base: position 440,230 of record NW_006399829.1, on the reverse strand, counting down.
TTTCTGTACATTGAGATCACCTGAATATCTTTAAAACTAGTGAGCCTGGCTTCCATCCTGATTTTTTTTGGTCTCAGTTGTGACTGGCCAAGGGATTTTTTAAATGTTCAGGCGGTTCTAATGTGCAGCAAGTTTGAGAGCCATCAGTGCATGCCTTTGCACTTCTTGCAGCCAAGAGAAGTCCTTACTCTTCACCTGTTTGCTGATCTCTGCTCTTTTCCTTCTTGAAATCTGTTAAAAACACTTCATTCTAAGAATAATTATATTACCATCATACTTACCTTACCCTATCCTGAAAGATCCTTCCTTTAAGATATTTATGTTAATTGCTTTATAAATCAAGTCTCATTCATTAATGAGTGTTCATATTCTCTGTTGACAGCTTCTTGAATAAGGAAACTATTCTTTTTTTCTCTCATTCTTTTTTCCTACTAGTCAGAATTCTTTAGCCTAACAAGCACTGAGAACCAAGCTCTTACTCCTGTGGAATACTCCAATGGCTGTTGGTTCTTTAGAGTCTTTTTTAATTATACTTTAAGATTTTTAATTCTTTTTCCCCACCTAGCTGCAGCAGATTAACTTCATGAGCCTAATGCAAGTCGTAGGATCATCTTTTGCCAACCTCCCCAATATTCATCAACTTGTACAACAGTCTCAGTCTCAGTCTGTGCATCTGGTGGGAAGCCAATTATCAAACCCTTTAGGAGGAAGTGGTGATGTTGAAGACACCAGTGGAAATCTTAAGGAGAGATTTTTCATTAAACCACAACCCATGAGAGACTGCACCAGACAGTCTGACAAGAACAGCCTACCCAGCTGTAAAGGAGTGGAATCTTCAGATCAAAAGAGTAATGAAAATGTACAGGTAATGAATATAAAAAATATCGTTAAGGTTGGGCTAGTAGTTGAACTTGTAGCATTTTTCTTACTTGAGTAAATATTTTTTTCAACAGTTAGTCCTTTCTGATCTCCTTCCAGCTGCACACTGAATGTCATTTTTAAAAGAAGGACTTCATATTACATATTTTAAACTTACATTCTATCTTTTATTTCACTTTCAGAATGTTCCTTTATGTCATTTAGAGGGCCAACTCCAGAATAAAGGATTAACTCCAACATCACAAAGCTCACCTATTTTATTATCTCCAGCCCCTGCTGTGAATACTCAGCTCCACCTTTTGTCCACAACTTCAGTCACTCAGAAGACACCTAAACTGATTCCAGTTGCAAAACCTTTCAATTCTGGTAATGGTTTTCCTTTGCTTCAGTTTCAACCAAAGCATGGATTCAAGTCATTTTCCTTACCTCCTGGAAAAGTTCCAGAAGTTCCCTGCAGGCTTCTGCCACAACCACGAGAGGCCTGGGAATTATCTTCCCCTGTCCAGTCTCTTTTGCCTCAGAGAGGAATACATACTCCTTCGGTCTCTCACTTGAATTTGAGCCAGTATGATACTGAAGCCATTAAAAAAACACTTGAGCAGAAAAAATGGGAAGAAGCTGTAAGTAGAGAAATCCCTACACATTTGAACTTGGATCAGTATGTTGCATCAGAAAAGTTTATACCACAACAGGACTCTTCAGTATGTATAAAACCTGAGAAACTGTGTGGGGTTAAGCAAGGGCCCCTTGAGATACCTCCGCAGAATTCCTTTGGACTTCCATTATTGCACCTGCAACTTAAACCTCCCTATATGTTTTCATCTGCCTTGGGAGCATCCGTTCCAGTTCCTTCAGTGCCTGTCAGAACAGCAGTACAAGAAAGAAAATACTCAGGACTATCATTACTTCATTCGTGTCTGCTCACAGGAAATACGGTAATGAGTGTTTTCAAGATGATATTACAAAAATAAACACGGTCCTGTATTTTTCATGTCTTACATGCTGCACAGTAACTGAAAAGTCCTTGCACTTTTCCTTTTGTCAAAAAATACCTCCATCATAGGAGGTGAAATATAAAACCCATTTAAAATTATACTTTTTTTAAAGGTTATTGATTTTTTAATCAGAATTTACTGATCTATTTTTTATTCTTATGCTCAAAAAGAATAAACCAGAAGTGTAATAAAACTCAACATTCTTGGGTGATGCAAATAGTAAGTGCTGGATGCTAATAAAAAAATGATGGCAGTTTGAGTCTACCCAGAGGAGCCTTGGAAGAAAGGCCTGCTGATCTAGTTCCAAAAGATCAGCAACTCTAAGCCCTCTGGGATCAACTCTAGCAAGTAGTTTGGTTTGGGTTTTAAATAAAATTACCTAATGTTTTTTCATCGTATATGTGTATATGCTGTTTTTTCTTTTTCTCTTTACCCTTCTCTCTCTCTCTCTCTCACACACACACACACACACACACACACACACACACACTATTTTTGATTCTTAGCTATTGTGATGTGATTGTATTCAAATCTTTTACAGCTTACATTTTTTTTATAGTCTCAGAAAAGTAGTTGTACATACTGTAAAATAGCAGTTTTTTAAAAAACTTAAACACAGGATTAAATTTTTAGAAGCCTACCACATTCTCTTTAAAGGTTTAATATTGATTTTAACACTGAAATTCCATTGTGTAAGTGAGTGTATGCTTCCTTATGGAGGTAATTCATTCTCTGGTTCAGCTTTCAGTGTTTGAAGTAAGTAGGGCAAAGTTCAGAGTCATTATTCATTTGTTGGCTGTGAGTCCTAGTCCATTCAATGGCACATAACAACAGCAATAGGAGAAAAATGGTTATTCCTTAGAAAAGGTATTTACCATGTTTATTTAATCTTCTGAAATCATGAATAGAAGAAGAAAGGACTGAAACAGTGGGGGTAAAAGAGACATTTTGAGAAGAATTTTAGATGATTAAAATGATATGATAAACTTCTAGGTTACATGATCCAGCTTCAGCAGTTACCTGCACATTTCTAATCTGTTATCCTCCTGCCTCCTCCCCCTTCCAAATAAGTTTAAATCAAATATTGTAACATTGTTTAATTTGTAATTGTAAGAAGGAAAGTTTTCAATCTGAGAAATAAATTACTACTAGGACTCCAGGCTTGATTTCTGCAATGGGATGACCCAGCTGAAGCTTTCCCATCCTGAAATCACTAATTATTTTGCTATCTGTACCCTGCCATTCCCAGTCTGAATCACTTTGTTCTATCTCTTACACATTTTGTTTAATAAAATTGCTTTCTTGTTTTTATTAATGTATATAATCCGTTTGTAATTTTTGACTATTAAACTTGGTTTCTTTTTTTTTTTGTAGTATAATAAACCACAGCTCATCCCACTTGAAAACCTCATTGCATTTAAACAAAACCAGCAAAGACTGACACCTCACTTACTTGAACAAGGTGATCCTGGACAAATTCAGCTTCTAAATGTCAAACTAGATCCGTCTAAAATAAGACAAGAAAAGGCCAGTAAAAAAAGGCAAGTTTGAAAGTGTGATTTTATTACATACCAGCAGTCCCAGGGTTACAGATAAGATCTATTCCTAGGTATGTCATTAAATTTGTAGGTGAGTTGAAACAGGTGCACATACAGCTCTTGTTTTGGCTTCCTTTAGTCCAACAAAGGAACCCTGATGACATGGTGAGTTAAGTGTTGGCCTGCTAACCAAAATATCAGAATTTCTAACCCAGTAGCTGCTCCAAGGAGCAAGATGGGCAGTTTGTTCCTGTTAAGATCAGCTTTAGAAACCTGACGGGCAGTTCTTTTCTTTCCTATTAGATCACTGTGGGTCACACTTGACTCAATGGCAGTGATTTTGGCTTTAGTTTAGGGCAAGAAAGGAACTCTGGTAGTATAGAGGTTAAAGCATTTTCCTGCTAAACAGAAGGTTGGCTGTTAAGACCCACTGGCTGATACAAAGATGAAAGATAAGACAGTTTGTTTCTATAAAGATTTACAGTCTTTAAAAAAAACCAAAAATTACAGTCTTGGAAATCTTATGGGAAGTTCTACTCTGTTCAGTAGATTCGCTGTGAGTCAAATTGACTCTGACAGTGGGCTTTGTGCAAGAAAGGGCTCAAAGCATTTTTAATAGTTTCAGAATACCCCTGCCACAAATGATTGTGATGTTGAATTTGTTGTGAATAGAGTTTGTTTCAGTGCTTTCAAAGTGAAGGCAAAATACTTCACATTAAAGGATAAATATGCGTTACCCAAGTTGTTCTCATAGCTAGTTAAAATCATGTCGTCATAAAGATGGAAGTCACATGATCCAGCCTCCCACCTCTTACTCGATTGTGTATTCACTTTCTTTGTCAAGTGTCATAATTTTGGCACATTTTTGTAATGAGGAAAATTCTCATAAGGCAAATGCTAGGGTTTTTTTTTTCTATTGCATTGCCATTTGTACAGTTACTTGTTTTTCTCAAACAAGATGATCAGCCATCTTTTGCAGCACAAGTATTTAGTATCTCAAGCTGTACTCCCATGTGTTTTCCAGTTTATTTAAATCATAATCATTTTATCATATTCTCCAGAGTCATAATAAACAGGAGGCTAGTGATGAAAATGGTTTCAGAACACTGACAATTGGTATGTAAAAAGCAAGGCTGTCTTTCCCGTTATACCAGAAGAACATTACCAGACATTTTGATGGAAGAGTCTGTAGAAGATTTCTGATCAAAGGAGAGAAATTACAGAACAGAATTTTATATCCTCATAGACTCCAGACTTTTTTGAAGCCGCTGAGGCAAGATGAACTCCCAATACTATTGTCCTAACATAATCTTTCAACTTTAAGCCAAAAATAGGCCCTGAAGGATTCTTAGAACAAAATAATAGTTTCAATTACTAGAAAAGAGTATCTACCTTGAGAATTGTGCTGTTAAAAAATCTATAGTCAGATCAAATTGACAACAGTTAACTCAACAAAGTATAGGAGACAGTGAATTTATGTTAGTGGAGGAAGAACAGTTGCTTACAAAATTTAAAGAATGTGATCAGTGTCACTGTACATGTAGAAATGGTGGATGAGCTGTATATATTGTAAATAACAATAAAAAAATTTAAAAAGATAATATAGTGGCTTTTTTATAATCAGTATTCAATGCATATATTGACTTAAAGGTTATTTCTGAGTTTTGAAAATATTTTTAAATCTTTTATCAGACCTTAAAATTCATTGTACTGTTTTCTTTCCAGAAATCATTCCTTCTGTCTGGTCTATATATTTCTTCTTCAAGTGAAGTCTTCCCTTATGAATATGATTAAGAATATGATTGTTCTTAACAGGCAAAAAAGAAGAGCTGAGAAAGAGCTGCAAGAAAAAAGTTCAGAGAAACCAAAGGAAAAACCCAGTGTGTCTTTCCAACCGGAGGAAGCTGCCATTAAAGAGAATGATTTAGAGATTGTCCCCAAACCCAAGGTATGTCCCCAAACTGTTCCAGAAACTCCCCATTTTAGTGTGTCTTTGGAATTGATCTACTTTTCTGGTTATTAGAGGTACTCTTACTGTGACCAGAAAACTTATTAACTATCTAAATCCCTGCTACTTCTCTATGGTAATGGATGTTTAATTGCAAATGTGAGAGGTCACTTGGTGACAAATTAACAATTATGATTTAGACTAACGGTGTGACTTTGTATTCAGAATAATTCTTGTTCCTGTCTGTGCCACCATCTTATACATATGGTATGCTATTTGGGCTCTCATTGTCATTGTACTTCTTTCTTCGTGGTTACCTCTAGGACCTCCCAAAGTGAGTATTGTTCCATAACCTGTATTTTAAATAAAACCCTTTCAAACATTTTAAATTTGATAGCAGTCTGTTTAACTATCTTTATGACAGATTTTTAGGTTTTTTTTTATGTGGTCTTTCAAAAAGCCCCTTTTACAAAATGTAATTCTTTAAGACCATGTCTACTAGGTCCATAGCAAAAATATTTATTTGGTGAGAGATTTTGGTAGACTTGCACTCTGGTGACCGAGAGTAAGGAACTGTGCTGCCTACCCAGGCATGTAGTTTGAATCTGTCAGCTGCCCTGTGGGAGGAATGCTATTTATAGCCTCTAAAAACTTGCTGAAGATTCAGCTGTGAGTTAGTTCTGACTCGATGGCACATAACAACAAAAATTGAGTTTGAAAACTGCTTTTCAGGGGAAAACGATACCAAGAACTTGGTTATTTTACATTACATTGTTTACTTATTAATTCAAAGAACTCTTCTGTAAACTTACGTAGAATAAGTAGAAGTTAATTCCTTTTACTTCCAGAATGATAGAACTGAGCTTTTACTTGTTGTTGTGCTGTGAAGTTTGAACTGACTCATAGCTGACCCTCCATCGAGTTTTTAGAGGCTGTAAATTGCTTGGAAGAGAGGACCCATCTTTTTCCTTTGAAGCAGTTAGTGGAATCACACCAAATGGTTGACACTTCAACGACTTACCTCTAGGCCACCAGTGCACCCTGAGTTTTTGCCTAAGTGAAAGTCTTTATCCCTATTAAATATTACTATTGAACATTTCTTTTCCTAAATAATAATTATAAATTAATAATCTGGGGATTCATTTAGGAGCAGCAAGAACATTCCTGTTCCCAGCCTTTGGATGGCTTTGAAATTCCTTTTGGTATGTACATGCATGGTTACTATCATGTCTGAGTAAAAGTCAAACCAATTTTCTAGAAATGTACACAGTAGAATATGAGAGTAAATTATTTGCATGTTCTCTTTGACAAGATTGTGCGTGTGCATGTTATCTATTAGAACAGCAGTTGGCAAACTATGGCCTGCAGGCCAGATCGAGCCCTCTCCTCTTTTTATAAATTGAGTTTTACTGAAACGCAGTCATGCCCATGTTTCTGCACATTTCTCTGTGGTCACTTTCAGGCAGCCATTGTGGCATTATGAAAGAGACCATACAGCTCACACAGCCTTTACTCTCCGTCCTTTTACCAAAAAGTTTGTTAGCCTATACAATAGCATGTTTTAATCAATTAGAATGTATAGAAAATACATGGGTGTCAAAAACTGAGGAATCAGTTCAGAATAGGAAACTTATTTACAGCTAAGACATTTTCTTTCTTGATGTCTTTAGTGCCCCCTTAATGTATGCATGTCCAAATCCTCTCTCCTCAGTAATTCTTCCTTTCTGACTCTGACCACAGAGCCGTTTCCGCTCATAACCTCAGCTCCTATGTTGTCTTGATGACCCTTAAATACAAGGTACAATGACTGTCCTGTTTTCCCTCCTATTCGTGCTCTACTTTGAGTTTAATGTGTCTACATTTAAAATTAGCAGCTTCCTGTTAGTGCTTTTACTATTCTCCGTATTGACCACCTTACACCTTGAAGGTAACTCTTGATTTGCCCCTCCCCTCTGTTGCCTCCTTGACGCACAGAGTCCTTGAGCTGTTTCCTCTCTTGGCGCCCTGTCCAGCATCAGGCCTCTGCAGGTCCGTCCACACCGAACATGCATTGCCTATCTGATTGCTGGGCTTCCTAATCCTTATGATGTTCTTCTTTTCCACCTATTTGTTTTAAAATCTCTTTCTTTTCACTCTGAGTAATATTTTGTCTTTTGTAGAGATAATAGATGATGTGGAAGAGTATGTGAAGAATATGTGAAGAGACAGAATCTCCCACAATTTTTCTGTCTAGAAAATAACCAGTGCTAATATTTTCCAGGCTTTATTTCATGAATATGCCTTCATAGGTGTATTTGTGTAGGAATATTCATGAAACAGCAGCTTCTGTGCCCATTTATAACTTAATTAATTCTTAATACCACTATTAAGGTAGATATTGTCTCATGTCACCAGAAAATCCTTGTATAATGTTATTTTAAAGGACTGCAAAATATCCTAAAGAGCATGCCATACTCCTATAAGTGTACCTACTCTGACTGGCTGATCTCCAGGGAACATCACATCTAAACTCCAGCTTCATAATAGACTTTTGTCTTTGATTCTGCTTCCTGATGAATTTCCGTCTTGGTTAGAAATCACCTCAAGCACAACAGTGTTCAGTGTGAACTCGTTATTAGGTGCCGTGCAGTCAGGTGTGATCCCTGTGTGCACCAGAACAAAACCCTGCCTGCTCCCACCATCTTCAAGTCACCCTGTGCTTGACTCCATTGTCACAGTCACTGGGTCCGTCCAGCTCATTTCAGGTCTTCCTCTTTTTTTTTTTTCCTTTTCAGGTTTTCCTCTTATTTGCTGAGAATTGATAAATTCATTCTCCTCTAAATTAACTTTGTTTTTTGTCTCCTATTTTCTTTCTCTGTGTTGCTTCCAGAATACCCTCATAACACAAGTTATTAGGAATTGTTCCCTCTCACTATCTCCCCTTCTCTTCTATTTAATAAATACTTCTTGCCTATTTTGCTTTCTTTGAAATTCTTAGGTTTTTTTCTTCTCTCATTCATTTCTCATGCTGCAATTTTTTTCCACTCCAGTGTGTGTCTATAAAGTGACTGGGTATGAATTTTCTATATTACCAATCTTACTGTATCATTTCCCTATTTTAACAACTTGCAGTGGATTTTCATTAACCAGAAGAGAATCTGGATTTCTAGATTGGGCTTCTGGAATCTTCCATAATTTTTGATTCCTCTGAACTGTCTTTGAAATTTAACTTAGCTCTCACTTCCATCATCAAGACCATTTTAATAATCCTTTAACACCCTGTACTTGACCTTCCTTGACTCAGGTGGCCTCCAGTGGTATGCTGATTTCTCATTGACCTCTCACTGTTTTGTTGTTCTATTTAAGAAACGCTCTACAGTGACATTACTTCAGCTGGATTGCATTTCATGGCTTCTGTAATGAAGAAAGCTATAGCAAGTCAGGATGCAAGTACAAATACAGACCCAGGTAAGAGGTCTGCTTTTGTTTCATTTTTTTACAGTTGCACTTTTTTTAAGATATAGAGACTTTCTCCTTTAAAGCAGTGGTTTGAAGGATTTTTAAAATATATTAGTTACTTATCCTAGATTCTTGTTCTCAATCCTAGAGTATACTTTGGAAATTTAAAATTTTCAGTGAAGTTTAGTGATACGTAAAACAGAATGGATTATTTTGTTCTTATTGTTTAAAAATATCACAAAATACATCCAAGCCAGATGAAAATAATGTTTTGAATTTGATCCTCTATGCCGTTGATGGCTAGCACTGGAGCTGTGGTTTGTAACGTTGAGTTTAGGAAGAGGAGTAGATTAGGTTCATTGTATGTAACTACTCGAAAGGAGAGCTTTAGAGGGTCTGTTAGTTGTGATTTTTTTCTGACCTACCTCTTCGTAAGTCATTATCAGACATTGAGCAGCAACTTGAATCTTACTCAGTCCTATTGTGTTACCATGATTCTTTGCTACGGTTTTTCATAAACAATTTCTCTGAATTATTGTGGGGCATTACAAGTGATCTGTAAAACCCCTCTAATGATACCATGTAGGAAGCTCTGGCCATCTAGTGGGTAAGGAGTTGCTTTGCCAGCCCAAAGGCACTCAGTTCAAGCTCACAGGCTGCTCCATGCACGATGAGCAGTCTCCTATGTGATTCACATCCTTGGAAAACACACCAGAGGGAGAGCTATCAGTGAGTTCTGCTTCCTTAACATTGACTTCAACAGAAAGATACTGTGGTATTAATCATATTTATTGGTATAGTTGTTTTTTAAAAAATAATATTTAATCATTGTAATTTAGTCATAAAGCATATGAAGACAATGAAAATTGGCCATGAATATACTTTTAAAAGAGAGCTCTGGCAACTTCATGGTGAGCACTCATGTTGCCAACTCAAAGGCATGTAGTTTAAATCTACCAGCTGCTCACAGGAGAAAGTTGAGCAATCTCCTTCTGTGCATTTTACAGCCTCTGGAAACCCACTGGAGGGTCAGTTAAGTTGATCCCAACTTCGCACAACAACAACATACCTTTGAAAGTGTGGGGATTTTTTAAAGTATTTTTAAATGGTTTATATGATTAGATATGATAAATCATGCATATGTCCCTTGCGATCTGAATTCTCACTGTCCAGTTATTATTGCCATAGCCCTGGGATATTGTTAAGACTTGAACTCTTCATGGGTCCTAGTGCTGTGTGTTGTGTTTTTTTTCTGGTTGTGTTGGGACACTCTCAGAATAGGTCTTTAATATATTTCATAGTTTCTTTTTTTTGTGTGTGTGTGTGTGTGTGTGTACCGTCAAATCAGATCTGACTAGTACAGGAGGAGATTGTCCCTCTTTCTCTAGCAGAGCATCTGCTGGTTTCAAACGAGGCACCTCTGGGATTGCAGTGCAGCTTTTTGCCACTAGGCCAACAGAGCTCGCCAATATCATGGTTTCTTTACAATAGAGTATATGTGACCTAGGTGAATCTTACCTAGTATTGTTCAGTGTTGTGTGTTGCACACAGACGGAAGAGGTAAAGGAATGTTAGTTAAGAAGTCCTGCTTGATCCCGAGTGCTTTATGATTTTTGGGAAATGGGTAAACTGGGACATTTTTACATCTTCCATTTTACAATGATGCATTAATGTCTCTTGGTATCCGAAAATCCATTATCCTGCACAGTTTCAGGAATGGATTAAATTTATATAACAAAGACATCCCCGAATATCATGAAAACAGTCCTTTTGTATCCAAATATTTTCTATCCTTTACTTTTCATTTTTATTTCTATTTATGCAAAGCATTTTCCTGTGTCCTCAGAGGGTAATTTATGAACAAACTGCTTCTACTCATCGTCCTATAAAATACTTAATCCAGTTCTTGTTGCTGAACAGAGTACATGTATTAGGTTTTTTCTTCTGTAAAAAAATGCTTCAGTGAGCATTTCCTATAGAAAAGCATTTTCTTTTCATCACTATGTTTTAGATAACATGGTCTTTTTCCCAATGGGATATGTTAGGAAATGACTTTTCACTGTTGTTTTCATTTGTGTTTCTTTCTTAAAGAGTTTGAGCATATAGAAGGATTTTTTTTATGTAACTGATGAGTGTGCATGAAATAAACATTGCTAAACTTTCTTTTTCTGAGCATGTCTCCAAGAAAACTTTTGAAGGCCTTTGCCTTTGCTGTTGTCCTGTTTTCTAATTCTCTTATTCATTGAGGTGATCGGTGCCAGTGTTAAAACAGAAGTACAATAGCAAGTTAACATATTAGTTATTTAAAAATTAAATTAAAATTTTCTACCACATTTCATGTTCAAAAACTAGTTATTTGTACTCATACTTAACTTTTTCTTGTATTTATGGTATTTTTGCTTTCTGTTCTCTCTTTTTTTTGCCTCAACTCTAATTTAGTGCAAGACAAGGAAGCTCCTTCTCAAGAAGTGATTTCTGAGTGTGTTAAAGATCCTGTCATTTCTTCTACATCAGGTATGATTCCCCACCCTGAGATCAGCTTGACCTATTCAAGATCTTATCTACATGGTGACAGAACAACTTCCTATAAACCCCCCCAAAATAGTAAAGCCAGTTAATTGGTTTAATGGAGGTGGAATGATCATTTACATTTTTTCACTTTCCTTTTCTCATATGAGTTTTCATTTGCATATGAAAAGTAAAGAGAATATCTTACTAAACAAAATTCAAGGGATAGAATTAGAGCCCTAAGACAAGTGGTAATTAAACAATCTGCGGACCTCCTATAACATTTTTTTTGCTTTTTAATGCACATCTTAAGACTTGAAAAATGTGGCTTTAAAGCTTTTAAATGTGATCCACCAGCAACAAGGCAGGCGGCTCACAGAAATGTGCACAGTTCCCTTTTCTTTTTTACGGTTTTATACTATCTCTGTTTAAAGTCATATGAATATGTGTGTGTGTTATTAAAACTGTTTTTTCTCAGTTTGAACAAAAAAAAAGCTTTTAAATGGCAGTGTTTTCCTATGTTGTTGTTCTTGTTATGTGCCGTCGAGTCGTTTGCAACTCATAGCGACCCTATGTACAGTAGCCCTAAACTCTGCTCTATCCTGTGCCAATCGCATTGCCTCTGACACACCCATCCCGAGTACCCCAGTCACTGAATCAATCCACCTCATAGAGGGCCTTCCCCTCCTGCGCTGTCCCTCCACCCTACCAAGCATGATGTCCCTCTCCAAGGACCTGTCTCTCCTTACAACATGTCTAAAGTATGTCAGATGAAGCCGCAGAATCCTTGCCTCCAAAGAGTAGCTTGGTTTAACCCTCTCCACGATGAATCTGTTTGTTTTCTTGGCAGTCCATGGTACATTCAATACTCTTCTCCAGCACCACAGCTCAAAGGCATCAATTCTCTTTCTATCCCCCCTAGTCATTGTCCAACTCTCTGATGCATAACAAGCGATTGCAAAGACCATGGCCTGTATCAGGTGCACCTTAGTCTCCAGAGAGACACCGTTGCTCCTGAGTACTTTAGAGAGGTCCCTAACCGCAGACTTTCCCATCGCAATACGCTTTTTGATTTCCTGACTGCTGGTGCCAAGAGTGTTGACTGTGGAGCCGAGCAAACTGAAGCTGTGAACAATCTCAATCTCTTCGCCATCCATCCTGATGCTACCAATTGGTCCAGTGGTGAGAATCTTTGTCTTCTTGACATTGAGCCTCAATCCATACTGAAGGCTGCAGTCCTTGACCCTCTGCAGCAAGTGCATGAGGTCCTCCTCAGTTTCAGCAAGCAGGGTTGTGTCATCTGCATAACTCAGATTGTTAATAGATCTTCCACCAATCCCGACGCCACACTTCTCCTCATAGAGCCCAGCCTCTCGGATAATCTGCTCTGCATACAGGTTGCAAAGGTACGGAGATAGGACACATCCCTGGCATACACCCTTCCCCATTTTGAACCATGCAGTGTTACCCTGCTCTGTTCTGACTACTGCCTCTTGGTCCAAGTATAGGTTTCTCATTAGCACAATTAAATGTTCTGGGATTCCCATTCTTCTCAGAGTCAGCCACAGTTTGTTATGATCCACACAGTCAAATGCCTTTGCATAATCAGTGAAACACAGATAGACATTCTTCTGGTATTACCTGCTTTCAGCTAAGATCCATCTAACATCAGCTACAATATCCCTAGTACCGTGACCCCTTCTAAACCCAGCCTGGACTCTAAATATATATAAAGAACCCTACTGAATTGTGTCCTTTTAAAGGTGTGAGTTAAATCTCAATAAATTTATTAGTGAAAAGTAATGAAAATGGGAGGGGAAAGTTATAGGTTGATATATTAAAATTTCTCTATTGATGTTCTTCTAAATAGACAACATGAATTAGAATTTCTGAAATAGAAATAGAAAGTTGTACATTTTCTAGATATTACTTAGATTTTTTTCTTATGGATTTTTCATGCAAGAAAAGCATTATCTAAGAATAGCTAGAGTACTTATCTAAGCATAATTAAAAGTCTCATCTAAGAGTAATTAGAGTACTTCATTCTGGAGAAAATGGTCCTTAGAGTTTATTTTATTTGTTCTTGTGAAACTTCTGCTTAGATGTTCAGTATTTATATTGGTTCTGGTATAGTTAGTGACTTTGAGCCATATACAGGTAATGAATTCCTGATTTGTATTTTCTCAATTTTCAGAATGTGAGCATTTAGATATTCCTCAGATCTTGACTCAAGATGGAGGTCTAAGTTTCGAGCTTCCCACTGAAGAATCCAAGAAACCTTTTTCAGCTTCAAAGGAAGAATGTTTGGTTTGTATTTAATCTAATAATGCATATCTGCGAATATATATTTTTGTGGTTATCTCAATTTTATTATATAGATGAATTAAGGGTGCTCTGGTGGCCTAGTAGGTAAAAGTTACATGGCCAATCCAAAGAGAGGGAATTCTAACCCCCCAAGCCGCTCTCTCTGTGGGTGAAGGATGGGCATTCTCCTCCCATGTGATTATCCACCTCTGAAAACCTGCTAGAGGGTCAGCTTTGAGTCAGTTCTGACTCAGCAGTACATAACAACAACACAGATGAATTGAGGGAGCTCTGACGGCCTAACGGATATAGAGTAACAGTACCAACCCAAAGAAAGATACTTCAAACACACTAACTGCGCTGCAGGAGAAAGGTGGACAGTCTCTTCTCATGCAGTTCATAGCCTCTGAAAACCAAGTGGAGGATCAGCCCTGAACTAGTTCTGACTTGATGGTGTGCAACAACAGATGAATTGAGGGAAATAAGAAAAAAATCCAGTCTGTGCCATTTTGAGCTCAAAATACTAAGTGTAATGCCCTCAGATAATATAAACCAAGACCATATAAACATTTCCCACAATTAGGCACGTATGAGCCATTTTTATTGATAAGAATGAAATTTTTTTTTCTTTTGGCAGAGCGGCCATACAGAGTAAAAATAGCCTTTTAAAATTTTTGTTCATTTTTGCTAAGGTTGGACACACTTACATTGATGTGATTGACATTGAAGCTGATGACCTTCTGCAGGAATTACCTGCCAGAAAAACGCCTTCAGATGCTGACACTACCCAGCAGCAGAGCCATCACCCGGAAGCTCTGACTTCTGCAGAGTTACATTACAGGGCAGCTTCAGTAACCGGTGTGGTTCCTGTGTGCAATTTTAAGAGTCAAGGTAGTATTTTTATACTTTTAAATAAATAACACTTTGTGAATGTTTGTAATATTTTCTTCTTTTTTTAAAATTAATTTATTTATTTTTCATTTCAATGAACATCTACAGAGATTTTGGAATTCCATTCATTCATTG